>NC_090329.1:108690809-109010809 GCF_035084215.1 Heptranchias perlo
TTAACGTTTCATCTGAAAGACGGCACCTCCGACTGTGACTGTACTCCCTCAGTACTGCACTGGAGTGTCAGCCTAGATTTTGTGCTCAAGTCCCTGGAGTGGGCCTTGAACCTACAACCTTTTGACTCAGTGCCCTTTTAATCTCCAGTCTCACTTAACTGATATCAGCCAGGGTGGCGGTCGGGGTTACTATACTTAGCCTCCGTGACCCAGGATAGGGAAGTGAAGGAAATCATTCAGGGTTAGCACACCCAATCGCTATCCAATGATCCCAGCAGGAGACTGCATGTGTATGGACAGGATCTAACCCAGATGTGATGCTCCAATAACAAAATAGCCTGCCTCATTGTTTAGAATCACACGTGAAGAATGGCCATTTGGACACTCACAGAGCGGTACTTCAGCAGATGAACCTGACTGATGGCATAAAACCATCAGTCCAGGAAGAGGATTCTGCAGCACAGTGGAATAGAATACTGTCCTTTCACCTATGGCCTTGGGTTTCAATCCAGCCAGACCAATGGGACAAAGGTCAGCTCTCTCCACTGGCTATTAGCGGCCTCTGTGTAATTAATTGGTAGTTTTGGTTAGAGAGTCCATAGGTATAGCTGATATAGATATTGAAAAAAATGGCCACAGATAAAAGAAGCTCTTCTGAGGCTGGGACTGAGACACTTCCTTGAGATAGTCTGGGCACCTTATATCTCACTTGGGAATGGTTCAGTTTGGCAAAATTTGCTCAAAATTAAAAACTGTTTCACTCCTTAATATTGATATTGTTCACCAGGAAAAGGACAATAATTTCACCCAAAAATATAAAAAGGGGTGGGGGAGTGTTCTCTACTGGCTCAGTGGGTAAATGCACCGCTCTGTGAGGTGTTGGGTGCTGGACAGAAATCCACTTTCCCCTTGCCCGAAGTTCATTACTCCGCTGGTCTCTGGACTTTATAGTGACTTCCATTGTCGCTGCCACTTTCTACAGCGCCTCTACTCTCTGCTGGGCTGTATCTTCTCTAGTACCTGGCCTGCTCCTATGTCCTCGGCTCTCTGTTCCTCTGCTGGGAACTTTTCACTCTAAGCTGAGCTAGCTCTGATCTGTTCCTGCTAGTTCTCATTCTGCTCTGGATTCTGCTCCATTGCTGCTGACTGACCTTTGCTCTGCTGCTTTTCATTTACATCCCGTGGCCACTGACTCCAGTCGTCCTTCAGAATTCCTCCGTCACCCTTCGCTGGAGTAGGTTGGACCGGCTCCTCAAGTACCTGCTGCTGCTCCCGGTCTTGAGTGCTCCTCAGCTCCCTCCAGCTGTTCCTCGGACCACTTCCCTCATCTGCACTGATCCTATGGATTTATCTTTCACCGTCCCAAGGCTCCTGGGCTTCACTGCTCTCACACCGTGGGTCTCACTCCCACTCAACCGCGCAGGGGTGGCGTAAGGGACATGCAATCCATGCAATTGCACAGGCCCCGAGGCAGTCAGGGGTCCCGAGTGGATCCAGTCCCTGTAACAGGCTGGCTCAGGCAGCATTGGTTAATGGAGGCAGGCTGAGCTCTCAGCCTAACATAGGAACAGGAGTAGTCCAATCAGCCCTTTGAGCCTGTTCTGCCATTCAATTAGATCATGGCTGCTCTGTGCCTTAACTCCATCTACCCACCTTGGTCATGTAACATTAACATACCCAGTTTCTGCATGACTGGTTTGTATAAACCTTCCCCATTATCAGCAAAGTCAGGGCTGTGTAACCCATGCAATTGCAGTCTCCCGCCCTGCTCTTGCCGCAAAACGGGGAGGACAGCGGACAAAATCATCCCCCAAGCTTGATGTCACCCCTCCTAATATCTCCTCCTTTGGTTTGGTGTCGATTTTTATCTGATTACATCCCTGTGAAGCGCCTTGAGACATTTTTCTACATTAAAGGCATCATAGGCAAGTTGCCGTGGTTGTCATTTTGGTATGGTCTTTATGTTCATCCACACCCTTCAGTGTCTCCATAAGTAAGTGTATACTCCCAATGCTTGTCTTTTTCTCCCAAAATGAATGACCTCATAAAGAGTAAAACAAAAGAATAAAAGAGAGTTGGGAGAGAGAGAGGATTTGACGCAAAACATTACCTGATGTAGAGAGAGAAATTGGGCCCTGGATAAAGAATTAGAGGTGAACCATTGTTGGAGAGTTCAAGGCGTTCGGTACACAGGTGGGTCTTTGGCAGAACTAAGTTGATTTTTTTATTCGTTCATGGGATGTGGGCGTCGCAGGCAAGGCCAGCATTTATTGCCCATCCCTAATTGCCCTTGAGAAGGTGGTGGTGAGCCGCCTTCTTGAACCGCTGCAGTCTGTGTGGTGAAGGTTCTCCCACAGAGCTGTTAGAGAAGGGAGTTCCAGGATTTTGACCCAGTGACGATGAAGCAACGGCGATATATTTCCAAGTCGGGATGGTGTGACTTGGAGGGGAACGTGCAGGTGGTGTTGTTCCCATGTGCTTGCTGCCCTTGTCCTTCTAGGTGGTAGAGGTTGCAGGTTTGGGAGGTGCTGTCGAAGAAGCCTTTGCGAGTTGCTGCAGTGCGTCCTGTGGAAGGTACACACTGCAGCCACGGTGCGCCGGTGGTGAAGGGAGTGAATGTTTAGGGTGGTGGATGGGATGCCAATCAAGCGGGCTGCTTTGTCCTGGATGGTGTCGAGCTTCTTGAGTGTTGTTGGAGCTGCACTCATTCAGGCAAGTGGAGAGTATTCCATCACACTCCTGACTTGTGCCTTGTGGATGGTGGAAAGGCTTTGGGGAGTGAGGAGGCGAGTCACTCGCCACAGAATACCCAGCCTCTGACCTGCTCTTGTAAACAATCTTACAACACCAGGTTATAGTCCAACAATTTTATTTAAAAATCACAAGCTTTCAGAGGCTTCCTCCTTCGTCAGGTGAATGCTCTTGTAGCCACAGTATTTATATGGCTGGTCCAGTTAAGTTTCTGGTCAATGGTGACCGGATTGTTGTTGATGTCAGTGAGTGAATACACAGGAATGAAGCAATAATACTGACTTCAGCCAGATCACAGGCATTCAAAGCAAAGTTGTCCTGGTTAGGATGAACACTTTGCATCTTAATGTTTGAATTATTTCAGTTTGCATAGAAACATTTGTTCTGGTTGCTGAAGGTATAGTGTCAAAAACGGTGCAGGCACTTCTAGCAGTTAAAAGATGCAAACCGAAAGAGTTCAGGTTCCAACTTTCCATACCTTTTTTTAATTGATGTGCAGCTTGCTGTCTGAACACTTCTCACTTGACATAAATCATCTCTGAGTCTTTCAGATGTTAGCAGTCTTTTGTTCGGATTAGCATCATTCAGCTTGAACGGGAAGATTACATTGCACTCAAAGACGTTTGGCTCAGTTATACTGGTTACCACTTTCTCTCATAGCATTTTACAAAATAATGGATATGTAGAAATTAGCTTGTTACTGCACACAGTCAACTTTCATATTAACCAGTTAGCAGGTATTTTCTGTGGTTAAAATAAATTTAATATTTTAACACACCCAAGTGATCATTCTGCTGATAATGGCAGGAGATTGATTATTAATCCTTTTACAAATAGATTTTTTAAAAAAGATGTCTACGCTGAGTACATAAGATCCCAGGTTTCATTCCCAATCTGTCTAGGTAGCTGATCTCAGTTGATGTGGCAGTGGGGATGCAGCCAATCACTACCCAGTGACTCTGTTGGCGGTCTGGTGCCCTCCATTACCTTCAAATCAGCATTCCACGTTCACTGCACATTCCCCCATCTCACCCAATTCTTTTTGTAAAACTTCCCTTTTCATACTCTGTTCACTTAAGTCCCTTTCTCGCCGATTCTGTTGTTCTGGGTATATTTTGGGCTTTTTGTACATCCGTAAAGTGGCATAATCTTTATGCCGATCATAAATGGCACAGTAAGTAGTACAAGAAGGCCCACTTCGAGACTGCCTTGAAGGCCAACCGTTTTGACAGTGCTTCCCGTGCTGAAGGAATTATCCTGAAAAAAGTTGGCATTGAGGCTATGCAGCCCAATTCTGCTAACAGAAGAAGTCCAAGAACGGCAGGAAAATCACAGCTTGTACTCCCAACAATGGCTGTGAGAATTTCACTGAGTTCTCTATTTGCTGGCTTTGGTCCTAAAGGTCATGTCGTCAATGGTATCTGCTTTAAAGTGGATAAAGTAGCCAACATGTCTCTGGTGTCCCTATAGAAAAGTGAGGAAAGACCAAGATCTTAATGTTTTCAGCGTAGTGACAAAGTTAAAAAGAAAATACAACATTTTTAAGAAGGCCCCGCTACCCTTCCAGGTGCTTCGAATAAGAACATAAGAACATAAGAAATAGGAGCAGGAGCAGGCCAATCGGCCCCTCGAGCCTGCTCCGCCATTCAATAAGATCATGGCTGATCTGATCCTAACCTCAAATCTAAATTCATGTCCAATTTCCTGCCCGCTCCCCGTAACCCCTAATTCCCTTTACTTCTAGGAAACTGTCTATTTTTGTTTCAAATTTATTTAATGATGTAACTTCCACAGCTTCCTGGGGCAGCAAATTCCACAGACCTACCACCCTCTGAGTGAAGAAGTTTCTCCTCATCTCAGTTTTGAAAGAGCAGCCCCTTATTCTAAGATTATGCCCCCTAGTTCTAGTTTCACCCATCCTTGGGAACATCCTTACCGCATCCACCCGATCAGGCCCTTTCACAATCTTATATGTTTCAATAAGATCGCCTCTCATTCTTCTGAACTCCAATGAGTAGAGTCCCAATCTACTCAACCTCTCCTCATATGTCCACCCCCTCATCCCTGGGATTAGCCGAGTGAACCTTCTTTGTACTGCCTCGAGAGCAAGTATGTCTTTTCTTAAGTATGGACACCAAAACTGTATGCAGTATTCCAGGTGTGGTCTCACCAATACCTTATATAACTGCACCAATACCTCCCTGTTTTTATATTCTATCCCCCTAGCAATAAAAGCCAACATTCCGTTGGCCTTCTTGATCACCTGCTGCACCTGCATACTAACCTTTTGATTTTCTTGCACTAGGACCCC
This sequence comes from Heptranchias perlo, assembly GCF_035084215.1. Classification (NCBI taxonomy): domain Eukaryota; kingdom Metazoa; phylum Chordata; class Chondrichthyes; order Hexanchiformes; family Hexanchidae; genus Heptranchias; species Heptranchias perlo. Next base: position 108,695,872 of record NC_090329.1, read on the forward strand.
CAGATCCCTTTGTACTGCAGTACTTTCCAGTTTCTCGCCATTAAGATAATAACTTGCTCTCTGATTTTTCCTGCCAAAGTGCATAACCTCACATTTTCCAATATTGTATTGCATCTGCCAAATCTCCGCCCACTTACCCAGCCTGTCTATATCCCCTTGTAGGTTTTTTATGTCCTCTTCACTCTCTACTTTCCCTCCCATCTTTGTATCATCTGCAAACTTTGATATGTTACACTCGGTCCCCTCCTCCAAATCGTTATTTTGTTTGTAGTATTATTACTGCACGTTAATTAAAGAATTCAGTTACTATCAGCGCTAATCTAATATTTAGAGCAATTACAAGCATTCTCCCTTTGCAAGCAGATACATCACTGATGTAGTGAAATAGTCCACACTGAATAAAACAGTTTAAGACAATTAATACAAGAACAAATCTTAGTCAAATAAGCTGGACTGGCTTTATCGGGACCCTGCTAGGTCATGTCTGAAGTAGGCTTACTACCTCCCGTTGATAATTGTTCGCAAATGTCCCAACATTTTATGGCTAAATAGGAATCTACTGTGAGTCAGTCAACTAAAAGGCTTCATTATCCTTGACTGTGATCTAATACCTGGTGTAATGTAGCTAGTCTAACCCTTGTGAGATTGCTGAAAATGACCAAACATAATTACACTATAGGATATACTTGATTTAAAAAGTACTAATAGTAATGTAATTTAAGATTTCACTCTATGCTATATTTTTAAACCAAGTAACTGGTGCAAGCTAACCTTAACGTAAAAATAAAAAGGAAACCAAGACCAATGGGTTTATTTCTGAGTATGTTTTACTTAAGTTATATATAAAATGGTAATGGACTAGCAGCATCCAGAATAAAGGACTAAATACTAAAGTAACTAAAGATGCTTTATTTAGCAAGGCTTCAATAAAAAGGTAAATAATGTAGTTCTTTCTTTACATAGTTTAAAACCCATTAAATTAGTAGTTTGCTTCACTACTAATTTAAGTCTGTAAATAACAGTCTAAACAGTAATACATGTTTAATTATGTGAATCAGAATTAAGGGAAGGGACCTCCATAGGGTCAGATTCAGACATCAGTCACAATAACACTTGAGAAGGTTCCCTTAATCTCATCAGATAACACACAGAGGACCCAAAGCAGCTCCAACTGGCGACATCACAGGGGATAGTGGCGGTGGGGGGGGTTTGTCTACGGACCAGTGGAAATCGAGCAGTCACTAAAACTAACTGTTTAGGGAGGAGCAACCTTTCAAGAACCAATAGTTTTATTTCTAATTTTTAAAAATTAAATTCCTATTTTTTTTCTCCGTCTGTCTCTGCTGCGACAGACACACTTCCCAAGGGGCAAGTAGGTGTGCTGCTCCAGGGCCTCTGACTCTACAACTCTGCATGTGTTTTCAGTAGGAGGTCTGAGAGTGGTTGAGGCCATTCAGTCTGCGATTTTCCATCTCGTCCTGGCCTCTGCTTTGCACTTCGCCAATTGCCGTTCTGGCAACTTGACACGTGGGCAATCAGGCAAGAGTCAAACACACGGGATGGGGGGGAACTTTTAACCCTCAAGAACAGGTGGGCTGGGGGGGGGGGGTGGGACGTCAAAATTGCAGGTTTTTAAATCGCGACTGCAACACGGCTGCAACGCGCCCATTCCTGGGTTTAATGTGGGCCCATTTGGATGCATGTGAGGAACGTACTGAGCAAGGTCGCATTGCCAATAAGTGCCGGCGGGCGGGTATTTAGCGGGTCAATTATTGTCACCAAGACATGTTAAGTAGCGTTTTTTATTAACTGCCTGAGACTTAACTTTAAATTTAATGCCTCCAGGGCGGCTCTCCCGGGGGTTGAGAATCTCGCCGGGTAAAAGGAGGCAAGACTGGTCGGTTCATCAGGTGAGTGCCTTTAATGCACTGCTTATGGACCCAGAGGAGCAGGAGTGTTTCCTCCAGGCCCAACAAGCTCACCTGCCGCAAACAGTCCCCCGCGATCGGCCAACCCCCTCCCCCAATGTCCAAGCTCCACCCTGCCCATCGCCTACTTCACCCACCCCCCACAGCGACCGCCCGCTTCTCACTTCCCCCCCACCGTGATCGCCCACCCCATCCAACCCCCAATGACACTGATCTCTCCCCGACCTCCCCATCCAACCCCCATGACACTGATCTCTCCCCGACCTCCCCCATCCAACCCCTTATGACAGTGATCTCTCCCCGACCTTCTCCATCCAACCCCCGAGGACACTGATCTCTCCCTGACCTTCTCCATCCAACCCCCGAGGACTCTGATCTCTCCCTGAGCTCCCTCATCCAACCCCCGATTACACTGATCTCTCCCCGACATCCCATATCCAACCCCCGAGGACTCTGATCTCTCCCCGACCTCTCCCATCCAACCCCCGAGGACACTGATCTCTCCCCGACCTCTCCCATCCAACCCCCGAGGACTCTGATCTCTCCCCGACCTCTCCCATCCAACCCCCGATGACACTGAGCTCCCTCATCCAACCCCCGAGGACACTGATCTCTCCCTGACCTCCCCCATCCAACCCCCGATGACACTGAGCTCCCTCATCCAACCCCCGAGGACACTGATCTCTCCCTGACCTCCCTCATCCAACCCCCGAGGACACTGATCTCTCCCCCACCTCCCCCATCCAACCCCCGATTACACTGATTTCTCTCCGACCTCCCCCATCCAACCCCCGATGACACTGATCTCTCCCCGACATCCCCCATCCAACCCCCGATTACATGGATTTCTCTCCGACCTCCCCATCCAACCCCCGATGACACTGATCTCTCCCCCACCTCCCCCATCCAACCCCCGATGACACTGATCTCTCCCTGACCTCCCCCATCCAACCCCCGATGACACTGATCTCTCCCTGACCTCCCCCATCCAACCCCCGATGACACTGATCTCTCCCTGACCTCCCCCATCCAACCCCCGATTACACTGATCTCTCCCTGACCTCCCCCATCCAACCCCCGATTACACTGATCTCTCCCCCACCTCCTCCATCCAACCCCCGATGACACTGATCCCTCCCCCACCTCCTCCATCCAACCCCCGATGACACTGATCCCTCCCTGACCTCCCCCATCCAACCCCCGAGGACACTGATCTCTCCCTGACCTCCCCCATCCAACCCCCGAGGACACTGATCTCTCCCCCACCTCCCCCATCCAACCCCCGATGACACTGATCCCTCCCCCACCTCCTCCATCCAACCCCCGAGGACACTGATCCCTCCCTGACCTCCCCCATCCAACCCCCGAGGACACTGATCTCTCCCTGACCTCCCCCATCCAACCCCCGATTACACTGATCTCTCCCCCACCTCCCCCATCCAACCCCCGATTACACGGATTTCTCCCCCACCTCCCCCATCCAACCCCCGATGACACTGATCTCTCCCCCACCTCCCCCATCCAACCCCCGATGACACTGATCTCTCCGACCTCTCCCATCCAACACCCGATTACACGGATTTCTCTCCGACCTCTCCCATCCAACACCCGATTACACGGATTTCTCTCCGACCTCTCCCATCCAACACCCGATTACACGGATTTCTCTCCGACCTCTCCCATCCAACCCCCGATTACACGGATTTCTCTCCGACCTCTCCCATCCAACCCCCGATTACACGGATTTCTCTCCGACCTCTCCCATCCAACCCCCGATTACACGGATTTCTCTCCGACCTCTCCCATCCAACACCCGATTACACGGATTTCTCTCCGACCTCTCCCATCCAACCCCCGATTACACGGATTTCTCTCCGACCTCTCCCATCCAACCCCCGATTACACGGATTTCTCTCCGACCTCTCCCATCCAACCCCCGATTACACGGATTTCTCTCCGACCTCTCCCATCCAACCCCCGATGACACTGATCTCTCCCCCACCTCCTCCATCCAACACCCGATTACACGGATTTCTCTCCGACCTCTCCCATCCAACCCCCGATTACACGGATTTCTCTCCGACCTCTCCCATCCAACCCCCCGTCAATCTGCCCTGTCAATCAGACTGGCTGCCGGGCGTGAAACCCGGAAGTAAATATTTTGCCTTCAATTGAGTTGCGATCGCACATTCCAACACACTCACTTCACTTCTGGGTTTCCCGCGTGAAAATCCCACCCCCCCCCCCCCCCCAAACCCCGCCCCAACACCCCCACAGTCTTTCTGACTCCAGGTAAAAATCATGCCCATGGTCTACCAACAGTTTAAACATTTCAGGTGCTCCAATAAATATTCAACCAATTCAGTCATGAAATGTTCCCTCTGCTTTGAGGTGGCTGCTGATTTATAATATAATTTCACAAAATTAATTGGAGTTTATACACAATACAATCTGCTTCCCTCTCACACTTCAATACAGCAGCTGAAAGCTCCTTTGTGTTCATTTTAATGCTTATCAAAAGCTTTGGGCCCCCAGTTTGAACATTAAGTAACCTAAGGCCAGGTGCAGAGTAAAGGTCCCTCTACTCTACCATAACATATCAATCCTGCCAGTGTGACTTTTCTGCTTTCCATAATGGATGTTGAGTGAAATTGCAACTCATTGCATCACCTGGCACCTCATTAAGAACCTATGACACTGTAAAATTATAAGACAATAGGATATTTCTATACCGACAATTTTAATTAGGTTTTAGTCAGTGCTGAATACACCAATAGCTATTTGATAATAAAATAAATGGAAAACTAAATATAGCTTATCACATGTTCTGTAACAAGTATGAAAGACTCACTTCATGAGTTGTCATTCATACATGAAAGAGTGTCAATCATCCATCATCAGCTGTGTGATAATCTGCTTATTCCAATATGATTCATATTCAAATTTTAATCACATCAGGCCTCTTTGTGATAATTCACTCCACTCAGTTACTGTTGTATTAGCTATACTCATTGTGTTGTTTCATGACTATCAACTGAATTGGATTAACGGTCATAGGGAAAGGTATAGATCGAGATGATCAAATACTCAATAAAACATGATGGATTCTATCTTGAAGGGCAGTGAAAGAATGCTGCCCAGAGGACTGTTGAATAGTGATGATGTTGGAGTATTGCATGCAGTTCTGGGCACCCCATAATAGGAAGGATATTAGATCCATAGAAAGGGCACAGCAAAGATTTATTAGAATGATACCAGGGATGGAGAGGCTATAGTTATAAAGGAAGGTTAAGCATGTGTTCTTATCACAGGAACACAGAAGGTTAAGGGGGGATCTAATAGAGGGTTCAAAATTCTGAAAGGCGTCAATGAGAGATTGACCATTGATTGAGATATCAGTAATAACAGGGTATAAGCTGAAAACTATCACAAAGGAGGAAGTTAGAATATTTTTTTCACACAGGGGGTTATTACAACTTAGAACTTACAAGTGGCTATTGATTCAGAGACTATGGGTAAATTTTCATCTTTCACGCTCCTGATTTGTAAACCCACAACTTTCTGTCCAAAATTAGAGCTAGGCCACTTAGGAGTGAAATCAGGAAGTATTTTTTCACACAAAGGGTAGTAGAAATCTGGAACCATCCATCAAAGCGACTGGATGCTGAGTCAATTGAAATTTTCAAGACTGAGATCGGTGGATTTTCGTTGGGTAAGGGTATCAAGGGATATGGAGCAAAGGCGTCTAAATGTAGTTTGAGGTACAGATCAACTATGATCTAATTGGATGGTGGAACAATTTCGAGAGGCTGAATGGCCTGGCCCTGTTCCTATGTTCCTATGTCTATTAAAATGAATGGGCAGAAAAGTTTGACCTAAGAATTCGGCATGTACCTAAATTCCTAAGATGCACTCCTGGATCACGAAACGCTGCACTTATGTTATTCTTCCTTTTCAAATACTTGTCCAATTCCCTTTCAAGTTATATTTTCCCTATGGGGAAAGGGCAGGGAAAAGGAATTGGAGTTGATAGCTCCAGTTGAAGAGCTAGCACTGAAACAGGTACAATGGGACAAATGGCCTCCTTCTATATTGTAATTTATATGATTCTATATAAAGATGGTTGGAGTTTTGCTTGATTATTTTTAGGAATCAGTGAATGTTTATGAAGAACATTTCCTTAAGAGATAAATTGGGGGGGCAGGGGGGTGGAATCCATGAAAGGTTATGTAAGGTCAGATCAAGGCGTAGAGTTGAAGGGACTGAATGATCTTTCCTCATTCTGTGCATTTTTCCTACTGTTATGTAATATTGATTATCATTCATAAACTTGTGGCCACTATTACACAATTGCTCATCATCTAGACCTCAACCGACGCACCCATTTTCCTGCTAGTTTCTCCCCCTCACATTCCACTTTGCTCGCTCCTATTATGGAACTGCTTTATTCACTTTCTTACAGCCTGACTGAGATTATCACTGTATATTTTCCATTACTTTTCTTATCTTTCCATTTTTGTAAAAACAATCTGTTCACAGGCTTTTAACGATTTAGTATTGGAATTTAGTACATCTGACCAGCAACCTCTATTTGTTGTTGTCTCTCCCCTCTTTATTTTGGTTAGTCCTATGAAGGGGTTTTGTCTGTGATCCCTTTTCAATTCTGCTGAAGGGTCTCAGCCCAAAACATTAACCTGTCTTTCTTCTTTTCAGAAGCTGATGGACCTGCTGTGCATTTCTAGGAATTTCTGTTTTTATTTCTATTAATCCTTCAAGATAGACGTCTTCATACATTAAGCTCATGAAGCACACCTGCCACTGACTCTCATGAGTATGGGCTAAGGTACATTGTTGGCACAGAGTAGAGAAATATTTACTTTGTATCTTGAATTCTGGGCTCAATTGGTAGCACTCTTGCTTATGAGTCAGAGGTTCTAGGTTCAAGCTCCATTCTAGGACTTAAGCACACAATCTAGGTTGACTCTAATGCGGTAATGAGGGAGTACTGTCCTTTTCATAAGACATTAAACCAAGGTCCCATCTGTCCATTGTAGCACTTCAGGTGGATATTAAATGACCACATGACACAATGCAAAGAAGGAAATGGAATTCGCCTGGTGCCCTGGCCAACTTTTCTCATTCAACCAATACCACCAAAACAAAAGATTAACTAGTCATTCGTGACATTGCTGTTTCTGGGATCTTGCTGTGCACAAACTGGCTGCAGATCTTGCCTGCACAATAAGTCATTGCACATTAAAGTAATTCAACTACAACGACTTTCATACATGAAGAGGGAGGGAATAGAGGAATATGGGGCAGGGTGGGAAGATATAATTAGAGTGGAGGGCGCTCGTGGGGACTATAAATACCAGCATAGAGCAGTTGGACTGAATGGCCTGTTTCTGAGCTGTAGATTCTATGTCATTCTATGTAACCTCTATTTATAGAGTGCCTTTAATGAAGTAAAATGTTCCAAGGTTCTACACAGAGGCGTAATCAGACAAAAATGGACACTGAGCTAAAGAAGGAGATGTTAGATGGGGTGAACAAAAGCCTGGTAATAGAGGTGGGTTTTAAGGAGGATCTTAAAAGAAGAGAGGGAGTTGGAGAGGCAGAGAGGTTTAGGGAGGGATTTCCAGAGCATGGGGCACTGTCACCAATAGCGGGTTGAAAGAAGGGATATCAATCCCCAAGAGGCCAGTCAGAGGAATGGAGAGTTTGGTGGGGGGCGGTGTTGTTGTAAGGTCTGGAGGAGGTTACAAAGATAGGGAGGGGCGAGGCCATGGAGGGATTTGAACATGAGGATGAGAATTTTAAAACTGAGGCACTGGGGGATAGGGAGCCAAGATAGGCCAGCAAGACTGGAGTGACAGCTGAGTGGGACTTGGTGTGGGATGTGTTTGAAATATTTTAAGATGGTTTTAAGTGTGATAAGGTGCTATTTACAAATGGAAGGTTTTCTTTTTTTCACTGACAACAAAACAACTGAACATCACACTGAAGTGTCAAAAGCATTTTTAGCGATGTTGGTTGAGGGATAAACATTGGCCAGGACTCCCCTGCTCTTCTTTGAAATAGTGCCATGGGATCTTTTACATCCACCTAAGAGGGCAGACGGGGCCTCAGTTTGACATTTCATCCGAAAGACAGCAGCTCTGACAGTGCAGCGCTCCTTCACTACCGCACTGGAGCGTCAGCTTAGATTTTGTGTTCAAGTCCCTGGAGTGGGATTATGAGCTCATGACCTTCTGCCTCAGAGGTGAGAGTGCAACCAAGTGAGCCGCAGCTGAAACTTTATTTATACTTTGAATCCCTAAAGAGAAAAGCCATCTTAAACAGAACTCCAACTTATTAGCAACATATCATTGTGCCTCACATGGCACAACACTCGTCATTATAAAGCTTATTCAGCTTACCATGGGTAATACAATATGAGGCCCACAGTGCGATAAAAATAATGGATATACTGGAGTGAGTTCACAAATTCAGATGACAATTATAAATCACTCAAATTTCATGTTTATGATGTGATCTATACTCTTACAGATATTTGTTGTCTTGTATAATACACGTAGGACAAATAGTTTCCAGATGATGAAGTGCGTATTTGTCAATATAATTGTATAACAACATTACCATCATTAACCCTCAGACTGTGAGTTCCAGGAAATGACTATCTCCCTGGGCTCGACCGTATGTAAGTTTTCAGCTCACACACTGCGACACTGGTACAAACACTGACAGCGTAGTAATAAAACTATTGAAAAAAACGTTTTATTATTTCATAATAACCCTAAAAATAAACATCTAAAAATATACAAATTTAAACACTTAAATCTGCTTGTCCATTTTCCTCTTTCTCTCTTCTTTCATTTTCACATTGTCCTATTTTAATTTTTTAAAATTAAGGTTGCTTTTCTGTACCCCGTCTATCAATTGTTCACCTTATTTCAATCATAAGTTGTTACTAAAATATTTTATTTCTTTCGTCTTCCTCCTGATACCACTGTGCATTGTGGGGCCTTTAAAAGAAATTGGGGCTCAGGATTGTGGCCTCTATCAGCAGGTTAGTGAGTACCCTTGTAATAGGCCATGATGTTGTTGGCCTGTGCAATAAATAATTACTGTCACACGCCCTTCTTACGCTGGAATGAGTGAGATGCACCAAATAATGTTGCCACATTGGGTTTTGATAGAATAAACAAGGAGAAACTGTTTCCAGTGGCAGAAGGGTCGGTAACCAGAGGACACAGATTTAAGGTAATTAGCAAAAAAGAACCAGAGGTGAAATGAAGAAAAAATTTTTTACGCAGCAAGTTGTTATGATCTGGAATGCACTGCCTGAAAGGGTGGTGGAAGCAGGTTCAATAACAACTTTCAAAAGGGAATTGGATAAATACTTGAAGGGGGAAAATTTGCAGGGCTATGGGGAAAGAGCGGGAGGAGTGGAACTAGTTGGATAGCTCTTTCAAAGAGCCGGCACAAGCAAGATAAGAACATAAGAACATAAGAAATTGGAGCAGGAGTAGGCCAATCGGCCCCTCGAGCCTGCTCCGCCATTCAATAAGATCATGGCTGATCTGATCCCAACCACAAATCTAAAGAACACAAGAAGTAGGAGCAGGACCCGGCCACACAGCCCCTGGGCCCTCTCCGCCACCCACAGGGCATTGACCGATCCGAACTCAGCTTCATGTCCAATTTCCTGCCCGCTCCCCATAACCCCTAATTCCCTTTACTTCTAGAAAACTGTCTATTTCTGTTTTAAATTTATCTAATGATGTAGCTTCCACAGCTTCCTGGGGCAGCAAATTCCACAGACCTACCACCCTCTGAGTGAAGAAGTTTCTCCTCATCTCAGTTTTGAAAGAGCAGCCCCTTATTCTAAGATTATGCCCCCTAGTTCTAGTTTCACCCATCTTTGGGAACATCCTTACTGCATCCACCCGATCAAGCCCCTTCACAATCTTATATGTTTCAATAAGATCGCCTCTCATTCTTCTGAACTCCAATGAGTAGAGTCCCAATCTACTCAACCTCTCCTCATATGTCCGCCCCCTCATCCCCGGGATTAACCGAGTGAACCTTCTTTGTACTGCCTCGAGAGCAAGTATGTCTTTTCTTAAGTATGGAGACCAAAACTGTATGCAGTATTCCAGGTGCAGTCTCACCAATACCCTATATAACTGCAGCAATACCTCTCTGTTTTTATATTCTATCCCCCTAGCAATAAAAGCCAACATTCCGTTGGCTTTCTTGATCACCTGCTGCACCTGCATACCAACTTTTTGATTTTCTTGCACTAGGACCCCCAGATCCCTTTGTACTGCAGTACTTTCCAGTCTCTCGCCATTAAGAAAATAACTTGCTCTCTGATTTTTCCTGCCAAAGTGCATAACCTCACATTTTCCAATATTATATTGCATCTGCCAAATCTCCGCCCACTCACCCAGCCTGTCTATATCCCCCTGCAGGTTTTTTATGTCCTCCTCACTCTCTACTTTCCCTCCCATCTTTGTATCATCTGCAAATTTTGATATGTTGCACTCGGTCCCCTCCTCCAAATCGTTAATATAGATTGTAAAGAGTTGGGGACCCAGCACCGACCCCTGTGGAACACCACTGGTTACTGGTTGCCAGTCCGAAAATGAACCATTTATCCCAACTCTCTGCTTCCTGTTCGATAACCAATCCTCCACCCATGCCAGAATGTTACCCCCAATCCCGTGATTTTTTATCTTAAGTAATAATCTTTTATGTGGCACCTTGTCGAATGCCTTCTGGAAGTCTAAATACACTATGTCCACTGGTTCCCCTTTATCCACCCTGTACGTTATATCCTCAAAGAATGGCCTCCTTCTGTGCTGTATCATTCTATGATTCCATGATTCATGCCAGCCAAGATACACTGCCTGCATTTACGTTGGAGGCTCTTGAGTCATCCAAAACTTGTACAATCACTGCATGCAGTCACATCAGGTTGGTGTTAAAATTGCTACGAACACTTTACTCTGCTGCCAACCCACCACCTTGGGTAGTCCTCGGTGGAGTTGAAGCCAGTTTGGATCAGGCAAGAATTTACGTTGCAGTTACACCTATAGCGTGGAAAATCCCAGTTTAACAGCGGCAAAAGTTAATGTGCTGAAACGCCCTGCAATTAACAGTCCAACCTAATTGTTGTTTCAACGAAAGTACCAGTCAAATGAATGGCATTGAGGGAATTTACCACAAAAAAGGATTAAAATAGAACTAAGTCAAAACAAAAATTAAAACAAAGCAAGGGAAGAGAGTACCTTGAAAAAAGGCACGGGAAGGAGGGACACTAAGGCAACACTTCGTAGAAATGTTGCAAAATGGATGTGAAAGAATTAATTTAAAGGTCAAGGCCACTCTTGTTGATGTGTTATTTGATGTGTGCTTTATAATTACAGGAACAATCACATTTAGGAACATTATATAAAATAAATCAAGGTGTGTCTTTCTGTGAAATTAGAGTTGGTCATGACAAGCAGAGATGCTTTAGCCTGGAGCAGAGGAGCGAAGCTCGTAGAACCTCAAAGGCTGGAATGCATTCTACGTATACTGTGGGCTGAACTTAAGTGATCAGTGAGAGCTGCACATGCTGATCTACCCTCCCTTGCCATGGGGGAGGCCTAAACACATACTATCTCAGTGTGCTAGCATGACCAAGATCCCAGGAATTTACCCCATTTGTTAACTTATCGTATGGAGCCTGTGTCCTAACCCATTCTCTAGCACAAGAGCACTACGCCTCTCTCAGTAGAGTATCTTTAAAAGATTCTTGTTTTTCTGCATCTACTTTCTCCCATTCTATTCTACATTCTTCTTTTTTCTCTCTCTCCTTTCTTCATTTCAATATTTCAGTGTTTCTCTCTTTTCCCTAGGCTTGTGTGTTTCCTTTCGCGCTTTCTGCATGAGGGTTAAATTTGATAATCCCCGAAACCGGGCGCGGGCATCGCGATTGGCAGTTAACCCGCACCCGGTGCTTCCGGTGCAGGCAGCATGTGAGCTTCGTGCTGCCTGGTCATTAACATGATTTCTACTTGTAGCCAGCACTACCCGCGCTGTTGAGAGGCTGCATGCACAAGCAGGAGGCCTGAAATGGGGCGTGGCCAGCACTTGTCAAACGCAGCCTGCACCTCTTAAAGGGGAGGTGCACAATTAATTGAGAGCAGCGCAGGATGGCAGGAAAGGTTGCTGGATCGACAAAAGAGCATGTCCCAAGGTTCTCTGACAATGCACTGCAGGCCCTGGCGGAGGGAGTGGATGAAAGGAGAGCCATCCAGATACCAGCTGCACAGGCAGTGGGGGGCTGTGGCCAGGAGAATTGCACTGCGCACTTGGGTGCAGTGCCGAAAAAAGTTCAATGATTTGACACGAGTGGTCAAGGTGAGTGAATGCAAGTGCCAAGTGGCACATCCTACCGACTGCACCACTGATCCATGCACAACACCCCCCGTCACCCACCCACCAACAAACACTGCCCATCCGTATGCAACGCTGCACTTTGCATGTTGCATCTCACTCTCACATAGTACCACACCTGCAGGCCACACAACCACCACCCACAGGTCACACACACTGGCAGCTATTTGACCATGACAGGCACATCACCCAGATACCTTGCAGGATACTCACTGACACACTGTCCTCTGTCTTGCAGGAGAAGGTGGTGCATAACAGCTGGCAGCAGGAGAGACCCGAGGATGGACGGGCACGTTTACACGTCCTCACCCCCTTAGAGGAGAAGGTATTGCGGATCATAGGGCGGGCCGTCGCTGCGGACATGGCCATTGGCGGCGCTGAAGGTCCCGACGAAGGGGGTCTCTGCGAATCTAATCCTCCTTCTCGTTTCCCACATCTCCCTCATCCCAAAGTCTTTTCTGACTCACGTGCTGCAGATGGTGTCAGCACGCATATCTTATTTGCTCCTCTCCCCGCTGCACAATATAACTTGTTTCCCTTTGTCATTGCAGATACCCAAGAAATGGAGCCGGCACCATCCGAGGAGGAGGGGGAGGAGGGGGACACTGAAGCCACACCGCCACTCGATCTGACACTCACATCCACCAGCTCAGAGACTGACACTGCGCGTCCTTTAGAGGCTAGGTTAGAGAAGGGATCTGTACGTGGTGAGACACCGAGCACAAGTGTGCAGGAGCCGGGGTGGGGGAACGGATATCACAGGTGCCAGCTCGCCAGAGGGTGAGGTCGCACAATGGTTCTACTGCCGAGGGGTCAGATGATGACTTTAATGGGCCAGGCTACAGAAGACGGCTGATGGGAGTACACAACCAAATACTTGGTGCACCGGAAAGTCTGCCAGAAAGCCTGTGCACAATGAAAAGGGGCATGGAGGAGTCCAGCTCCAACTTGGCACAGGGCTTTGCGCAGAGCTTGGAGCCCATTCTTTCCAACATGGAACGGGTGGTCACCTCCATCGGCGCACCTGTGGAACCCACCATGATGCAACGTCTGATGCTGATGTCACGGCTTCCATTGCAGCACAAACCGATGTGATCAAAGGGCTGCAAGCTACGGTTGCAGCTTAGACTGTTGCCTTGGAAGCTCAGACTGCTACTATCGTGGCTCTGGGGACCACTGTGGAACGGGGCTTCCAAGGCGTTTTAGCACTTCAGCAATCTGTTCTCTAGCTGATCACCAGGATTGCTGAGGCGCCACCCCGTGTGGGTGGCAGCGGCGCCATGGCAGTTTGACCTGCTGTCCTCTGTCCAGACAACAGCATTCCTGTTCCCACCCCTGCCACTCCGCCACTGCCTTTGCTGTTGTCTGTCAGCCAGCTATGCCAGACTGCTGCAGCCCAGGCCAAGATGGTGCAGTCTGAAGCTGGGCCCTCCCGGCCCAGTGCTGCTCGAGGTCGTCCTCCAAGGCCACCTGCACACTCCTCAATTGAAGGTTAGCAGCCTCCCACCACCCATGCTCCAGCTACTGGGAATGCACCTCGTAGGAGCAGTAGGAATGGAAAAGGCACACAATCAACAGGCACTAAGGGAATGCACAAGGGTTAATAGTCTCCTTTTGTTTGCATCATTTCATTTGTTAATTTATAAATGTGACTTTGAATTTGTATTTGATGGTGGTTTTTATTTCTGCAATGAGCTGAGGGAGGAAGCAATGTGTAATCATAAGGAGGGTGATTTGATGGTCATGTGGGAGAGGACGGGAGGGGAGTGTAGGAATGTTGGTGACTTGGGAGATGTCATTCATGTTATTGATATCGCTCACGGATCAGGTGAGCAAGCAGTGCGCTGGCAGACAGGGCCAGTGTTCCTTGTTGCCCCCTTGCTTCTTCCTCCACTTCCCCTTCCGTCTCCTCCTCCTCTGGCTCAGGGTCTTGCCGGTGGCAAGGGCTGTTCCCTCATAAGGACGAGGTTGTGCAGCTCACGATGAATCTTGACACCCACTCAGCTCAGGCTCCAACAGAACGGTCCAGGTAGCGGAAGCATTGCTTTAGGACACCTGTGGTGTGCTCAATGACGTTGTGGCCACATGGATCTCATTGTAGGCCTGCTCTGCACGTGTGCGTGGGTTCCTGACCAGTGTCATGAGCCATCTCATGAGGGGATAGCCCTTGTCACCCAGTAACCAGCCTTTCACTCGCCGAGCCGATTCAAAGATAGCTGGCAAGATGGACTGCCGCATAGTGAAGGCGTCGTGACTACTCCCAGGGTAGCAGGCATTGGCCTCCATGATGCACTGCATGTGGTCGCACATCAGCTGCACATTGAGGGAGTGGAACCCCTTTCTGTTCAAGATGGCCGAGTTGAGATGTGGAGCATGCATGGCTATATGTGTGCAGTCAATGGCACCATGGGGAAGCCTGCAATGTGAGCAAACCCTCGTGCTCGCTTGTTCTGCTTCTCTTAGTTAAGAGGGAACACAATGAATCTGTTGCGCATCTTGTATAGTGCCTCCGTCACCTCCCTTACATCCCTTATGCAGCAGTGCACTGCACACTGTGAGATGCTGCACAGCTCGCCAGCAGAGGCCTGAAAGGATTCCAGAGCTGTAGAAGTTCAGCGCCACAGTTACCTTGACAGCCACAGGCAATGTTGTCCTTGACCTGCTCTGAGGCTTCAGTTGTGGCTGCAGCAGGTGACAGATCTCTGTCACGACCTCTTTGGTGAGCCTCAGCCATCAGATGCACTGATCCTCGCTCATCTAGAGTTAAGAGTGGTGTTCCCTGTTATAAACTGGATAGCCAGGTGGTGCAGGATAGACTATTAGAGCCTAGTCTCCAAGCCTTTATTCACAGAGCTCCACCTTACACACACCATGCTCTAGATCAGCTCTTTTATAAATGGATACAAGAGAGTTCTCAATTGCTATGCAACACCTGAATACAATTAACACTAATTGATATAAATCACATGGATACAATTAACAGTCCCTGAAGGCCCTCACGGAATATGGCCTCCTGCTCAGTTCACTGCGCCTCCTCCTTCTCCTCGTCCCTCTCCTCGCAGCTTGACCTGCTCTGAGTGGCCTCTCTGCATTCTCCCAGTCATGTTCCATGCCCAGTGGGAGCCCAAGCAGACCACCCATGGTTGCCAGGAATCTTGTTCAAACACTATTGTAAATTACACCAAGCATAAGGCAGTACCTGCCAAACCACTCTCAAATATATATAGCAACTCTCTGTAAGTATAGGAAGCTTCAACAAACATGACCTATTCTACCAGCAGCCAGAAGCAATAATCCAGCAACTAACCTGCAAAACCTGCATGATCCCTTTAAATAGCAGTGGTGGGGGATCCTCCAGGTTGTCTAAGACACGTTCAGGTGTTTGGGGTTAAGACATTGCGCTGAGTGGAGCGTTAAGTGCCAAAATGGTGTCTAACACTTTAAATCAGCATTGCACACTGATCTAACGCATATTCTCCCTACTTTACATGCTGCTGGCGTTCCTTATCTGCACATGCGCGAAACCCTTTAACAAGATGGCGTCAGGCGCATGTCATGCTAGAAGCGTGCGGCGCATTCCAGATGCCATTTTGGAACTTCGGGAGGCAGCATAGCGTCGAAACAACGGGCGCTACACGGCCCGATTTCTAGCCCCCTGTGTCTTTTCCCATAGACGGAGGAGGAAAAAGGAGCCACACAAGTTTTTCTGTTTTTCATGTTCTCTTTGTTTCTGTGTCTCCTGTGTTTTTTTTTCTCATTTCCTTTGTGTCCTTCTCACTTTTTGTTTCTCCATGTCTCCTTTTTCTCTCTGGCTCCCTTTTCACTCTCTGTCGGTGACTTTTTGTTTCACTGCTCTAATGTACCATGAGCCTTCCTCTGCCCTCCTCAGGTGAAGTTTGTGGTCCTGCTCCATCTATCAGTTGGACTGAAGACCGACAGAACTTGTGGTTAGCCGTGTTAGGCCAGCCCTTGAGTAACAGCCACCCAGTGAGATCTAATCCACAGGCATCTAGTGGGAAGCTATCACTCTAGCGTGCTGCTTTCACAATTGACTTTGGCAACAGTGCGGGAGGCAAAACAAAACAAACTGCACTTTAACTATATACTTCCTATGGTGCAGAGAGCTCCAAAAGGACATTTCTACAATCACTGCATTTTTGGTTTGTTATGACACTACATTGTACCATGACCTTTGCTAGATTTACTCATTGCTCTAAACAGATTTCCTTTTGTCTAACAATGTTTAATTGGAGTGTTTTTCTCAAGGTGGTGGGGGGGGGGGGGGAATCTCACTGTTTAATGGCTACACTCACAACAAAAGAATTTCTTGCCACGACATTATGGTTGGATTAACTCATCTTTGTATGTGGCTGTCTACTGTCCCGGGAAGCACTGTGAACAAGGAAACATACTTAAAGGGAATGTCAATCTGGAGGAGTGAGAGAAGGAGCACTTTCAGTGTAATATACCCCCTGTAAAGCCTGTCACAAGGATTGTGGAGTGTGTCACCCCCCCTCTGCTGCCCCCTGACATTGTTAGAGCTCTGAAAGCAGTCTCCTAACTGGTGCCAAACCCTTTGAACGCACATTTCAGCACCAGGATCAGCACTCAGGAACAGAAAGAATATCAAAAGGAAAATACCGCCGATGCTGGAAATCGGAAATAAAAACAGAAAATGCTGGAAACGCTCAGCAGGTCTGGCAACTTCTGTGGAGAGAGAAACATAGAGTTAATGCTTCAGGTCGATGACCATTCATCAGAACAATATCAATGCTGGCTCTTGGCTCTCCTCCACAAATGCATCACCCTAGCAGCTCATTCACAGTCAGGAGAGCCAGCAGGACAGGCTGCCTTCAGACCTGTAGCAAGGTAATCTTCTGTTAAGGAGAAGGCACACTCGGTGACGAGGAAAAACATTTTTACCCAGAGGGTGGTGGGTGTATGGAATTCACTGCCCGAATTGGTGGTAGAGGCAGGGACCCTCAACTCTTTCAAAAAGTACCTGGACCTGCACCTAACGTGCTGTAAGCTGTAGGGCTACGGATCAGGTGCTGGAAGGTGGGATTAGAATGGGCACCTGGTTGTTCTTCGAGCCGGCATGGACACAATGGGCTGAATGGCCCCCTCTGTGCTATATCTTCTCTATGGTTCTATGGTGATCTTTCCAAACGGCTTCATGGGAGTCGTAGTTTTCACCCCTCCCCCACTACAGGGTGACATTCCATTTGGCCGTTTTCTGAGCGGATCTCCAGCGGTTCCTTTAAGGGCCGCTAGTTAGGAGGCTCAACTCCTGGTACAAATGGGCAGAGCATTCAGGAGGCACGTTCTATCCATTTGTAATCCTATGTACTTCGTAGGACCTCAGTATACATATTACAAGCAGTGTCCCACCTGAAACAGTCGGGCGCTCCAGGCGGACTCTACCGAAGATAGTGCCGGTCAGAAGCCAGTGTAAGTGACCCGCGCCATTTTCAGGCTGCGACCACCCAGTTACACCAGATGGAGGCATTTAAAATTGACCCCTTTGTACCTAAACCTGTGATCCCAGTGGCTCACATGTGGAGAATATCATACAGTATACACTATTACATAATTCCCATTGATTTTTCTCTGTTGTTTTTACGTATAAAGCAATTACACTTTGTAAATGGAGGAGATTTATTTTGTGAAGAATGCAATCACTTTCATGTCAGCTTGGAGAGCTAAACTGAGTAATTCACATGTTTTCCGATAGTTATTTTGCACCTCAGTACTGGACATCTGTTCTCATATCAATTTTGTCATGTATTGGATAATTGTCATTTAGTTGCAAAGCGTAAAAGGGTCTAGAAAGGTGAATGAAAAGAGGAATGGATTGAAAATGAAAGTAGCAAACACTTTTGAACAGATTTCCACTTATGGTGGCCCATCAGTTATCTAACACCCAGAATTTATGTTCACAATGTCAAAAGCACACACTGTAATGGAAATTTCTGGTCTAGTCAATCAAGAAAGAAAGCAAGCAAGTAGGAAAGAAAGAACTTGCATTTAAATAGCGCCCATCACAACCTCAGGATGCCCCAAATACTTTACAGCCAATGAAGTACTTTTTAAAGTGTTGTCACTGTTGTAATAAAGAAAACGCAGCAGCCAATTAGTGCACAGCAAGGTCCCACAAACAGTAATCAGATAATGACTAGGTAATCTGTTTTAGTGATGTTGCTTGAGGGATAAATATTGGCCAGGACACCAGGAGAACTCCCTTGCTCTTCTTTGAATAGTACCATGGGATCTTTTACGTCCACCTGAGAGGGTAGACGGGTCCTCGGTTTAATGTCTAATCCAAAAGACGGTGCCTCCGACAGTGCTGCACTCCCCCAGTACTGCACCGGAGTGTCAGCCTAGATTATGTGCTCTAATCTCTGAAGCGGGACTTGAACCCACAACTTCTGACTCAGAGGCAGGCACAAGAATCAATAATTCCATTTGTTCCATAAATAATAGAAAATGCATCGTATCAGAATGCAGTTTAATGCCCATGGCTGCCCATTTATCAAGCACCAGTCTTAGCCATGTCATAATGGTGTGATGCCCAGACGTACATATTTCATACCTGCCAACACTTGACATCACCCCATAAGGGACCTAAGGCCACCTCTTCTGCACATGTGCTGAAATATTGCACATGTGCAAAAGAGGTGAGCTGTGATGACAAGAGGCAATCTGAACGGTCAGAAATAAGCTAATTTTGGGGCTGTGATGAATGTAGGCCAAAAATGCAACCGTACACGTGAAAAACAGACGCTTGGCAATTATGGTGCCAGTGCTCGTGGAATTGTACCTTCCCAAAAGTCTTCAGAATTCAGTTGCAATGAGTTATGATCAACATTAACATGGCTTTCTCATGTCCCTATCAGTCAATTTTTCAAACATAAGGTTTCCTGTCTTTGAAGGTGTGATGGAGCTGAACTGACCTGCACAACTGATGCTTAAACTCTCTTGTGTTAATAACCATATCTCTGATAATGACATTTCAGTCCCTTAAGCTGACAGGTTCAGTTAGCACTTTCAAACCATTTAACAATGATGCCATCAACACTCAATAATTAAAACAAAAATCATAATTCTTTGCAACTAGATATGACTTTAAAAAAACTGATCTTATGATGAGACTCTCTCTGTAACCATTGAGTCTCTGAGATATGAGTTTCCTTATAAGTGTCTCTAGTGCTAACAATGAAAGCAAAGCACATAGTGGTGTTGCTGGCATCTCCCTGGAGTGCCTGTAAAATTAACAAGGGAAAGCTCGGTGGGACAGTTCATACCAGTTCCCATAGGAACAAAACACAGGGCTCGAATTTCTCCTGATCTGCAAAAATTGTATCTGACTCTCTGCAACTGTCTGGTTCGTTATTTATTATTTATTTATGTTCCCAATTAAAAGAAAGAACTTGCATTTATATAGCGCCTTTCACGACCTCAGGACGTCTCAAAGCGCTTTACAGCCAATTAAGTACTTTTTTGAAGTGTAGTTGCTGTTGTAATCTAGGAAACGTGGCAGCCAATTTGCGCACAGCAAGCTCCCACAATCAACGATATGATAATGACCAGATAATCTGTTTTGGTGATGTTGGTTGAGGGATAAATATTGGCCACGGCACCGTGGAGAACCTCCCTTCTCTTCTACGAAATTGTGCCATAGAATCTTTTTAGTCCACCTGAGAGGGCAGACAGGGCCTCAGTTTAACATCTCATCCGAAAGACAGCACCTCTGACAGTGCAGCACTCCCTCAGTACTGTACTGAAGTGTCAGCCTAGATTTTTATTTCCCTCTTCTAAACTCATCCTGGGCTATTTAATTTTAATGTATTAGTCACTGCTGGGTAAAGCCATTCTTCCACTTGCCATGGGGAGGGGAGAATTACTGCCTCTACCCCAATTTTCTATTTTTTAAAACACAGGAGCATTAAGGGCAGCCACTTAACATTCCAGGAGTTATTTTAGTAAAGAAAAACTGCCTGTCTTCTTTCAGAGATGGATGGTTTCCTAGATCCTCTGGTGGCTTAGTTGGAAAATATACCTCTTGCTGCTATAAGGAGTCATACTGACAGGAAGATCCTAGTAATAAGAAAAAAAACTGGAAATGCAAATCTGAAACAACAGAAAATCCTGGAAATACACAGTAGGACAGTCAACTTCTGTAAAGAAGAAATCCCAGTTAACGATTTGGGACACACGTTCATCAGAACTGAAAACGAAAATATAATTAAGTATTTCAGTGAGTTGGAAAAATAGCGAGAAAATGGGAGAGGGTAAACAAGAGCTGCTTCAATCACAGAGAGGGAATTAATAGCAAACCTTGGTTGGGGATAAAGGAGGACAGTTTGGCGAAAGTGGAGTCATCAGAGCAAATGGAACAGAGACAAAGTAGGAGAAAGGAGTGGAGAACTTACAACAAGCAGGAAAGAATCATTTGTTTGTGAGCATTTTCACCTATTCAGAAACACACTTTGGGATCTACATTCTCTAAAAATGGTAAATCAGAAGAGGTCTTCAGTCATAATAGACCTTGTTGTGATATCATAGAGTTCTGTACATTGTGGCACTTTAAGCACACTACTTCTAGCCAATTTAACACAAATCAAATGGTCTTACAAAAGAAGAGATACAATCAAGAACATAATTCGAGGGTTTAGTGCCAGTACTCAGGATCCGTACCTTGATTTACTAATGTATTGGAGCACACCCTTGGAGAACAGGCGTGACTGCAACCGCCAACTGATTTTATATAGCGTCTTTAATGTAGAAATACGTCCCACTCATCCCACTGCTTTCTTAGACTCTGCCGGTAGGCCAACAATCACCACTCCTCTCTCCATTTTCACTCGCTCATGCACAAGGTCCTTGCCATCCACAAATTTAGTTTGGATGATTGTATTGACCTTCTAGCTTTGAATGAAACATCACTCACAGGTGGCGACACTTTGCCATTTCTGAAGCATCCCTGCCTAGTTATGCTTTCCACCACATATTCCCCAAACCGCCACAGTGGTGGCGTGACTGTTATCACCAAATCACAGCTTGGGTCTCTCCTCTTTCTACTCTGGTACCTCACCCTGCTCCATCCCTCTCATCTCTGCTTTAAAATCCTTGTGTTCTACTGTTTCCAGGTTCCACCCCAAGTTTCTCCCCAAGATATCCTCCATCCTTTCCTCCCTCAAACTCCGCACCGAGCAATTCCTCATTTTCGGTGATTTCAATCTCTATCAATCACATCCAGTCCAATTTACCATAAAGAAGCCTCCTGAAGATTACACAGATAAAGGCTTTTAGAGTTGAAATACTTCACAGTGTAGTATATTTTTAAAAAACAATGCCAAGTAATGGCTGTCTCTGCACTTGACATGAGTCAGAGTCTTCAAGAGAGGTGAGGGGGGAAAGTTAAAGGTGGGAAAAGATAGGTCAGTACCTGCGATTCCCTACATATTGACTTTCCCTGCATAGTTTCCTTTTCCATCAGGGGAGATACTAAGCAGAAACCAGGCACCTTGTTGTAATGAGGGAGAGAAAATTAATAACTAAGATACCTCAGCTCACAGATTTAACACCACCTCGATCTGGGTCTTCCACCATTGACCTCAAGGCTGTACAGGGTGGACCTTTACTACTGTGTTGCAGGATTGTTGATAGTGAAAGCATTTGCACTTGATGTTAAGTGTTGTTTGGCAACTTCTGAGTGACTGCACTCAATTGGACAAGTTCCAAGCTTTTATTTCTGTTTATTTATATCATAAATGTTACCATATGATTATCTGTAATTGTCCATTACATTTCAGATATGGATAAAGAAGTGCTCTGATTGCCTGATAACCATTGCAAAACCAACATATAAATGCATTTGTTTCCCTGAGGCCTTGTTTATAATGCCTTCAAGCCTGGGTGGATCTGAGTTTAAGATGGTTGCACCTGAAGTGGATTGTTCAGAGCATTAATAAACAAAAGACTTGTATTTATGCAGTGCTTTCACAACCTCAGGATGTCTCAAAGTGCTTTACAGCAAATGAAGTACTTTTTTTTTGAAGTGCAGTCACTGTTGTTTTGTAGGTAATCGCGATAATAAACAAGATAAATGACCAGATAATTTGTTTTAGTGAAGTTGGTTGAGGGATAAATGTTGGCCAGGACACTAGACGAGCTCCCTTACTCCTCTTCAGATAGTGCCTCTGGATCCTTAACGTTCACCTGAACAGACAGAATGGCCTCATGTTAACCTTTCATCTGAAATTTGGCACCTCTTACCTGCTCTTGTCAAGACAGGTTTTATTATAATAAAAACAGATCTATAAACCAGTGTCAGCAAATCAACTCAAAGATATGCTTTTATCTTGGTTTTAGCATTCCAGGGCTAGTTTGTAACTTTACATTATTAGGCTTGGCGATGTGCTTCAGCCTGCCACAATGATGCTATCATCAGCACCCATTGTTTAAGCAAAAAAAACCCAAAATAATCAGCAAAATAGAACAAACAATAACGATAATTCTTTGTAACTGTCATTTTAAAAGGGGATACTGGGGGTGAAATTCATAACCCTTTGCAAGCAATTGTTTGATATATCCTGTTTCCCTTGCTGCAGGCTCTGCCCCATTAGCATTGTGAGGAAGATTCCGCAACAACAGGTAAGCATACCTGCGAGAGGTCCATGCCTTAGAGAGGGTGCAGAAGAGGTTTACTAGAATGGTGCCAGGGATGAGGGATTTCAGTTATGTGGATAGACTGGAGAAGCTGGGGTTGTTCTTAGACCAGAGAAGGTTAAGAGGAGATTTGGTAGAGGTGTTCAAAATCATGAAGGGTTTTGATAGAGTAAATAAGGAGAAACTGTTTCCAGCGGCAGAGGGGTCGGTAACCAAAGGACACAGATTTAAGGTGATTGGCAAAAGACCCAGAGGCGACATGAGGAAACGCTTTTTTATGCAGCGAGTTGTAATGATCTAGAATGCACTGCCTGAAAGGGTGATGGAAGTAGATTCAATAATAACTTTCAAAAGGGAATTGGATAAATACTTGAAGGGAAAAGATTTACAGGGCTATGAGGAAAGAGCAGGGGAGTGGGACTAATTGGATAGTTGAAGAGCCAGCACAGGCACGATGGGCCAAATTGCCTCCTTCAGTGTTATATCATACTATGACACTATGATCAGTTGGTGCAAAGTCACTTTGTCTGGGATCTTCCCAATACCGGCCAGCAATGGCAAAAAAAACCCATCTGCATGGGCAATCTGAGAGGTTAGCCCATTCATAACCAGACCCGAGTTAGTGGATCCAACCTAAGAGTTGCCAGTTATGGCTCTTTATATTTAGTGTCACCAGTACACAGTGGTCGGAGGTACTAGGTGAAACTCCATTACCAGGGAGTTTTGATCCCTCTAAAGGCACTAGCATCACTCTGTTTAGCTTTACAGGGTTGCTTCTGAAATTGTAATTGTTACTTTAAATTAGCTGCAAATGTATGCGACTCTCCTGATGTTGGGAAGAGTTCTGGCCAGCGAAGACGAAAGTGAATTGCTGGCTTGTATGGGTGGGCTGAGAAGTCAGCCTATATGGTCAGACCTAAAATAGCAGAGCCGACCTATATGCCACTGCCAGTAGCTATTCATGATTGTTGCTGCTGACAAGCAGAGGTACCAGGTTAAAGCCCTCCCAACATCAACAACAACAATTTGCATTTATATAGTGCTTTTAATATAGAAAAACATCCCAAGGGTAGTATTGTTGACTGTGACAGCACTTGCATCACTTTGTTTACCTCAATGGTTGCCTCTGATCACCATCACACAATTGTCTTTCCCCCTACTTCAATGGTACCTTTTCCTCCTTTGAACACCTCACCTTGATCCACCCATCTCGCCTCTCCTTTAAAATCTTCACTTACTGGCCCCAAGCCCCATCCTGGATTTCTCATCAAGATATCCTCCCTTCTTTCCCCCCTCAGTCTCTGCACTGAGCAACACCTCATCCTTGGTGGTTTTAATCTCCATCTCAGCTCCCTTTACTGTCTCTCCTCTGAGTGCACTGCCCTCCTGTCCTCTCTTAACCTCGCCCTCCATATAAACTCTCCCACCCATATTCACGGCCACCCCCTGAACCTTGCCATCTCATGTGGCCTCTCTACTCCCATTGCCTTGATCACAGACAAAGCCATCTCATACCACTTCCTTATAATCCTTGCCACTTACATCCCCTACCTCCTTCCAAACTCACATCCTTCTGCACCTGCCCAGGGAAAAACTCTCCCTCCATGTCACTTACAACTGCACTTTCAAACACCCGACCGTCTAGCCATTGGCCCTCCATTCGCCACAATATACTTCTGCAGCTGTCGAACTGCTCAACCATTTCCTCACCACCACCTTTAATGCTCTTGTCCCCAGCAAAACCTCTCTTCCATCCTGCTCTCACTGGTATGGCCCCCAGCTCCATTCCCTCAAGTCCAAGGGCTGCAGATTTGCCAGTATCTGGCGCATTACCTAGTTTAGCCATTGATCACCAGATTTGGCTGGCCCACATTAAGCACTATCAGGCCTCACTCTCCTCTGCCAAAACCACCCACTACACTCGGATCATCGTGGAGAACAAAGAATCTTTTCTCTACTACCAACCATTTCCTTAATCCCCTCTCCACCGTCCTCTCCACCCTCACATTCAACTATGTGCTAAGAGTTCATGGATTTCTTTGTCACTGAGACTGAGACTATCCATTCAGCTATCTATTGCTGTAATCTCCTCCAGCAATGAACCCCTCCTGAACTCTTTGTTCCTCTCCACTCTCGCTTCCTGTGCATCCCTGTTCCCTTCACCCCCACCATTAGCAGCCATGCTTTCAACCATTTAGGCCCCAAGCTCAGAAATTCCCTCCCAAACCCCCTCTGCCTCTCCACCTACCTTTTCTCCTTTATCTCTCTCGACCCCTCCACTGCCTCTGTGTTGTCACACTGCTTGTCTGACATCCAGTCCTGGATGAGCTGAGATTTCCTCCAATTAAACACTGGGCAGACCGAAGCCATTGTCTTCGACCCCTGCCACACACCCTGTTCCCTAGCCACCGAATCATTCCCTCTCCCTGGCCACTGTCTCAGGCTGAACCAGACTTTTTGCAACCTCAGCATTCTATTTGACTCTGAGCGGAGCTTCTGACCCCATATCCTCTCCGTTACCAAGACCGCCTACTTCCACCTCCATAACATCACCCCTCTCTGTCCCTGCCACAGCTGATCTGCTGCTGAAACCCTCATCCATGCTTTTGTTACCTCCAGACTTGACTATTCCAATGCTCTCCTGGCCGGCCTCCCATCTTCCACCCTCCATAAACATGAGCTCATCCAAAACTCTGCTGCCTGTACCCTAAGTCGTACCAAGTCCCAATCACCCATCACTCCTGGGCTTACGGGTCACCAATGCCTCGATTTTAAAATTCTCATCCTCATGTTCAAGTCCCTCCATGGCCTCGCCCCTCCCTATCTCTGTAAACTCCTCCAACCTTACAACCTTCCGAGATCTCTGCCCTCCGAAAACTCTGGCCTCTTGTGCATCCCCCATTTCCTCCGACTCACTATTGGCAGCCGTGCCTTGAACAGCTCTTTACTCACATGTACATGTGCAGGTATAATTGAATGTATTACCCGATGTTGGAAAAACCAAGAGTGACAAATTGAATGATCATGAGTTTCTTTGCACTCACTACCTTGGCATGTGGAATAAGTCAGTTTATTGACAAGATTTGTACTTGTAGTCCTATAGAATTCCACCCTTAACATTGTTAGAATCCCAGAGTGTTTTCTCATTAATATTTGAATGGTTGCTTGGCCACATCACTATCCAGGGTTAGGAAACTCTCATACAATTGTGTACAGGACTAAATAAATTATAGTGCAAACAAGTTTCGTTAATCCGAAAGACCAACTGTGTGTTTGTCATGCAACATCTTCTTTACACACACACTTGGAGGCAGAGTCTGATGTAGCTGTTTTGGCACAGTACAGCACCACATAAGGAAGCAGTGAACACACAATAAAGTAATCCTCCTCATTTTATCCCCCCCCCCCCACTCATCTCTCCTCACAAGGAGGGAGGAAGAATTGCACCCATACCACACTCTTGCACCTCCAATTAGGTGGCTCATAATTGGCATCGGCAGGGGGCTGGCTGCAGCTTGGCTTCCAGCTGTCCGATTTGGAGAATTGTCCAGAGAAACAAAAAAGTGGGGAGAAAATAAAAAAACCTGAAGGTACAAGCAGACAACAATGAAATAGTATTGGGCGCCCGAAACCAGGCTTCTGTGAAGTTCATAACGACTTTCAAATTCCATTTCTTTTTTTAAAACGCTTTGTTGATTGTTTTATTACATCAAGCTGTTATTTCACAGCTCGTTGGGGCAGTTACGTCACTTTCAATTGCAAAACTGAATGTACAGGTTTTGTAGGTTTGCGTGGTGTGTCACTGTGAGATTGTAGGTGTGTTCAGGTGAAATTACATTGGAAAGAGAGAAGAAAACATGAGAAATGTCTGAAATGGTCTCTGGTTAGAGAGAATGCTGTCTATTAATGCCAGTTAGATACCAGTGCTCTTAGTGTTTATGTGCATTTTATTTTATTATTGGTCACAATTATCCAGGATCTCATTGACCAGTAAGCTGAGCGATTATGCTCTAGACTCTCCCCCCCAATGATTCCACGCATGATAAATTTCTAATATTTTGGGCAGATGTTGAGTGGCATTGAGGCATTCCCTGAACTACACTCAAGTGCATCTTTGTGGTTGACTCAAGACTGGTATTGGTAGATGCTTGGAACCGGTCGGCCAGATACCTTATGAGTTAGAGTCTAGGACTCACTTCAAGCAAACTCCAAGAGGGAGAAACCTAGCTTGCAGAATGGGATGGGAAGATTTGTTTGTTAAGGACATTGAATCGATGTAATTATTGATAGATAAGGAATCTAAAATAGATTAAAGTCAAATGTTTTCTCAGTGGAAGTATTTTCATCACTAAGTGCTCCACCCCTCTCAAAAACTGTGAAATTAAGTATTTCCTTCCTAGAGGTTGTTTCTGGGGCGAGCTTAAAAGCAACCCATTGATATGTGCTGTTGTGAGTCTCCTGACTGGAGAAGATTTCGTAGCATAATCTGTATATTCATATCTGACTGGCTGCCATTTACAGTTTAGTCAGTTTTGTAGAGATGTTTCCAATACCCCAGTTAATATTTTTATTCAGAATGGGCAGATGTGGCATGAGTGCATAGAATCATAGAAAGTTACAGCACAGAAGGAGGCCATTTGGCCCATTGTGCCCATGCCGGCCGAAAAAGAGCTATCCAGCTTAATCCCACGTTCCAGCACTTGGTCCGTAGCCCTGTAGGTTACGGCACTTCAAGTGCACATCCAAATACTTTTTAAATGAGTTGAGGGTTTCTGCCTCTACCACTCTTTCAGGCAGTGAGTTCCAGACCCCCACCACCCTTCAGGTGAAAAGATTTTTCCTCAGCTCCCCTCTAATCCTTCTACCAATTACTTTAAATCTATGCCTTCTGGTCACTGACCCCTCTGCTAAGGGAAATAGGTCATCCCTATCCACTCTATTTAGTCCTGTCATAATTTTAGACACCTCAATTAAATCTCCCCTCAGCACTCTTTGTTCCAAAGAAAACCACCCCAGCCTATGCAATCTTTTCTCAGAGCTAAAATTCTCCAACCCTGGCAACATCCTCGTAAATCTCCTCTATACCCTCTCTAGTGCAATCACATCTTTCCTGTAATGTGGTGATCAGAACTGTGCGCAGTACTCAAGCTGTGGCCTAACCAATGTTTTATACAGTTCAAGTGTAACCTCCCCGATCTTATATTCTATGCCTTGGCTAAAAAAGGAAAGTATCCTGTATGCCTTTTTAACCTTATCTACCTGTCCTGCTACCTTCAGGGATCTGTGGGCATGCACTCCAAGGTCCCTCACTTCCTCTACACCTCTCAGGATCCTCCCATTTATTGTGTACTCCTTTGCCTTGTTTGCCCTCCCCAAATGCATTGCCTCACACTTCTCCGGATTGAATTCAATTTGCCACTTTTCCGCCCACCTGACCAGTCTATTGATATTTTCCTGCAGTCTATAGCTTTCCTTCTCACTACCAATCACACGGCCAATTTTTGTATCATCTGCAAACTTCTTGATCAAGGCCCGCACATTCAAGTCCAAATCATTAATATATACTACAAAATGCAAGGGACCTAGTACTGAGCCTTGCGGAACCCCACTGGAAACAGCCTTCCAGTCGCAAAAGCACCTGTCGACTATTACCATTTGTTTCCTGCCACTGAGCCAATTTTGGATCCAACTAGCCACTTTCCCTTGGTTCCCATGGGCTTTCACTTTTTTGACCAGTCTGGCATGCGCGACCTTGTCAAAAGCCTTGCTAAAATCCATGTACACTACATCAAACACGTTACCCTCATCGACCCTCCTTCATCTGAGGTACATAAAAAAACATGCCAGTTCCAATTAAGAAGATGATTTCTTACACTCTAATTCATATTAATTAAGTCCGACACCTCCAGTCCTGTTGGAAACATATGAACACCATCTGTGGAATGCAACCAGTCAACATTGAATAACGTAGGTTGTAATTTATGAGAAATCTTAGAGTTTACGTTCGATTACCTTCAGGGTTACAGAGACGTGTTATATTTACAGGTTTTTTGTCACGATATGTTTCTCGGAGCTCTCACTCCCTATTACCCAAGTCCGCCTTTACCTGCCCAATGTCTAGATAAGTTGTAGTGAGCCGGGAATTGAACTGACACCTTCTGTTATTGTATTTCAACTACTAGTTATAGCACATGATCTTCCTCATCTTTGAAAAGCAGTAGGATAGTCACCGCACTCGACTGGAGCTTACCCTATAAACAGCCAAACAGATTTATTAACCAGTAAATGGATAAGTGAACTTAAATAGTGAGATATTGTCGCTTTACAGTAGCTATGGGTTTAATTATCTTTCCTTGGAAGGTAGGAAAATAACAAACAGTTGTGTCTGCTGTGCTAAACTGAAAAGCAAAGTGGACCTGGATGTAAGGTTACTGAATATTAACCTTTACATGGCGGTTTGTTGCTGACTGTTCCTGTAGTGTCTCTTTCTCTCTCTCTGACCAATTTCTCTATGATGGTTTCAGATGAACTGCCCAGTTTGATTAAGATAAGCTGGGAAGTACTTTTCAAAAACAAGAACAACACAGACAAGGCAAATTTAAATATGTGTGTTTTAAACTCAGAAAAGGTTGCAAGTCATTGTGTACAGGGAATAAGTGGGCAGCTCTTCTAGAGAGCCAGAACAGAGGTGACAGGCCAAATGACCTCCTTCAGTGCTATAAAGTTCTACGATTCTATTAAACATATGTACAAATAAAAGAAAGATAGAAAGAAATAATTTGGCATTTATATTGCACCTTTGTGGGACCTTGCTGTGTACAAATTGGCTGCTGCGTTTCCTACATTACAACAGTGACTATATTTCAAAAGTAACGCTTTGGGATATCCTGAGGTTGGCTATATAAATGCTAAGTTATTTCTTTCTATCTATCTTTCTTTTATTTACATATATGCTTAGTAGAATAGAGTTTACACAGATCACTCGCCAAAGTTAAAGAGGATGATTGGGAGTACGCCCATGGAAATAAATAACAAATCATGTATTCTGAGGCTATTATATCAAAATAAGCTAGACCATTCTCTGTGAATGAATGATTTTTAAACCCATATATACATAGTAGGAAATAAAATTCAATGCCATGATACAGTAGAGATAAAAATACTTTATTCTTATCACAACATCTCTTGACATTGACGTCCCTATGGAGATAATGACAGTGCAAATTGGATGTGGTCAGTTGTAAGGAGTAGGCTCAATGGCCTTAACAGACCACTTTTTGTTCCATATTGTTTCTCTTCCTAAATTTCTCACCTCACATTCTTTCTCGAAGGCATTCTTGACTTTTGTTGGGGTGCGCTCCCATGATTGCTGTCAGCCCTCCAGTACTTGTCCCAAGGAGCAATTCTTAACAAACATAGACAATGAGTTTTAACAAGTTATTTGTTCGTGGTGAGCATTGGGGGAATTTTAACCCCAAAGAACGGGTGGGAGGTCAAAATTGCAGCTCTTTAAATCACGACCGCAACCCGGCTCCAATGTGCCCACTTCGGGTTTAATGTGGGCGAGTTTGGATGTGTGTGCAGCAGCCGAAAGTCGGAAGTTGCATCCCCAATTACTGCCGACGGGTGGATCGTTAACTGGGCAATTTACCTGCTTGAGGTAGGTATTTTTGAATTAATTCTGAAACAAAAACGAATTTTACCTCTCCTACCCGGGATTCCCATGGCTTCTGAATCCCGCCAGTGAAACGGAGGCGAGATTCATGCCGATTGACACATCTCAATAAACGCTCAGGTGTTCAGCTGGTTTCTTAGTTCTCTCAATCAAACGTTTAGCTGAGAGTTCCTGTGTTGAGACTGAGAGTTCCTGTGTTGAGACTGAGAGTTCTTGTGTTGAGACTGAGTGTTCCTGTGTTGAGACTGAGAGTTCCTGTGTTGAGACTGAGAGTTCTTGTGTTGAGACTGAGTGTTCCTGTGTTGAGACTGAGAGTTCCTGTGTTGAGACTGAGAGTTCCTGTGTTGAGACTGAGAGTTCTTGTGTTGAGACTGAGAGTTCCTGTGTTGAGACTGAGAGTTCTTGTGTTGAGACTGAGAGTTCCTGTGTTGAGACTGAGAGTTCCTGTGTTGAGACTGAGAGTTCCTGTGTTGAGACTGAGAGTTCCTGTGTTGAGACTGAGAGTTCCTGTGTTGAGACTGAGAGTTCTTGTGTTGAGACTGAGAGTTCCTGTGTTGAGACTGAGAGTTCTTGTGTTGAGACTGAGAGTTCCTGTGTTGAGACTGAGAGTTCTTGTGTTGAGACTGAGAGTTCCTGTGTTGAGACTGAGTGTTCCTGTGTTGAGACTGAGAGTTCCTGTGTTGAGACTGAGAGTTCCTGTGTTGAGACTGAGAGTTCTTGTGTTGAGACTGAGAGTTCCTGTGTTGAGACTGAGAGTTCTTGTGTTGAGACTGAGAGTTCCTGTGTTGAGACTGAGTGTTCCTGTGTTGAGACTGAGAGTTCCTGTGTTGAGACTGAGAGTTCCTGTGTTGAGACTGAGAGTTCTTGTGTTGAGACTGAGAGTTCCTGTGTTGAGACTGAGAGTTCCTGTGTTGAGACTGAGTGTTCCTGTGTTGAGACTGAGAGTTCCTGTGTTGAGACTGAGAGTTCCTGTGTTGAGACTGAGAGTTCCTGTGTTGAGACTGAGAGTTCCTGTGTTGAGACTGAGAGTTCTTGTGTTGAGACTGAGAGTTCCTGTGTTGAGACTGAGAGTTCCTGTGTTGAGACTGAGAGTTCCTGTGTTGAGACTGAGAGTTCCTGTGTTGAGACTGAGAGCTTTTGTGTTGAGACTGAGAGTTCTTGTGTTGAGACTGAGAGTTCCTGTGTTGAGACTGAGTGTTCCTGTGTTGAGACTGAGAGTTCCTGTGTTGAGACTGAGAGTTTTTGTGTTGAGACTGAGAGTTCCTGTGTTGAGACTGAGAGTTTTTGTGTTGAGACTGAGAGTTCCTGTGTTGAGACTGAGAGTTCCTGTGTTGAGACTGAGAGTTCCTGTGTTGAGACTGAGAGTTCCTGTGTTGAGACTGAGAGTTCTTGTGTTGAGACTGAGAGTTCCTGTGTTGAGACTGAGAGTTTTTGTGTTGAGACTGAGAGTTCCTGTGTTGAGACTGAGAGTTCCTGTGTTGAGACTGAGAGTTCCGGTGTTGAGACTGAGAGTTTTTGTGTTGAGACTGAGAGTTTTTGTGTTGAGACTGAGTGTTCCTGTGTTGAGACTGAGAGTTTTGTGTTGAGACTGAGAGTTCCTGTGTTGAGACTGAATGTTCCTGTGTTGAGACTGAGAGTTCCTGTGTTGAGACTGAGAGTTCCTGTGTTGAGACTGAGTGTTCCTGTGTTGAGACTGAGAGTTCCTGTGTTGAGACTGAGAGTTCTTGTGTTGAGACTGAGAGTTCCTGTGTTGAGACTGAGAGTTCCTGTGTTGAGACTGAGAGTTCCTGTGTTGAGACTGAGAGTTCTTGTGTTGAGACTGAGAGTTCCTGTGTTGAGACTGAGTGTTCCTGTGTTGAGACTGAGAGTTCCTGTGTTGAGACTGAGAGTTCCTGTGTTGAGACTGAGTGTTCCTGTGTTGAGACTGAGAGTTCCTGTGTTGAGACTGAGAGTTCCTGTGTTGAGACTGAGAGTTCCTGTGTTGAGACTGAGAGTTCCTGTGTTGAGACTGAGAGTTCCTGTGTTGAGACTGAGAGTTCCTGTGTTGAAACTGAGAGTTCCTGTGTTGAGACTGAGTGTTCCTGTGTTGAGACTGAGAGTTCTTGTATTGAGACTGAGTGTTCCTGTGTTGAGACTGAGAGTTCCTGTGTTGAGACTGAGTGTTCCTGTGTTGAGACTGAGAGTTCCTGTGTTGAGACTGAGAGTTCCTGTGTTGAGACTGAGAGTTCTTGTGTTGAGACTGAGAGTTCTTGTGTTGAGACTGAGAGTTCCTGTGTTGAGACTGAGAGTTCTTGTGTTGAGACTGAGAGTTCCTGTGTTGAGACTGAGAGTTCCTGTGTTGAGACTGAGAGTTCCTGTGTTGAGACTGAGAGTTCTTGTGTTGAGACTGAGAGTTCCTGTGTTGAGACTGAGAGTTCCTGTGTTGAGATTGAGAGTTCCTGTGTTGAGACTGAGAGTTCTTGTTTTGAGACTGAGAGTTCTTGTGTTGAGACTGAGAGTTCCTGTGTTGAGACTGAGAGTTCTTGTGTTGAGACCGAGAGTTCCTGTGTTGAGATTGAGAGTTCTTGTGTTGAGACTGAGAGTTCCTGTGTTGAGACTGAGAGTTCCTGTGTTGAGATTGAGAGTTCTTGTTTTGAGACTGAGAGTTTTTGTGTTGAGACTGAGAGTTCCTGTGTTGAGACTGAGAGTTCTTGTGTTGAGACTGAGAGTTCCTGTGTTGAGACTGAGAGTTCCTGTGTTGAGACTGAGAGTTCCTGTGTTGAGACTGAGTGTTCCTGTGTTGAGACTGAGAGTTCTTGTGTTGAGACTGAGAGTTCCTGTGTTGAGACTGAGAGTTCCTGTGTTGAGATTGAGAGTTCTTGTTTTGAGACTGAGAGTTTTTGTGTTGAGACTGAGAGATCCTGTGTTGAGACTGAGAGTTCCTGTGTTGAGACTGAATGTTCCTGTGTTGAGACAGAGCTCCTGTGTTGAGACTGAGAGTTCCTGTGTTGAGACTGAGAGTTCCTGTGTTGAATCTGAGAGTTCCTGTGTTGAGACTGAGAGTTCCTGTGTTGAGACTGAGAGTTCCTGTGTTGAGACTGAGAGTTCCTATGTTGAGACTGAGAGTTCCTGTGTTGAGACTGAGAGTTCCTGTGTTGAGACTGAGAGTTCCTGTGTTGAGACTGAGAGTTCCTGTGTTGAGACTGAGAGTTCCTGTGTTGAGACTGAGAGTTCCTGTGTTGAGACTGAGAGTTCCTGTGTTGAGACTGAGAGTTCTTATGTTGAGACTGAGAGTTCCTGTGTTGAGACTGAGAGTTCCTGTGTTGAGACTGAGAGTTCCTGTGTTGAGACTGAGAGTTCCTGTGTTGAGACTGAGAGTTCTTGTGTTGAGACTGAGAGTTCTTGTGTTGAGACTGAGAGTTCTTGTGTTGAGATTGAGAGTTCCTGTGTTGAGACTGAGAGTTCCTGTGTTGAGACTGAGAGTTCCTGTGTTGAGACTGAGAGTTCTTGTGTTGAGACTGAGAGTTCCTGTGTTGAGACTGAGAGTTCTTGTGTTGAGACTGACAGTTCCTGTGTTGAGACTGAGAGTTCCTGTGTTGAGACTGAGAGTTCTTGTGTTGAGACTGAGAGTTCCTGTGTTGAGATTGAGAGTTCTTGTGTTGAGACTGAGAGTTCTTGTGTTGAGACTGAGAGTTCCTGTGTTGAGACTGAGAGTTCCTGTGTTGAGACTGAGAGTTCCTGTGTTGAGATTGAGAGTTCCTGTGTTGAGATTGAGAGTTCCTGTGTTGAGACTGAGAGTTCTTATGTTGAGACTGAGAGTTCCTGTGTTGAGACTGAGAGTTCCTGTGTTGAGACTGAGAGTTCCTGTGTTGAGACTGAGAGTTCTTGTGTTGAGACTGAGAGTTCCTGTGTTGAGACTGAGAGTTCTTGTGTTGAGACTGAGAGTTCCTGTGTTGAGACTGAGAGTTCCTGTGTTGAGACTGAGAGTTCCTGTGTTGAGACTGAGAGTTCCTGTGTTGAGACTGAGAGTTCTTGTGTTGAGACTGAGAGTTCTTGTGTTGAGACTGAGAGTTCCTGTGTTGAGATTGAGAGTTCCTGTGTTGAGACTGAGAGTTCTTGTGTTGAGACTGAGAGTTCCTGTGTTGAGACTGAGAGTTCTTGTGTTGAGACTGAGAGTTCTTGTGTTGAGACTGAGAGTTCCTGTGTTGAGATTGAGAGTTCCTGTGTTGAGACTGAGAGTTCCTGTGTTGAGATTGAGAGTTCCTGTGTTGAGACTGAGAGTTCTTGTGTTGAGACTGAGAGTTCCTGTGTTGAGACTGAGAGTTCTTATGTTGAGACTGAGAGTTCTTGTGTTGAGACTGAGTGTTCCTGTGTTGAGACTGAGAGTTCTTATGTTGAGACTGAGAGTTCTTGTGTTGAGACTGAGAGTTCCTGTGTTGAGATTGAGAGTTCCTGTGTTGAGACTGAGAGTTCCTGTGTTGAGACTGAGAGTTCCTGTGTTGAGACTGAGAGTTCTTATGTTGAGACTGAGAGTTCTTGTGTTGAGACTGAGAGTTCCTGTGTTGAGACTGAGAGTTCTTATGTTGAGACTGAGAGTTCTTGTGTTGAGACTGAGAGTTCCTGTGTTGAGATTGAGAGTTCCTGTGTTGAGACTGAGAGTTCCTGTGTTGAGACTGAGAGTTCCTGTGTTGAGACTGAGAGTTCTTATGTTGAGACTGAGAGTTCTTGTGTTGAGACTGAGAGTTCCTGTGTTGAGACTGAGAGTTCCTGTGTTGAGACTGAGAGTTCCTGTGTTGAGACTGAGAGTTCCTGTGTTGAGATTGAGAGTTCTTGTTTTGAGACTGAGAGTTCTTGTTTTGAGACTGAGAGTTCCTGTGTTGAGACTGAGAGTTCCTGTGTTGAGACTGAGAGTTCCTGTGTTGAGACTGAGAGTTCCTGTGTTGAGACTGAGAGTTCCTGTGTTGAGATTGAGAGTTCCTGTGTTGAGACTGAGAGTTCTTGTGTTGAGACTGAGAGTTCTTGTGTTGAGACTGAGAGTTCCTGTGTTGAGACTGAGAGTTCCTGTGTTGAGACTGAGAGTTCTTGTGTTGAGACTGAGAGTTCCTGTGTTGAGACTGAGAGTTCCTGTGTTGAGACTGAGAGTTCTTGTGTTGAGACTGAGAGTTCTTGTGTTGAGACTGAGAGTTCCTGTGTTGAGACTGAGAGTTCCTGTGTTGAGACTGAGTGTTCCTGTGTTGAGACTGAGAGTTCTTGTGTTGAGACTGAGAGTTCTTGTGTTGAGACTGAGAGTTCCTGTGTTGAGACTGAGAGTTCCTGTGTTGAGACTGAGAGTTCCTGTGTTGAGACTGAGAGTTCTTGTGTTGAGACTGAGAGTTCCTGTGTTGAGACTGAGAGTTCCTGTGTTGAGACTGAGTGTTCCTGTGTTGAGACTGAGAGTTCTTGTGTTGAGACTGAGAGTTCTTGTGTTGAGACTGAGAGTTCCTGCGTTGAGACTGAGAGTTCCTGTGTTGAGACTGAGAGTTCCTGTGTTGAGACTGAGAGTTCTTGTGTTGAGACTGAGAGTTCCTGTGTTGAGACTGAGAGTTCCTGTGTTGAGACTGAGAGTTCCTGTGTTGAGACTGAGAGTTCCTGTGTTGAGACTGAGAGTTCCTGTGTTGAGACTGAGAGTTCCTGTGTTGAGACTGAGAGTTCCTGTGTTGAGACTGAGAGTTCCTGTGTTGAGACTGAGAGTTCTTGTGTTGAGACTGAGAGTTCCTGTGTTGAGACTGAGAGTTCCTGTGTTGAGATTGAGAGTTCCTGTGTTGAGACTGAGATTTCCTGTGTTGAGACTGAGAGTTCCTGTGTTGAGACTGAGAGTTCTTGTGTTGAGACTGAGAGTTCCTGTGTTGAGACTGAGAGTTCCTGTGTTGAGACTGAGAGTTCCTGTGTTGAGACTGAGAGTTCTTGTGTTGAGACTGAGAGTTCCTGTGTTGAGACTGAGAGTTCCTGTGTTGAGACTGAGAGTTCCTGTGTTGAGACTGAGAGTTCCTGTGTTGAGACTGAGATTTCCTGTGTTGAGACTGAGAGTTCCTGTGTTGAGACTGAGAGTTCTTGTGTTGAGACTGAGAGTTCCTGTGTTGAGACTGAGAGTTCCTGTGTTGAGACTGAGAGTTCCTGTGTTGAGACTGAGAGTTCTTGTGTTGAGACTGAGAGTTCCTGTGTTGAGACTGAGAGTTCCTGTGTTGAGACTGAGAGTTCTTGTGTTGAGACTGAGAGTTCCTGTGTTAAGACTGAGAGTTCTTGTGTTGAGACTGAGTGTTCCTGTGTTGAGACTGAGAGTTCTTGTGTTGAGACTGAGAGTTCCTGTGTTAAGACTGAGAGTTCTTGTGTTGAGACTGAGAGTTCCTGTGTTGAGACTGAGAGTTCTTATGTTGAGACTGAGAGTTCCTGTGTTGAGACTGAGAGTTCCTGTGTTGAGACTGAGAGTTCCTGTGTTGAGACTGAGAGTTCTTATGTTGAGACTGAGAGTTCCTGTGTTGAGACTGAGAGTTCTTATGTTGAGACTGAGAGTTCCTGTGTTGAGACTGAGAGTTCCTGTGTTGAGACTGAGAGTTCCTGTGTTGAGACTGAGAGTTCTTATGTTGAGACTGAGAGTTCCTGTGTTGAGACTGAGAGTTCCTGTGTTGAGACTGAGAGTTCCTGTGTTGAGACTAAGAGTTCTTGTTTTGAGACTGAGAGTTTTTGTGTTGAGGCATCTTTATGAAAACTTTGAAGCCTCTCAAAGTGACAATTTCAGGATGGGGGGAGCAATGGATGTATTCCAGAGGACATCTCAGGAGGAGGAAAATGACCATCCACGGCCTTCACGTCGTGCTGTGATGAGATCTGCTGGTGCACAAGACGGATGTGTGCAACAAAGATCTGGAGAACAGCAGAGATGGGTCCAACATATGGGCCGAGGTCGCAGGAGGCACTACCCACGTGAAAGGGTCTACAGGCAGAGGCTGAGCTTCCTGGACCTTTCTGAGAAGCAGTGCCGACACAGGCTCAGCTTGTGTCAGCAGGTGGTCACAGACATCTGCTGCCTCCTTCAGGAAGAGCTGCTCCCCACTGGACCTGGTGGCCACGCGTTGCCTGTCGTAGTAAAAGTAACGACTGCCCTCAATTTCTTTGCCTCTGGGTCCTTCCAGGGAGCCACCGGTGACATCTCCAGGGTGTATCAATCATCTGCACATAAGTGTATAAGGCAGGTGATGGATGGGTTGTTTGCCAAGGCGTTCGATTATGTGATCTTCTCCTGCAATGACATCAGCCAGAACCAACAGGCAGTGGGTTTCGCCTCTCTGGTTGGCTTCTCACGGGTGCAGGGTGCAATCGATTCCATACAATACAATACAAGGACCACCACACGAGCCAGGAGTCTTCATAAACTGAAAGGGCTATTACTCCATCAGTGCACAGTTGGTGAGCGTCCACTAGAAGAGATTTCTATAGGTGTGCGCCAGATTCCCTGGCAACTGTCATGATTCCTTCATCATGCACCAGTCCAACATTCCAGACCTCTTCCAGACAGGAGACAGACTTAAGGGCTGGCTGGTAAGAGACAAGGGATACCCCGTCTAAACATGGCTCATGACACCTGTGAGAAACCCCACCAACGAGGCACAAGAGCGATACAACCAGAGCCACATGATCACCAGGTGTGTCATTGAACAAGCCATAGGCATGTTGAAGATGTGCTTCAGGTTCCTGGATAGGTCTGGAGGCTCCCTTCAGTACTCGCCAGCTAGGGTCTCCAGATTAATCGTTGTGTGCTGTGTCCTGCACAACAAAACACAGCAGAGGTTTACAGACGGAGGAGGATGAAGGCACTCGTCCATCATCCTCTGTTGGTGACAACATTGAAGAAGAAGAAGAAGATGAGGAAGACGAGGAAGATGGGGCACCCATCACCAGACCAACTGCACAAATTGCTGCCTGGGATGCCAGCATTGTCCTCACATCTCACAGGTTCTCATAATAAAAGTATCACAATAAAGACATCGAGATGCTCAGGCCATCTGGAACCACCACCACCACCACCACCAACTCCCTCCCCTCCCTTTGCACAAAACAATCCTTCAACCATGCTTACACCCCTTGCATATCCGCCCAATGGATATCATCATGTCTTGGCATTCATGATGAAGCAAATGAAAGGGCGACTTAACAATCGGGACGCAATAATGGCCAAGACATGGAAGTGGTGATAATCAATAAATTTCATGTGCCAATATAAAAAAAGGAGACTTAACAACATAACATTTCTTCCAGCACCCATGTCCGTACCCTTGGTGAACTACAATTGCTTAAACTTATGCTTCCTATCGCTTCTATGTGGTGCATCCCCTGTGGCTTCAGCAGAGGTAGAGGCAGGCTGCTCAGACCCCTACCCTGACTGCTGAGGTGCTTTCGGACTACGACCTCTGGGTTTTGGAACCCGTGAGGGCCCCGCCAAAGAGTGCTCCACCTGCAACTGTGCAGGGGCAGTCTTGGCCACCTGGAGAGGAGGCAGCATTGCGAGTACTGATTGAGAGGGAGGCAACGGGTGGGATGTGGGAGCACTTTCAGTGGAGTCCCCACTTTCATGTCCCCTTTCACCATCATCCTACTCCCGGGTTGGGGCCACATCACTCTCACCACTCTGCTGGACAACAGCCTGGTGAACATATGTGCCACGTTGTAAGGCTATGGATAAGGTATCTGCCATCCTGTTTAAGGTGGCAGACATACTGGCTTCCTGAGTCCACACAGCCATTGTCAAGGCCTGCATAGATTCATTAGAGAGCCGTGCTAGAAGCTCACTGGAGGCTGCCACTCTCTCCATGGCAGACATTCTCACAATTATCTGGGACAACATTCCACAACTGTTGGAGCTGGACTTCTCCATCCTCTCTGCTATTGTGGAGAGTGTACATGACACGTTTTCCAATACTTCGCAAAGGTGCAGCTGCACCTCTATCAATCTCATTCTCAACGCTGGCCCTCAGGTTTCAGCATCTGTATCTAGCTGAGCAGAGCTTGAAGAGGAGTGTGCCCCATGACCTGGATTCTCCACAGCTGCCCCTGCCAACAGTGTCTGCTAGTGCTCACTTGTGAGTTGTGAATCACCAGGTGATTGGAGAGTCTCGAACTAGGGGACATAGTCTCAAGATAAGGAGTCGGCCATTTAGGACTGAGATGAGGAGAAATTTCTTCACGCAGTGGGTTGTGAATATTTGGAATTCTCTACCCCAGCGGGCTGTGGATGCTGAGTCATTGAGTGTATTCAACGAATCTTGCCAATCACTGTACTGAGTTCAGTCATTGATGAAATAAAGTCATCATCTGTGTGAAAAATGTTTAAGTTCTGTCACCAGCCATCTGCGGGTTCCCAGTCTCTCCATCTCCGATGGACAGGGATGCAGCTGTCCCACTTATCGCCATGGCCTCCTCCCCCGCATTTATCAGCTGGACTATTTGTGGAGGTCCACCTCCAGTCCTAGTGCTGTCCAGTGCATTTTGCACTCTCTTCTCCTATAAGGGACGAAAGAACCGACCTGTGAGTGACAGAAGGTGACATAATCACCCGATGGATGCATTGCATTGAGTGAGGCTGACTATCAGACAGATGCATCACTTTGTATAAGGATTGGGGTAAGTGGCAGTGGTGGGTGCAAAAATGGGGAGATGAGGAAGTGCATAAAAAATGAAGGATGGTTGCTGGTGAAACTTAAGTTGGTGTGAGGAGTGATGTGATGGAGTGGACTTGAGTGAGAAGGGGAGTGTTGCACAACACAGGATGTGGGTGAATCAGCAAATGTCCTCACTTTGTCTGACCTGGTTAGGTCAATAAACCGCTTCCTGCACTGAACCCAAGACCTGGGAAAGACCTGCTGCTGACCTCTTCTGCCACCTCCAGCCAGGCCTTCTTGGTGGCAGAACCAGGTTTCTTTCTCACATCGCTTGGGTAAATTAGCTCCCTCCTGGTTCTCACTGCACCCAGCAGCACGTCCAGTGAAGCATCTGAGAAGCTGGGTGCTGCCTTTTGCTCTCCTGGAATCCATGGCTTCACTTCCTCCTTTCTCCTCCAAAATCCTTTTTATGCATTGGCCCTTTAAACAGTGGACTTCAGATCACGTCATGCGGGTGCGCAGTGCGCCCGCTGCACAGCTTGGAGACATGAAACCCAGAAGCAAAAGTAACTACCTTCAATTGAGTTGTGATCGCAGCTTCCAAGACGCTCACTTAACGGTCAGGTTTAGCGCCCTAAAGTCTACCTTCTAAAAGCTCTCTTCCTGGCTCCAAGTAAAAGTCATGCCCAGGTGTCAGTAGCAATCACATGTGGAATCGACTGCTCTCCAGTTCCTCACCCGAATGGGCATTCTTTCAGAAAAGCTTCCAGAATAAAATACATTTTTTAGGTCTGGTATACGATCATTACCCAACGTATTATTTGAAACTTTAGATTTGAACTTGCAGATTTATCATAAAGACGTTTAACATTTCAACTTATATTTTGGCCCTTTGAAATGACGAGTTTATCCTTTCAATTCTTTCCCACCATTAGTAAACTCCACCAGTAGTAAACTCCACCAGTGCAATGCGGAAACCTTTATTATTATTTACAAATGTAAGACTGCTAGGCACAGTTTATGTGTCATGGTGTGTTAAGATGCAATCAATGCCGCAGCCTCTATTACTTAAATATTGATCATAAAAATAGGCAAAGTTTATATGCAACACTTTCAATATTTATTTGCGAAGCTGAAAAATACAATAAATTAAATAATTTGGAAATGGGAAAATAAAAGAGTAAATTATCATAATTCTCAGCAAAACCATATTTTTCTCGTAACAACTATACATTTTTTGATATATATTTGATGGTTTGACACAGAGAGTACTGATTGTGAGATGAAATTCTAGTTTGTCTATCCATATTAACAGTGACAGCAATGAATTTCTGATAGCTCAGTAAGTTTATCTAATGAGTAGCATAACCTGGAAGATCCCATGTTAGATCCTTTGCCTGTACTAAGTTAGCTGATGTATGTTGGGGTGGCAGTATGGGCAATACAGTTGTTCTCAGTATCCCCTACATTTAGGAGGGAAAATCTGCCTGGATTCCCATTCCTGATTGCTATTCGGTGGATGTGTGTCATTGGATGAGGAATATAAGTAATCTTACA
Source organism: Heptranchias perlo (assembly GCF_035084215.1). Classification (NCBI taxonomy): domain Eukaryota; kingdom Metazoa; phylum Chordata; class Chondrichthyes; order Hexanchiformes; family Hexanchidae; genus Heptranchias; species Heptranchias perlo. The sequence goes on from NC_090329.1 coordinate 108,737,763, forward strand.
ACACCAGGTTATAGTCCAACAGTTTTATTTGAAGGAGAAAGCCTCCGAAAGCTTGTGATTTTCAAATAAAACTATTGGACTATAACCTGGTGTTGTAAGATTCCTTACATTTGTCCACCCCAGTCCATCACCGGCATCTCCACATCATTGGATGAGGAAGGTTTCCAATGTTTTTTCCTTTCTTTTCTGTGCTAGTGGTGCCTCACTGTACTGCAAACTAAGGAGCCTTGCCTGGGTGTTATCAGTATCTGTTCAAGACTGGTGATTGTCAAACAAGCCCTGTGGTATTTTTTTACTATTTCTTCCATTTTCTGTGCTAATGAGGACAATTTATGCAATTCTGACTCTTCCTGGCTAGTCTCTGCTAGCTGCATATATAGAAACTGATTTGTTTTTGAATATTTACCTATTGTAATCAGTACAATGACATTAATGTTGAACTTTGACTGGGACATACTAGGAACATAGGAACAGGAGTAGGCCATTCAGCCCCTCGAACCTGTTCTGCCATTCAATTAGATCATGGCTGATCTCTATCTTAACTACATTTATCCGCCTTGGTTCTGTAACCCTTAATACTCAGTGGAATATATATATAGTTCCGGTTTTGAATTGTGCTGTGCCATCAATATATTTGCAGGTTTGCTCTAACTCACTATCTAGAATGCTATCAACTCTCATGAAAGTTGTTCTTCATCAAAGATGCACCAACTCCAAGTATTTACCTCACAAAAGGACCGTAAGAATGTTCGCAAAAAGTGAAGCATAAAAAATACAAACCTGTTTAGTTCAAGTGGTACTTGGGTTTTAGACTTGAATAACTTATCCAGGGAGCTTTGGCTGTTGCATATAAAAGAATTATATGCTGATCAAGGTTGAAGGGGAAGACATCTGCCACTTGGACCTTTAGAAAGTGTAAGGTTAGAATGGGGGAGGGGGGTGGTAGGGGATGGGGCAATCACAGCTGAGTCTGATGCAGTCCTCACTTTTCTATCTTCTTTAACCGTCCATGACCTTACCTGTAGAACTCTTGGGTGATCACCTCCAAAGAATCATAGTCAGGGCGTTGCTGATGCAGTCATTTGACTCTCCACGGAAGGGCAGACACAACTTGCATTTATATGGTGCCTTTAACGTCCCAAGGCGCTTCATAGGTGCGTTATCAAACAAAATTTCACACCAAGCCTCATAAAGAGATTTTAGGGCAGATGACCGATGAGAGGTTTGGTGGGGAATTCCAGAGCTTAGGGCCTAGACAGCTGACACCATGGGGAATAAGGGAACCTCAAAGCAATCAGGTTGCTGTTTATTGCAACAGAAAATTACAAAGAAACAAATGAAGTAAGATTATGTGGAAAGGAGTTGGACGTTTGGAGCTGGTGTAATAATGATCTCAGCTTAGGGGGGGATGCATCAGTAATTTACACTTCTTTTGAAGGACTCAGGGCATCTTACGACCTCTCCAAAATTTATAGACATGTCAAATCTGAGTGTACTGAACAACATTACAGGCCTAATGTTGAAGATGAACCATAAGGACAGCCCCATTGTAGGATCTGGCATTAGAATGTTCAAAGTTCAGGGATTGTTTTCAGAAACGAGGAGGAGGAAATTCAGTGAAAGAAAAAATGAAAAGTAGGTCTCAACTTTGCAATATTTCCTTTAAGATGTTCATCTCTGGGGCTTGTAGGAAATCAATTGTTTGAGGTCCAACAAGATAATAATATGCAAATCATGTGGTTAGAAAGCACTGCAAGTCGAGCCACATTCATTCACGCTGCCAGATAGTCGCACACATGCATAGTGATTGCTTCATCTGATGCGGTTGCTCACTACGCCGTACACTCCCTTAATAGGGGAGCCTTAAACAGCTACCGTGTGAAAGTGAAAGTATTATTATTCCTTGTCCATTTTATAAATTTCGTGCTCCAATATGACTTAAGATAATTTATGTTTAAAGCTTAAAGCTTAAGCTACACCTCACCACCCCCCCTCCACCTCGCCCCCGCCCCAAGTGGCTCGACTGGTAAACCTTCTGCCAATGTGGAACCGATCCAGACCAGGAAGGGCCCAAATTTTCTATCCCCAGTCAGCTGATCTCTGCTGGGGCAAGTTGTTGGCACCTCTACAATTGGCCATCGTGCCCTGAACTAGGTGGGGGGTGAATCAATCCACCAGGGTCCCGCTCCTGATTGCAATCCAGTCATCCCTGTTGGAAAGTTCACATGAATGTTAATGTAGGGATGAGGGCACGTTCAGCACCCACCCTCCTCCTCCTTCTCCCCGTCAAATCGCCACGCTGACACTCACTAACGTAGCTTACACACAAAGAATGGTAATAGGAACATAGGAACAGGAGTAGGCCATTCAGCCCCTCGAGCCTGCTCCGCCATTTGATAAGATCATGGCTGATCTGTGATCTAACTCCATATACCTGCCTTTGGCCCATATCCCTTAATACCTTTTGGTTGCCAAAAAGCTATCTATCTCACATTTAAACTTAGCAATTAAGCTAGTATCAATTGCCATTTGTGGAAGAGAGTTCCAAACTTCTACCGCCCTTTGTGTGTAGAAATGTTTTCTAATCTCACTCCTGAAAGGTCTGGCTCTAATTTTTAGACTGTGCCCCCTACTCCTAGAATACCCAACCAGCGGAAATAGTTTCTCTCTATCCACCCTATCCGTTCCCCTTAATATCTTATAAACATTGATCAGATCACCCCTTAACCTTCTAAACTCTAGAGAATACAACCCCAATTTGCGTAATCTCTCCTCGGAACTTAATCCTTGAAGTCCGGGTATCATTCTAGTAAACCTACGCTGCACTCCCTCCAAGGACAATATGTCCTTCCGAAGGTGCGGTGCCCAGAACTGCTCACAGTACTCCAGGTGCGGTCTAACCAGGGTTTTGTATAGCTGCAGCATAACTTCTGCCCCCTTGTACTCTGGTCCTCTAGATATAAAGGCCAGCATTCCATTAGTCTTATTGATTATTTTCTGCACCTGTTCATGACACTTCAATGATCTATGTACCTGAACCCCTAAGTCCCTTTGGACATCCACTGTTTTTAACTTTTTACCATTTAGAAAGTATCTTGTTCTATCCTTTTTTGATCCAAAGTGGATGAAGGCACAGGAGGGTGGTTGGCATCCATGGAACTGGACCCCAACAAGAATCGGTGTCTTAGGGCTAAAAGGGTTAAATTATGAGTGCAGGTTGCATAGACTAGTCTTGTATTCCCTTGAATTTAGAAGATTAAGGGGTGATCTAACTGAGGTGTTTAAGATGATAGGGAGGATAGAGAGAAACTATTTCCTCTGGTGGGAGAGTCCAGAACAAGGCGGCATACCCTTAAAATTAGAGCTAGGCCTTTCAGGGGTGATGTCAGAAAGCACTTCTTCACACAAAGGGTAATGGAAATCTGGAACTCTCTCCCCAAAAAGCTGTTGAGGCTGGGGGTCAATTGAAAATGTCAAAACTGAGATTGATAGATTTTTGTTAGGCACGGGTATTAAGAGTTATGGGACCAAGGTGAGTAGATAGAGTTAAGATACAGATCAGCCATGATCTAACTGAATGGCAGAACAGGCTCGAAGGGCTGACTTGCCTAATCATGTTCCTACGTTCCTTAAGGAGAAGAGAAAATTGGAGAGGGGGTAAAGAAATTTGGCAAGTCCCCTAAAATCTTCAAAAAAAGACCATTTTGCTTTGACAGTCTTGTTAAAAAAAAATTAAACTGTGGGTGATGTAGTGGGTGCAGCAAATGGTGGACCAATGACGCTGGATGCGTAGTCACATCTGAGATACCACCACCCCCCTGCAATTGCCTTTCTTCCCTAACCTTCCTACACTGGATCCCGATCTCAGTTGCATCATTAGGGAGAGGCACTGAGTGGAAACTTCCCCACAGAAGGATGGGAAATTGGAAGCAAGGGTCAGGAAATGGGAAGGGAGGATCATTCCCACCTGCTCTTGTGAACGTCCTAATTTCAGAGCTGCATTTGATGGAGGCCTGGAAAGAAAGTGTCTCACTGCCTACCTGACGTCTTGACTGGGCATGGTACGAGTCATGGGGAGACCCGACCGAGGAAGGGAAGAAAATAACTTGGGGGAAAAAAAGATGGGCTCTTATCTTCATGAAAAAAGATAGAAAAAATATGTGAGGTAATTTTGCAACTGAGCCCTCTGGAGTACTCCTGCAGTTTCATTTTCAATATGATTTTTTAAATAACCAAATAATTTTTTGTACTTCTCTCATTGCAGGCTCTTGCTGCAATTTAAAATGCACTGAGCTAAGCTGAACTGTTAGGACTATGAACGCCTACATACGAACATACGAAAATGACGGGCAAGAAAAGACCAGCTGGTCCATCAAGCCTGCCCCACACCTCATGATGCCTGGAGCATTATGACTAGACGCTTCCTAACACGAGCAAACAAATGTATGTATGCATGTATGAGGTCTACATTATATATCACAGTATTCCTGTACCCTGTGGGAATCAATTAATCTAAATACGTAGGCGCCAACAAACTTCTGCATTTTTACATCTATTTCTTTGTTTTGTTTAAAAGATTCAAGGATTTTTCAGTACCCCCGCCATCAGCAGCCCTCTCTTGTGTAAAACCGGGAATTCCACTAGTCCCAATAGGATTGAATATGCAGGTTTTCACGGCTCTTGTGAGTTTTTATGTGATGCCCGATTACAGTGAAACACAGAGAGCAATGAATTGCAGGTCTTTGGCTTCCAGTGATAGGAAAGAAGGTAAATCCAGAGAGGGTGTGAGTCTCCCACTGTTCCCTGGGACTACAACATAAGTGTAAAAGTGTCTTAAGTGTTTGATTTTACTCTCTGAGCTGGAGTTCCTAAAGAGGAGTATTTACTAGCTTTGTATTTTTTTTCTGGAAGTGTGGTTTGACTTTGGTTTTGTTCTAAATGTCTTTTTAACATTATGGGGTGAAATTGGACATTGGGCGGGGACTCAAAACAGGAAGTCTCTCATCGGTCGCCCGTTACACACTCCGCCCGATTTTCAGTTCCCTTTGACTTCAATGGAACGGAACATCGTGTGTGTTGTATAACGGTCGGCAAATGCGATTCTGTCCGTTTTACGTCCCCACCCAATGTCCAATTTCACCTCCACTATATGTTAACGTGGACAACTTTGGCCCTTTATTCTTTACATGCTGGGGCCTTTATATATTTTAGATTGGTAGAAATAACATCAATGCATAAAACTCATTAGAAGCACAAAAATAATAAGATAAAAAAATATATTTTGAGGCCTGTGTTCCTGATTTTCAAGTCTGCCTGTTGAGAGGTGTGAACGCATGGTTTCTACTTCCATCCTCACAGTCTAAACCAAATGCTGTTCACATCATAATTTAAGATTCCTGAGGAGCTCTCTGATGGCTTAATGGGCCTGAGCCATACAGTCCAGGAGTTTCCCAGATATAACCCCCTGGGCTTAGTTAGCTGGTTTCAGCTGGCACAACGTTAGGGGTGCCACAATTGACCGAGGCCTGTGCAGCTAGAGAAGAGAAAAATCAGCTCAGGCTCCCCCCATGGTTTCCAGCATAGGAAGATAACTCCATGTTGGCTTCGAGCCGAGAGCACAGCAGTGAGCTGGTAACACTGTGAGGTGGGATTGGAGTGAGAGTAAGGACTCCTAAAGCAGGAATTAGGTGTAGGGGGGGGGGGGAAGGAGGCGCTAAGTAGACTAGCTAATTCTGTACGTAACTAATATAAGTTTTAAAGTAGAACAAACTAACTAAGCCTAAAAATGACAGTACAGGAAAGGACAGTGATGTGTCATTCCTGTGAGATATGGGTGTTTTGAGCACCAGGTGTTGATGAGGCAAGCATGTTTATGGGAAGTGTCAGCAACTCACAATGCTTGAGTACAAAATCTCAGAATTTGACAAGGAGGTGGAGACACTCCAACCCATCAAGGTGTGTGAGCAGTTTTAGGAGCGAGAGTTTGAGAGGGTAATCACACCGATGAAAGATTGGGTAGCAGGCACTGGAGGAGGAAAGGTGGGTGACTATCCGAGGGGTGGGGAAAGGCAGGAATGAAAAGTTAGAATAGGAGTGAACAGAGCAACTTATGCTCTCAAACAGATTTGAAACGCTAGCTTTCTGTGGGGAGAATGAGGATTCTGGGCAGGGCCATCAAATAAATATTAATGGCACCAACAATCAAGAGGTGGCTGGAGGTGGGGTGGGTTTGGCAATACAACTAGAAATGCAGCAGTGATAGGGGACTAAATAGCTAGAGGGGCTGACATTATCTTTTGGAGTCCTGGGTGCTTTGTTGACTCCCAGGGAATTGGGCAAGGGACATACCATATAGACTGGAAACATTGTGCAAGGGGAGGGAGAGCAACTAGTTATCGTGGCCCAAGTGGGAGCCAATGCTGTAGGTAAAGAAAGTCCTGAAGTCCTGCGAGATGCATTTAGGAAATTAGGAAAACAAGCGTTGGAGCAGGACTGCATGGGCCATGTGCTAGAATAGGGATGGATCGGAAGATTAGGGAAATCAATGCATGGCAAAATTTGTGGTGTCAGGAAGAGGGATTCCACTCTTTTGGGCATTGACAGCTGTTCTGCAACAGATGGGACCTTATTCCGCAAGGATGGGCTACATCTGAACAGGGAGTGTGCTAAGGTACTAGCAAATTGGTTAAATAGGGAAGTGATGAGGTTTTTAAACGAGGAAAGGTGGGTGGGAGGGTGCAGGGAACATAAAACCAACCAGGATCAACTAATAATGAAGGGAGAAATGTTTGAGGATAATATTCATGCAGAAAACAATTTAGCAAGAAGGATATTTTGTAGTGGAATATAATCAAATGGACTGATTTTAAACAGGGAAAAGACCAAAGTAAACGTAGGGAGTCACAGACAAAAATTAATGGGAAAAGGAGTAGTGTTAAAATGTTTTTTTTTAAAAAAAGGTTGAAATGCTTATATTGCAATCTGTAGAATGTGGGAAATAAATTGAGGGAAACTGGAAGCAATTATTTTACAGGAATATGGGCCAAGTGCAGGCAATTGGGACTAGCTTAGTGGTATAAACTGGGCGACATAGACATGTTGGGCCGAAGGGCCTGTTTCCATGTTGTAAACTTCTATGATTCTAAGACATAGACTTTGTAGCATTAACAGAAACTTGGCTTCAAACCGGACAAGAACATGGAGTAAAAACTTCCAGCTCACAACTTGCAGCTTCTATGTTATTTCCTTATTAATGTCTTTACAAAAGAAGTACAAGGAGACGTTAGAGAGTCCTTTACAAAGTCAGAAAGATCAGGCTGTCAGTCCTCTACAAGTTTATGATTGGAGCAGTATCAGAAGAGTTGCTAGTCCTTAGACCAGATCTGCGTGTTTCTGTCAGGAACAGAAGAGTTGCTGCAGCAACATGTTAAAGTTCTGGGTCATTCCATACAGAATAGCAGAGGCAAAGCTTCATGCTCCACTTCTGCCTCTCACACATGGTGTTGTTTCCTGAAATGCACCTCTTGTACATATAATGTTCAAATGCATGCTTGGCTGGACCAAAATTATTCTAGCATGCACACGACTTTGGGGAAACTTGGTGCCCAGTGCAATTTCTCCAAACCACCATGGTTAAATTCATTAGGCACCTGCCCTTGTTACAGCTGCCTATGAATGAGCACTGTTGTTTGCCCATCTAACATACAAAAAATACTCACTAAACTTCAACCACAATTTGCTTCACATTTGTTTATGTCTGTTTATAAAACACGAGGTGTCACAGAGGTTCTGTTTCTGCAGTGTTAATCTGTACTACTGTTGCCTTTAACTAGTTTTTAAATGATAGTTTCAACATCTTGCAGCCATTCAGGAGCCTTTAACTCCTCCGCTAAAGCTTTCATTCAGTGGCAATGAAACTGCCGACATCCACTATTAGCTGAAATTACAATCGTGTAACAATTTCCAGCTGTCTTTCTAAATGGAACAGTCATTGTCATTATTGTAGTTAGAGAGGGCGAAAAAAACGAAGAGAAGGCGTGGTGGGAAGTAGGTGACCAGTGCACTAGTATTAGTCATTTTTCTCCATGACTGATCACAATACATCTAAAGCTTCTGCAGATGTAACTTGCAATTTAGGGTCCTGTCTAATAGTAGGTTCAACTTACGTTACTGGTCTGTAAAGTTCACTGATAATTAAAAGGCAGCGTGAAAAGAAAGGGAAGACAGTACATGTGCTGCCCAAACTAGGGCAGCCAGGTGTCCACTCTCTGAGCAACAGATTTTACTCACTATAAAGTTACTGCGTGATATTGTGCTTCTGGTCTGCTGAGCCTGAGAGATGAACAGATTCCAGCGATGGCCACAGACCTTGTGAAATGAGTGAGCTTCTTACAGTAGGTGTATCTTAACCTTTCTATTGAAAGGGTTTGTTATAAAATACAAAGCCAGGTAAGGTCCACCAGGAGCTCATCCGGTTTCCAAGCATCGCTGAATGGCATACTTTGAATCTGGTCATCAAACGATTTTAAACATTGCCATTTAGTGTAGAAAAGGAAAGAGTTACCCCATTGAATTCTTGCTCACTTGTAAAACACTTAACACATTGAGAGTGTGGATTTAACAATGGGATGAGAACACAGAAGGGTGAAGAGTCTTTCATAGTTGGTAAATGATAGAGAGAGTTGGTGCAGTGGGGTACAGGGATTTCTTTCTTTCTAGATTCAAGCACCTCAATCCTGATTAGTCTGGCTACCAATGGACTTTATTATGATTTGGAACCACTCAAAAATAGTATAAAGCTTGAAATCTGAGGTCTCCTGTGTCCTTGAGAAGCGGAAGTAAAGGAGGCTGAATTCGGCGTTTGCTAGCTTGCCAAATGACAGTTTTAAGTGACGTGGAATGTACAGCACAGAAACAGGTCATTTGGCCCAACTGGTTTATGCTCCACACGAGCCTCCTCCCACCCCTCTCCATCTAACCCTATCAGCATATCCTTTTATTCCTTTCTCCCTCATGTGTTTATCTAGTTACTTATTAAGGTAATAAAATAGTTTGGAAAAAAAGGGAACCAACAACATTCAAAATGGGTGAAATGGTTATGAGAGAGTACTCATTTATCCTGATGGAATTAACTCTGCTAGCCCAGACATAAGAGCTCTACTTTGGAGGTCTGCATTGCATTGAGTGAAGTGTGATAAATAGCTTGGTAGTTTCTTACAGGAGGACATCATTTTAATACCCAAATGTTTTGAACCCCTTGTCTATCCCACAAAAAGAAAAGGTGAATGGTATCACTCCACTCTTGTTGCTTTTGGTAGCATCAACGGAGAAGAATTTAACAGTGTTTAACATAAGTCAAGAAATTATAAACATAATTTTTGATTAGGCAGATGAATGTCTTAAGAAACTTAAAATTCACAGTGAGGACTGCTTTAAGCAAGGTGAATAACTGAATCTTCTTATGTTATAAATGATGCTTTTGCATCTAAAAAACTTACTTTAATCTCTCTGAAGTAATTTGAGGACCATTCCCTTAACCTCATTGTTACGATGTTGAAACTGCAGTGGAGGCTGGAGATTTAGGAGGGGAAGCTATCATTTGAAGAGTCTTCACCCTTTTTTGAATGATTGATTTTCAAAGAATTTTGTTGTCTTCCCGCACCAATTTTGTCCTCCTTTCTTAAAAATATTAGCCCCGAAATTCCTCCAGGGACTTTTTGGGGGTGGATCTCAGGTGGGATTGAATATTCATTCACCTACGAATTGCATCTCTGATCCTATTCCTTTTTCCAGTGTCAGGGGTAATTGCATGGATCAAGTGGGCACCCAAGCCATTAACGGTGCAGTTTGAAACTTTCTGCGGGGTCTGGCTGCGGTGTAAGGGCGAAGGCCCAAAGAAATTGGCCTGTTTTCTTGCGAGGCCAGTTTCCATACTGCATTTGATCACTCTGCAATTGATTGTAGTAGGGAAACACTGGCCTGTTAAAATTTAAATGCATCTGTCGACCTAGCAACGCTGGATGCCAGGGATGCACAGGTGTCCCTTCTGCCCAGCATTACTAAGAGTGCAAATGAGAGAAATATGTTGTCACCATACTTATGGGATTTTTGATGGGGGAAAAAAAGGGGCGGAACTGGCGAAACTGGGTCCTGCCCCAAATTTCACCCCTACCTGTCCAGATAGCTGCAGCTTTATACACCCAGAACAGGAGAATTTCAGGACTCTTGACTTCCTGATAGTGCAGCGTTCCACTAGTCTTCTGATGACCATTATTCATGTGTGAACCCTAACGGTCAGTGCTGATAAGCTATTTGACTGTGGGGGTAACAGTGCCAAGCCAGATCCTCTGTTTATCAGATGCCCACATTTCCACCAAGAGTCACTATACAGGAATCAGCAGTGGGAACCTGCAGCTTTCCCATTCTTAAGCAGGGGCACTGAGGCCAACTGTAGCGGCCCTACGACCACCTTAGCCCCGAGATCAACCAATTCGGCAGAAATTCAAACCTGGCACCTTCCTGCTCAAAGAACATTCATTGGAACTTAATTATCCTAACGTAATGGTAAAAGCAAACTACAGGGAAAGTTTTCTGGGATTGGAGATTTCTTAGTCTTCATACCTGTATCACCCCAATAATATTTTCCACTATGATCTCACAGCATAGCTTAGTTTTGGGACTCAATCATTCAGGGATACATCACTTTGTTTTGGAAGCTGGGTCCAAATAATGGTAGAAGTCCAGATAAGTTATTATCGACCCCTCCAGAGAGGATTTGATAAGATGCAATAACATACCACTGTGGCTGGATGTGTAAACCCAGGTGGCTTGGCTTGACACAATATTTATAACACGTAGGGCAGAATTCCCTAGATTCTAGAACGGTCCCCGTGGATTGGAAGGTAGCAAACGTAACCCCGCTATTCAAGAAAGGAGGGAGAAAGAAAACAGGGAACTACAGGCCAGTTAGCCTGACATCAGTCATCGGGAAAATGTTAGAGTCTATTATTAAGGACATAGTGACAGGGCATTTAGAAAATCATAATATGATTAGGCAGAATCAATATGGTTTTATGAAAGGGAAATTGTGTTTGACAAATCTATTAGAATTTTTTGAGTATATAACTAGCAGGGAAGATAAAGGGGAAACAGTGGATGTAGTATATTTGGATTTTCAAAAGGCATTCGATAAGGTGCCACACAAGACGTTGTTACACAAGATTAGGGCTCATGAGATGGGGGGAAATGTATTAGTATGGATAGAGGATTGGTTAATGGACAGAAAACAGAGTAGGAATAAACGGGTCATTTTCGGGTTGGCAGGTTGTAACTAGTGGGGTGCCGCAAGGATCAGTGCTGGGGCCTCAGCTGTTTACAATATATATCAATGACTTAGATGAGGGGACCGAGTGTAATATATCCAAGTTTGCTGACAATACAAAGCTAGATGGGAAAGTAAGCTGTGAGGAGGCCGCAAAGAGTCTGCAAAGGGATTTAAACAGGTTAAGTCAGTGGGCGAGAAGGTGGCAGATGGAGTATAATGTGGGGAAATTTGAAATTATCCACTTTGTTAGGAAGAATAGAAAAGCAGAATATTTTTTAAAAGGTGAGACTAAGAAATGTTGATAGTCAGAGGGATTTGCGTGTCCTTGTACACAAAACACAGAAAGTTAACATGCAGGTACAGCAAGCAATTAGGAAGGCAAATGGTATTTTAGCCTTTATTGCAAGGGGGTTGGAGTATAAGAGTAAGGAGGTCTTGCTTCAATTATACAGGGCTCTGATGAGACCACACCTAGAGTACTGTGTACAGTTTTGGTCTCCTTATCTGAGGAAGGATATACTTGCCTTAGAGGGGTGCAATGAAGGTTCACTAGATTGATTCCTGGGATGAGAGGGTTGTCCTGTGAGGAGAGATTGTGTAGAATGGGCCTATATTCTCTGGAGTTGAGAAGAATGACAAAGAGCCAGCACAGGCTCAGTGGTTCGAATGGCCTCCTTCTGTGCTGTAATATTTCTATGATTCTATGAATGAGAGGTGATCTCATTGAAACATATAAAATTCTTAGAGGGCTTGACAGAGTAGATGCTGAGAGGCTGATTCCCCCGGCTGGAGAGTCTAGAACTAGGGGTCATAGTCTCAAGATAAGGGGTCGGCCATTTAGGACTGAGATGAGGAAAAATTTCTTCATTCAAGGGTTGTGAATTTTTGGAATTCTCTACCCCAGCGAGCTGCGGATACTCAGTTGTTGAACATGTTCAAGACTGAGATCAATAGATTTTTGGACACTAAGGGAATCAAGGGATATGGGGATCGAGCAGGAAAGTGGAGTTGAGGTTGAAGATCAGCCATGATCTTACTGAATGATGGAGCAGGCTCGAGGGGCTGTATGGCCTACTTCTGCTCCTATTTCTTATATTTATATCTTTATCTGCAGTCCTGGAATTGGGAAATAGTGTTCATTTTAACAGACTGCATTTGGTGGAAGAATATTACAAGGCTGTGTAATGTGCTTGAAAATTCCCAGCAACACCATTCTTTTCCTCTCTCCTTTAGACTTGTGCCAAACTCCCTCTCCTGCCTACCCTATGCATTGTTTCTCCTGATTTCACTCCTGCAGAGAGATTTCAGAAACATGATTGAAAGTCAGGGTTATTCTAGCCTCCCTTGTGCTGTGAAACAAGTTCATTGCCTACATTGTTAATAGTCCACTTTCCAACACGAGGCAGTGAGGACAGCCCTCCCCCTTCACCCTCTAGTGTTCCTTCTGTCTCTCTCTTAACGAGAAGACCAGAATGCAGCAGCAGTATTCAACTGAGGAGCCTTGGATGTTGGAGAAAAGAATATGGGAGAACTTCAAATAGAAGGGAGGACTGATAGCATAGAGGTAATGAAAATGATGGGTAACTGTTCCACTTCTAGCTTCTCAGCAGTCAAGATCATGAATCGTCAAGATGATCTAATTAGAGTTTGCAGCTGGGAGGCAGGTCAGAGAAGAATGTTGATTATACGTAAGTGAAAGAATACAGGAGCTCATGCACTCATTTGATTTGAATATGTCTTTGTGGCTTCAGTCTGCATGTCTGTCTGTAAGTGTATATCTTCAGTCTATGCATATATGTGTGTGCTTATCTCTAACCAAGTAGATAGCAAATCTAGTCTGATTAATGAAGGAAACATATGGACAGAAAATGAAAGCAAAATACTGTGGATGCTGGAAATCTAAAAAAAACCCAGAAAATACTGGAAACACTCAGCGGGTCAGGTAGCATCTGTGGAGAAACAGAGTCAACGTTTCAGGTCAATAACCTATCTTGACAAACTGGAATCTGTTTCTATATGAACAGGAAATAAATTGGGTCTGATAATATAAACTAACGTCTTTTCTTTTTGAAAGGTATGCATATCAGTTGTGCATGCACAGACTTCTGAAAAAATAATACATCAAGGAGATGAGGGAAGAAATAGGATAGTGAGGTAGGTGGTGGCCAAGTTCTTTTGGCTGTCATTGTTACCCTCCTCTTGGTGAACCTGCCCACCCCCCCCACCACCGTATACATTGGGCTTTCACCAGACAGGAGTCTGGAGCATGAAGCTCCTAAATATACACAGCAACTTTCAAAAACAGTTGAATGCCACAAATTGGATAGCGGAGAGTCCATAATGACGGTCAGTGTGGAAAGTGGAAAAATTCCCATTTGCGCAACTAGAGGGTGCTCTTCTGAGGTAAGGCTAAAGCACATTGTAGCAGACTTAGAGTAAGATTTACTCTGTATTTGGCCTGTGCTATTCCAGATTTTGTTGCTTGATGCTGACACCAAGTAACAAAAGTGAAGAAATATTGCAACCCACTACTGATGAGGATTAAAATATACAAAAGCAAAAACCAAAATAGACAACTGCAGTTGTGGTGCCTTGCTGAGAGCATGCAGCATAAATAGAGCTCCATGTTATCAGTTTTTACTGATTTCTACTATCAAAAATTTACAGCTTTGTTTTTAACTTTCTGGCACTCAATATTTTCAATTTTCAGTATCTTTTGTGTTTTATTGCTGGTTAAAAATTCAGTCTTTCTATAGATTTGACCTGGAAATCCGATTTCTACTTCCCAAAAACATGCACTCACTTTTTGTGCCCTTAAATAATTCTGTTAAGAAGTCTTTCATTTTATCATAACAAGAATCCTGGGAACAGCATTTGACTTGCACACTGTGTATTAATTTTTCTCTGCATTCCCTAACTCTGTAACCTCCTCCAGTCTTACAACCCTCCAAGAACTCTGCATTCCTCCAATTCTGGCCTCTTGCGCATTGCCGATTTCCATCTCTCTTCCATTAGCGGCCGTGCTTTCAGCTCTCTAGGCCCTAAGCTCTGAAATTCCCTTCCTAAACCTCTCTGCCTCTCTCTCCTCCTTTAAGACGCTCCTTGAAACCTACGTCTTTGACTAAGCCTTTGGTAATCCGTCCTAATATCTCCTTATATGGCTCAGGGTCAAATTTTGTCTGTTAATGCTCCTGTGAAGCGTTTTCGGACGTTTTTCTACATTAAAGTCGCTATTTAAATGCAAGTTGTCGTTGTTGTTGAGACCCTGCTTAAAGCTACTTCTTTGATTAAGCTTTTGGTCATCCCTCCCAATATCTCCATCTTTGTTGTTGTTATTGTTTATATTTCTCTTTCCGATTCTTACCCACTTTTAAAAAGAAATACATAAAAATTCCTGTAACCTTTTTTCAAAAATATAAACTGAAAACATGGAGCTCTAAGAAATAGAAAAGGCAGCTCCAGCTAATTCAGCCAGATAGAATTGAAATATTGGATATGGATCACACCACAGGATCTTGGTATAACTGTGCCAAGAATCTCATTTTAAACTATAGAATGGATCTTTACTCATGACCAATCACAACAGGAAAAGTTAATTCTTGAGAAACAATATAGAAAATGAGACTATGTAATAGAGGGATTTAAGTAAGGACTTTACAATTAAATGCAGTTGTCATGATACTTCAGATAAAACTGTACTTTATATAGCAAAGGCTAGCGACTCACAAAGCTGGCAAAAGTGTTCTCTCACAGCAGGCAATAACTAACTTAAACTTTACTAAATATTGCCATTTACAGAACTGTTCAGAAGTATTTTTTAAAATTTACTCATGGGATATGGACATCACTGGCAAGGCCGGCATTTTTTTGCCTATCCCTAATTGCCCTTGAGAAGGTGATGGTGAGCTACCTTCTTGAACCGCTGCAGTCCGTGTGGTGAAGGTGCTCACACAGCGCTGTTAGATAGGGAGTTCCAGGATTTTTGACCCAGCGACGATGAAGGAACAACGATATATGTCCAAATATATTTAATTTTATGCCCTGCTTTTGATCTGAGAAACTGTGTTACTTCATCAGGGCTATTTTCAGTGTTGTGCACAAATCTCCTCCTGGTAAAGTGGTGTACTTTCCTTGTTTCACAGACCATATGGGGTCTAGTGCATCTCTCAAGTGCTGGCCGATTCATTTCTGGTTTGCCTCCACTCTGGACCTCCATACTACTTACTCTTTTTCCTTCTTCAATTTTAGTATATCAGCAATCATTGTGCCCAATCCACCAATATCAACAGGTCATCTACAATCTACTCAGTGTTTTTTTTTATTCGTTCACGGGATGTGGGCGTCGCTGGCAAGGCCGGCATTTATTGCCCATCCCTAATTGCCCTCGAGAAGGTGGTGGTGAGCCGCCTTCTTGAACCGCTGCAGTCCGTGTGGTGACGGTTCTCCCACAGTGCTGTTAGGAAGGGAGTTCCAGGATTTTGACCCAGCGACAATGAAGGAACGGCGATATATTTCCAAGTCGGGATGGTGTGTGACTTGGAGGGGAACGTGCAGGTGGTGTTGTTCCCATGCGCCTGCTGCCCTTGTCCTTCTAGGTGGTAGAGGTCGCGGGTTTGGGAGGTGCTGTCGAAGAAGCCTTGGCGAGTTGCTGCAGTGCATCCTGTGGATGGTGCACACTGCAGCCACAGTGCGCCGGTGGTGAAGGGAGTGAATGTTTAGGGTGGTGCATGGGGTGCCAATCAAGCGGGCTGCTTTATCTTGGATGGTGTCGAGCTTCTTGAGTGTTGTTGGAGCTGCACTCATCCAGGCAAGTGGAGAATATTCCATCACACTCCTGACTTGTGCCTTGTAGATGGTGGAAAGGCTTTGGGGAGTCAGGAGGTGAGTCACTCGCCGCAGAATACCCAGCCTCTGACCTGCTCTCGTAGCCACAGTATTTATATGGCTGGTCCAGTTAAGTTTCTGGTCAATGGTGACCCCCAGGATGTTGATGGTGGGGGATTCGGCGATGGTAATGCCGTTGAATGTCAAGGGGAGGTGGTTAGACTCTCTCTTGTTGGAGATGGTCATTGCCTGGCACTTATCTGGCGCGAATGTTACTTGCCACTTATGAGCCCAAGCCTGGATGTTGTCCAGGTCTTGCTGCATGCAGGCTCGGACTGCTTCATTATCTGAGGGGTTGCGAATGGAACTGAACACTGTGCAGTCATCAGCGAACATCCCCATTTCTGACCTTATGATGGAGGGAAGGTCATTGATGAAGCAGCTGTAGATGGTTGGGCCTAGTAGAGAACAACATTTGGAATTAATCTCAAATGAAAAATTGAACAGCCAGCAAACCTGACATCAGGCTTGTTACTGATCCCATGCCTCAAACAGCCCCTAGAATAATACATTTCAAACAGCACAAATATTAAATATTGAAGTAATACTGTAGTCCAGGAATTCACAAAGAGTGCTTCAAACAATCTGAGTGTCGCTATTAGATTTAAATTTAGAGATTTAGCTCTTCCATTGCCTCAATTGGCAAAGGCAGATTATCATTGAGTCAAGCAGTGCACTAGGCCTCTGGTTTGATTTCCATTCTATTTAAATAGCTAATCCCAGTCAACGTGGCAGTAGGTGCACTTCAATTGGTAAATGTTCACTGTCTTAGCTCACACATGAAGAATGGTCACTTGGGTGAAGTAATGGGGGAGGCTGATGGTTATGGAACCATAACTCAACAGAAAAGAATCAGCACCTTCAGTAAAACAAGTGAGCAAATTCATAAAAAAACATTAAGAGTCTATGCTGATCATTAGATATCTTTAAGTCAATGGGCCTTTCAATGAATAAAAACAGGTCACCACTTGTAGTGCATGGTACCAATGTATGAAACCTGTGAGTTATCCTACCATACACGTCTCTTATACAACTGTTGCCTGATAGTTTGGGTGCATTCCCATAATTATTTGGCATTCCAAGGTATTTGTCGGATGTCTTGCTCTTCTTAACTATGGAATGAATCCTAGACAGTTATGAGAGGTTTTTCAAGATGATCTTGACTAACTCAGAACTGTAGTAGCACCATCCAAATTCCACTGCTGGATAGTGACTTTGCAGTGCATTTTTATGAATTATTGAGATTTTTATGCAATGCTTGCGTCATCATGTGAGCATGGCCACCACCTTTGTGCAGATCTGAGATTTCAAGCTGAAGTAGCGCTGCAGGAGCAGTTTTAACTGCAAATTTCTGGTAGTCATGCCACATTATACACCAAATGTATGAAGGAGCTGCACCAGAAACCCTAATAAAGACAGACTCATATCTATAAGATGTTGGTCAGACTTCTTCTGGAGTGTGCGCGCAGTTCTGGTCACCTAATATTATTGCCCTCCAGAGTGTCTGAAAGTAAGCTGCAAAGATTATTCAGGTATTAAGAATTTAATTTTTGAGGAAAAGTTAACGAAGTCGGGCTTGCTTTCTTTGGAAAGTTGGCTTGAGTCATCCAGTTGAAGTGTTTAAAATTATCAAGGGGATTGATAAATTATTCAAAACTGTGAAATAGAAGCTAAAAATTAGGAGGTTAGGAACAAGAAGGGAAGAATGTGGAAATGTTTTATCCAAACGGTAATAGATGTGGAATAAGCTACTGGGAAATAGAATTGAAGTAGACAGCTTAGACAGATGCAAGAGACAATGGGATACATTTCAAGAGAAGGAATTGAGACAAAGGCTTAGCAGGCAGGTAGGTAAAGTTAATTTATGAAACGGGACAAGCTGGTTTGTCATGTTTACCTACATAACAATAGTGACTACACTTCAAAAGTTATCCATTGGTTATAAAACGCTTTGGGGGTGTTCCAAGGATGTGAAACAGTATGATATAAGTACTAGTTCTTTCTGAAAGGTCTTCGTAACCTTTGCCTCTGCCTAAATATTCTTACGTTCTTGTGGTTTAATCACGCTATACCAATGGGTTTGTCGATACCAGTTCTGCAAATAATGTAATCACGCCAATCTAAGTAGATTCTCTGCAAATTAGCTAAGTAGGGAAGAAGTATGAGAACTTTGATCACTTCATTCTCTGACAAAAAGAGGCATCAATCACCTCCAGTGAACAGACAAAACCAATCATACATAATGGTTGGCATAGTTTTGCAACACTTGTCATCATCCTGGATTTTGAACTTATAAAACAGAAAGCAGTAAAATGAGTACCTGAAGAAATAAAATAGGTTTGGATTGTCATTTTCTCTTCAATTTTCTTCTTTTCACTCCTCCTCTTCTGAAGATAGTATAGTATGTTACAGCACAGACGGAGGCCATTCGGCCCATCTTGCCTGTGCCAGCTCTTTGAGAGAGCTATCCAATTAGTCCCACTCCCCTGCTGTTTCTCCATAGTCCTGTAAATTTTTTCCCTGCAAGTAATTATCCAATTCCCTGTTGAAAGTTGTTATTGAATCTGCTTCCACCACCCTTTCAGGCAGTGCATTCCAGATCATAACAACTCGCTGTGTAAAAAAAAATGTTTCCTCATGTCGTCTCTGATTCTTTTGCCAATCACCTTAATTCTGTGCCCTCTGATTACCGACCCCTCTGCGACTGGAAACAGTTTCTCCTTATTTACTCTATCAAAACCGTTCATGAGTTTGAACACCTCTATCAAATCTCCTCTTAACACACATTGGTATATTGTTCCATGGGCACCAGCAGCCATCCAGTACTTCACGTGGGTGTCTATTTTTGTGCAAGTCTAGACAGGGAGCATTAGCAGCCTACCTAACTTTTGGGGGGGTGGGATTGGAGGTTCACAGCACAGTCCATGCATGTGCTAGCAGCTATCACTGAACAGCATCCCAGATTAAGAACCTTGCCTGCAGCCAATTATAGCCCTCCTATGTAAAAACTGCCTTTTACGCAAGACCATTTTAAAGAGCTTTCTCTATTTTAAAACTGTCAAATAAAATTTCATGTTATACCTAACCGAGTGATAGAACACTTAATTTATTGCACAAACTTAATTTTAACAGATGTGCAAAAATGTTATACATATTTTAAATACTTCGCATGTGAAAGAAAGCTGGTCAGAATATTATGTACATTTTTTAATTCAAATTATATCCTGTTTAGTGGTGGTGAATTTTTTTTTTAAAAAGACAAAAGAGACACTAAGATTATGAATTAAAGGCCAGGCTGGCTGTTTCATTTTTTTTTTAATTATCAAAAAAACTAGTCTTGTTGCATAATTAAAACAGATAACAAGAGTATTGAAGTATCACAAGTACTGCATTACATTATTTTGACAGGTGTATCAGACATATTAGAAGAAAACTTTCACTGGTTGAATTTGTACAACAGATGGACAAGCATTTACCAACCTGAACCTTGACCAGTGCCACAAAGCAAGCAAAATATTGCCTGAAGTAATTTCCGCATACAAACCACAAAAGGGTAGTGATAATGAACTAAGCTACATCCCATCAATAAAAGATTTTCATTACAGAAATAGGGCTGTTCATTTTCATTCAGCATATTAAGCCTTCAAACAATCCCTTTTACAATTATTTCAACATGGCAAATTAAAATGCAAAATTGTGCAATCCTTCTGCTCCAAAACACACAAAAACAACCCATGAAGTGCCATGATGCAAATGATAAATGTTAACATAGTGGCTCTTCTTCTGAGGGTAGCACTGCCATGCATGTTTAAATGAAGACTGAAACCATTCATTTAGCAATGGTAAACTGATGTAAAAGTTTATAGCCCAATGTTAAAAGGCCATATGTGAGAGGCTTACTACATTTTATGGAAGTGAGCATTTACACTGCCCAGTTGAGTAGTAAGCCACAAAAGTAGCAAAAAAAAGAGAACATGCATGTAAATTAGCACTTGGTATCAATCATGTGTAGCACTCCCAAATTAGCTTTAAATGTTTTACTAAGATTCCAGGGCTTCTTCATTCTCAAAGTAAACAGGTATGTCCTTCCGTGACGTTCAGTTTTAGTTTTTTGCTCACTTGTCAAAAGCTCACTTGTATCCGCGAATTATAAATCTTCCATACTCATGAAATAGCATGGCTAACAGTAAATATTCAGATATCCATTATTTCTTGTAACTGGTTCAAGTCAATTGCAACATTGGTGCGAGCTTGTCTTTCACAAAAGAAAAACTTGTATTTTTCAAGTCTAGCAATTGTAATCAATTATTTATTGTACATTGTGTTGGTCTAAATTGGATTTCTGAACGGCAGATTTTCCGACTGTACGTAGTTATAATTTCCTACATGCATAGGCTTTGTGCACTGTAAGCCAGAACCAAAGGCATCAATGTTTTGATTTATAGCAAAAAAACAAAATATGGTAGATATTTTCCACGGCAGAGCTTTATTTAATAATTGGTTCTGTGAAAGCATTTCTTGGCCTTTGATGTGTCATTCTTGGCTTAGTAATAATCACCCCCTGTATTTCCTCCCCCCACCCCTCCGAAACCATTTTTTGTAGCCACAATGGTTGCATGCAGCTTTGGGAAACAAATTTGGTTCCAGTGTAATCATACACTGCAATTTCCTAGGCTGTCTTTATCACTAACTCAAACCCATTATCTGCACATCCCATAAAAATTCCAGTAAAAGTAAGGGTATTCAGCAAACAAGGAATCTGCTTATATTTGATCAGAGAATATTTCATAGTCATCTGCACATGCAAATCACTGATATGGCATCTTTTATTTAGGGGAACAGAAAGATGCCTAAAATACATGATTTTGACAAAAATCTGGAGTGGTGTGTACTCATTGAAAGGCACAAGACATGCTTGAAAATGGTATACAGTCTGATAATTGCAGATAAGAATTTTTCATTCCCATTATCTATAAATACAAAACAAATTCCATATGAATATATTTAAAAATATCAAATTTGTGTCTAGTTGATAACTATGGATCCAGACAATTGTATTAAACAAAAAGGTTTGATTTAAAGCTAGGGCTTCCTTTGATGGATAAAAATGTGGGATATTTTAACAGATATAATCCCCAATAACTGGAATATGCACAGTTCACTGTGGAGTTTACAGTCTGCCACTAGAACATGCGGGGGATGGGGGTGGCAGGACGAGGAAGGAAGGGGGGGAGGAGGAGAGTGGGAGAGAGGGAAGAGAGAAAGATGGAAGGAGAGAAAGAGTGAAGGTGTGAAAGAGAAAGAGAAAGGGAGGGGGGAGGAGGAGAGAGAGAACGAGAAGAGAGAATGGGGGGGGGGGGGGGGAAGAGGGGGAGAGAGGGAGAGAGAGAGGGAAAAAGAGGGAGAAACTTTGAACCATTTCTGTAAAACTTTTGCCAGCATTATTACAAAGAATGCTACTTGTTTTCCTGTGAGGCAGCACAATCCTTTGGAAAGTATAAACATTTCTTTTCCATTCTCTTATTCTACAATTCGGTCATGGTCACTTTTGGAAATACCCCTGTTTGTTAATCAGAAGGACAAATCAAGCACTACATGTTTCCACTGCTTGATGCCTTAGAAAATATCACATTCACCATTTTACAAGAAACATGATACAAGTGGTCTTGAGTAGTTTTCATGTCGCAAGTGAGGTTTTATGACGACAGCAGAATTATAGTAGTGATGCAAACTAGGACCAGCCCTTATCTGGTTGTGGGATCTCTTCCTGTTTGGCTTGCAGCAGTGAGGCTTTTCTGGTCAAGTTGCTTCCGACAGGCTCTATGGAAGTGGAAGATAGAACTGCTCTGGCAAGTCCAAGTCAGGGGTGGTTTGTTTTTCTGTTTGAGTTTCCTGCTTCCTCAGTCTCTAGGCAAAGAAATGATACTAATGTGCAGGAAATTGTCTGGGTAGCTCAGATGCTCACTGAGCCACTGCAATGGTGTCTCCAGCATTGGTTCAATCCCATGAATCACTACTTGATATTGTTTCTCCACATCTAGTTCAAGCACAAACAAAACCAAGTTACTTAAAACATACATAGCTATAAATAAATATCTAATTTACAAAAATACAGACTAACTCCTAAATGAATACTATCCATAATAATTTACGTTCCTTTGAGCAAACTGATGCATTAGCACAACAATATGGATACTACAGCACTTACTCCAGGTATGAGCTCAGATCACACACTTCTAATTTCAGGATTAGGGCTTCAGATTTCAGGATGCATTACACATCGAAAATGTAAGCTTTGTTGTTAAAGCACATTATTACAGGTTGATTTGCAGAGTAATCACATGCAAAAATATAAGTACACCATGCTTCCCATAGAATTTTAACCAAACCACTTCCTACCTCATCCTGGCATCGTCTAGTTTTATCTCTGTAAACAGTACAACTTTGTACTATGCTGCTCAATAAATTTATTTAAAAATTGTAGTTTCTGAAAGGTCAGCCTCTTAAAACTGGGTTTGCATTTGAAATAAGGTTGTTATACAACTGTGTCAAGTAACATTACAACGGCAACGGTGCTAATACTTGGTGCAAAGTCCACACTGTGTGCGCTCGCGCGTGTAAGTAAAAACTCTAATGCACAAGGACAACTGGATATGTCAGTTTTTTCAATTCAATAAAACCGGTGTCAGAAGATGATCTGTGTTTGGATGGGCAAAGGAGAACTGCAACCTCAAGCTCTCCACTGCTTAAACATGGGAAAGTTAACAAACTGAACATGCAGACAAATACTCACAGTAGATGAGACTTGCAAAAAATGCTTTTAACTTACATTTTCTCCAGAATTAGTGGGAAATTAAAAACAGAATACCAGACAAGTCTTACAGCTAAGTTAAAAGTCTGGACAGTTTTGTTTAGGTTCTGACAAATGCTTAACCTTAATTCTATTCATCAGTGAAAATCTATTTAATTGAATCCATCTACATGAAAAACCACAGGCTGACGTCTGTAGCCCATACATCACGGTGAAAGATTTTGCCATGGCAATTGCAGTAATAGCCAGTGGGTCAGGTCAAAGAGGATTAACCAAGTCAGGATACACCAAAGGGAGACATCAAACACTCATTTTAAAAGGGCAATTAATCTTGAAAGAAAACTTGGCCTAATGTTTCCTGGTGAATGAGATCTCAATCTTACGAGCAATACATGATGTAGCAGTAAAACAAATATATATACACAAGGTTCAAGAGCTTTCATCCTGCGATAGCGAACAAACGGAGTGTTGTTTATCATAAAACACAAACCCACAAAGGAGTACACATTAAGCAAATTTGTATCAAATTTTACAGGGGTAGTCTTAGTGTAGGCCTGCATATAGAATTGATTAAAAATAAATCAAATGCCACTTTCTCTTTTCTTCTCTACCCCAGTCCTTTCAAAAGGTCAAACATTTTGAAGGCCCTGTGTTATCCCAGATGTCTTTCATATTGCTATTGGATCAGCAAAGGCCAATTCTGATTAGTGACCATCTTTTTTAATGTCACGTCCACAGTACACAACACAAGGAGAAAAATAAGACTTTGGGAGGTCTCTGATCAGCATTCATGCCATCGGGTTGAAATATTTGCCAATTCTGATTTCTTGTTTACAAGCAAGAAAATATATACAAACCTCTTGCTCAAGTGACCATCCTTCACGTGCACACCTAGATGGGAGTGATGGCAGGCTAATCGATTGTACGGGGTATCACAGCTAAGCCTGATCCAATCCTCATCTGATATTTATGTATGCAGGGGTCACTGCATAATGATCAAAAGTTGGAATATTGGCTGAATTTTCCCTTGCTGATCCAGAGGAATGGTTCAAACCTGGAACTTTCCTGGTTTGTATGACTCAGGTATTTACTGCCCTAACCCAAGAGAGGATCCCTAAACATTATTGCATTTAGAGAACAAATTCTTTTTTAAATCCACCTTGGACCAGAAACTTGGCTGTGGAGGTGGAGTTGCAAGAAATCCAGAAGGTTCTTTGAAGAGGGAGAGAGATGGAAGGTGAAGTGCTATTGCAATTGCTGACTTGTGTCATTGTTACCAGTTACTATTAAGTACACCCTGTTCTATGTACATAACCATCTTTGGAGTTTTGTCCAGAAGTTCTGTTATCAGGTGCTTATGTGGGTCTTCATAATAGGAAGCTGCACAAAATTAGTTTAGTCTGTGGGGAGAGGCAGAGAACTCAGAGGTTTATACAAAATATAAATAGATATAAATATAATATCCAGCACATAAAGATTGTTGTTTTAGATTTATTTCTCTTACATTTGAACAGTTACTTTTTTTTCAGTGATTGTTTTCACATTTAACGTGGGATTTAGAAACAACAATTTTTGTTGAATTTGTCAAACTTTTATTTATATAACAGGAGTAGGTGTTTGGTGAAAATATAAGCCACCGCAGACTGAAAAGGAACAATTGGTTAAACAGATATTGTAACATTTAAGGTATGTGGTGTACAGAATTTTGAAATATCTGGTACAAACTAGCTAGACTGGAGCGGGAGGAAGAGAGAATGGGAGGGGGAATACATCCTCTTGATAGATTCTTTTTTGGTTTAATTGTTTGGAGTGGCTGCGGTGCCAATGTATACGTCTGGAGCAGAAACTGATTTTTTTAGTTCAATCTTTGTGTAAAGTTAAGCTCATTAGAGGTATTTCATCAAAGTTCATTTAGCTGTAAACATGGTAACTGATCATGGCAAGGATATAAATCGTACCAAAGAGTAGCTGAAATGGGTTCAGAACACAACGTACATCCAAGGCAGAGTGCGTAAACGTGTGACATCGCAATCTGCCAGCTCAACAAAGGAAAATTAAATCAATGACACGGACTGAGGGAAGCCCTTTGATAAGAATTTCAACAGGAAACCTGCCGGTAACCACCGCCAATTTTTCTTTTAAATGGGGAACCAATTGCACTTGCTGGTATCAGGAACCCATCGTTAGAAATGTCACTGCTCTGTTGGACACAAGTATAGGAATGGATACGAAGCACCTGAGAGATGTACTGGCAGCTATGCATCCTAGTCAGGAGCTAAACAGTCCTAATCCAGAGTAAAGAATAGCTGAAAACAATTGCACGGTGAAGATCTGGTAATCAGACAAGTTGGAAGAATACTGTTGGTAGGTCAGCTAGTGAAAATGGCAAATGCAGTCCAAGCACACTGAGTAGAACAGTTCAAGGATGAATCCAAAGGCAATCATGAATCTATATGCACTGAAAAAGTTATAAATCACTTATCTGAGAGAATTCCAAGACCAGCCCTTAGTGAGCATTTGGAGATCACAAAAACAATGCTACAACTCCACCAATAAGCTTACTTACTGATTATGAGAAAGTATGTTAGTTACATAATGTCTGATCATATGTAACAAGTGTCATGACAGGCACAGCAGGCTCTAATAGGTTTAATACTATTTATAAGACCTACCGTTCCATGGAACACCTCAGGATGAACCCTGCTGGCCCCTTTCCTGATCCAAGAACAACAACTGTTACTTATTGGTATTCATTGACTTCCTCCCCAAATGGTTAGAAATATTCTTTGCTGGACACCCAAAAGCTCAACCGAGAAGCGAGCATCGGAAATGTTTCGGTGTTTCGGGGCTTCAACTTTCCTGGTGTCTGATTGAGTACTATGCAAATGGTGTACCTCAAAGAAACAACAGAGGCACTGAGAACTAAACATAAGACATCGCCTTATCATCCCAAGTAGGCCAGGCCTAAAACAATCAGGACAACATCTAATTTCATAGAATCATAGGAAATTTACAGAAGGAGGCCATTCGGCCCATCGTGTGCACGCCGGCCGAAAATGAGCCAACCAGCCTAATCCCACTTTCCAGCACTTGGATATAACTACAAGGCTACAGACCACGTATTTTTTTTTAATATGATGAAGGTTTCTGCCTCTACCACTCTTTCAGGCAGTGAGTTCCAGACCCCCACCAACCACTGGGTGAAAATTTTTTTCCTCAGCTCCCCTCTAATCCTTCTACCAATTACTTTAAATCTATGCCCTCTGGTTATTGACCTCTCTGCTAAGGGAAATAGGTCCTTCCTAACCACTCCATCTAGGCCCTTCATAATTTTATACACCTCAATTAAATCACCCCTCAGCCTCCTCTGTTCCAAAGAAAACAACCCCAGCCTATCCAATCTTTTCTCATAGCTAAAATTCTCCAGCCCTGGAAACATCCTCGTAAATCTCCTCTATACCCTCCCTAGTGCAATCACATCTTTCCTGTAATGTGGTGACCAGAACTGTACACAGTACTCAAGCTGTGGCCTAACCAATGTTTTATACAGTTCCAGCATAACCTCCCTGATCTTATATTTTATGCCTCGGCTAATAGAGGAAAGTATCCATATGCCTTCTTGACCACCTTATCTACCTGTCCCGCTACCTTCAGGGATCTGTGGACATGCATTCCAAGGTCCCTCACTTCCTCTTTACCTTTCAGTATCCTCCCATTTATTGTGTATTCCCTTGCCTTGTTTGTCCTCCCCAAATGCATTACCTCACACTTCTCTGAATTGAATTCCATTTACCACTTTTCTGCCCACCTGACCAGTCCACAGCTTTCCTCCTCACAATCAACCACACGGCCAATTGTTGTGTCACCTCGTCCTCACAAATCTACCTGTCGCAGATGCATCTGTCCATGACAATATTGGTAGGAGTGACCACCGCACAGTCCTCGTGGAGACGAAGACCCGTCTTCGCACTGAGGACACAATCCAACGTGTTGTGTGGCATTACCACCGTGCTAAATGGGATGGATTCAGAACATATCTAGCAACTCAAAACTGGGCATCCATGAGGCGCTGTGGGCCATCAACAGCAGCAGATTTGTATTCCAGCACAATCTGTAACCTCATGGCCCGGCATATTCCTCACTCTAACATTACCAACAGCCAGGGGATCAACCCTGGTTCAATGAGGAGTGTAGAAGAGCATACCAGGAGCACCACCAGCCTAAAAATGAGGTGCCAACCTGGTGAAGCGACAACACAGGGCTACATGCATGCTAAACAGCAGAAGCAACATGCTACAGACAGAGCTAAGCGATTGCACAACCAACGGATCAGATCAAAGCTCTGCAGTCCTGCCACATCCAGTCGTGAATGGTGGTGGACAATTAAACATCTACTCTGAGCAGGAGGCTCTGTAAACATCCCCATCCTCAATGATGGCGGAGTCCAGCACGTGAGTGCAAGAGACAAGGCTGAAGTGTTTACAACCACCTTCAGCCAGAAGTGCCGAGTGGATGATCCATCTCAGCTTCCTCCCGATATCCCTATCATCACAGAAGCCAGTCTTCAGCCAATTCGAATCACTCCACGTGATATCAGGAAACGGCTGAGTGCACTGGATACAACAAAGGCTGTGGGCCCCAACAATATCCCGGCTGTAGTGCTGAAGATTTGTGCTCCAGAACTAGCCGCGCCTCTAGCCAAACTGTTCCAGTACAGCTACAACACTGGCATCTACCCGACAATGTGGAAAATTGCCCAGGTATGTCCTGTCCACAAAAAGCAGGATAAATCCAATCCGGCCAATTACCGCCCCATCAGTCTACTCTCAATCAGCAAAGTGATGGAAGGTGTCGTCGACAGTGCTATCAAGCGGCACTTACTCACCAATAACCTGCTCACCGATGCTCAGTTTGGGTTCCACCAGGACCACTCGGCTCCAGACCTCATTACAGCCTTGGTCCAAACATGGACAAAAGAACTTAATTCCAGAGGTGAGGTGAGAGTGACTGCCCTTGACATCAAGGAACCTAGTACTGAGCCCTGCGGAATCCCACTGGAAACAGCCTTCCAGTCAGAAAGACACCCGTTAACAATTACCCTTTGCTTCCTGCCACTGAGACAATTTTGGATCCAACTTGCCACTTTCCCTTGGATCCCATGGGCTTCTACTTTTTTAACCAGTCTGCTATGTAGGACCTTATCAAAAGCCTTGCTAAAATCAACGAGGACTACATAAAACTCACTACCCTCATCGACTCTCCTTGTTACCGCCTCAAAAAATTCAAACAAGTCAGTCAGACACGACCTTCCTTTAACAAATCCATGCTGACTGTCCTTGATTAATCCGTGCCTTTCTAAGTAACGATTTATCGTGTCCCTCAGAATTGATTCCAATAATTTGCCCACCACCAAGGTTAGTCTGACTGGCCTATAATTATTCAGTCTATCCCTCTCTCCCTTTTTAAACGACACTGGTACAGCGTTTGCAGTCATCCAATCCTCCGGCACCACACCTGTATCCAGGGAGGATTGGAAAATGATGGTCAGAGCCTCTGCTATTTCCTCCTTTGCTTCTCTTAACAGCCTGGGATACATTTCATCCAAGTCTGGTGATTTATCTTCTTTTAAAGATGCTAATCCCCTTAATACTTCCTCTCTTACTATGTTTATCCCAGTCAATATTTCACACTCCTCCTCAACTACAATGCATCATCCCTTTCTTTTGTGAAGACATGCGTAAAGTATTCAATAAGAACCAAACCAACATCTTCCACCTCCACACACAGGTTACTTTTTTGGCCTCTAATAGGCCCTACTCTTTCTTTAGTTATCCTCTTGCTCTTAATGTATTTATAAAACATCTTTGTGCTTTCCTTGCCAATATCTTTCATGCCCTCTCTTTGCTTTTCTAATTGCCTTTTTAATTTCACCCTTGCACTTTCTCTACTCCTCTAGGCTTTCTGTAGTGTTGACCTCTCGGTGTCCGACATAAGCTTTTCTTTTTTGCCTTAAGTTACCCTGAATGCTCCTTGACATCAAGGGGGCTCTATATTTGGCAGTCCCACCCTTTTTCTTTGTGGAAGCATGTTTACTCTGAACCCCTTGAGTCTCCTCCTTGAATGCCTCCCACTGCTCTGACATTAATTTTATTGGTTTTTGCTATTAGAACTGCACCTCATGCCAGCACAGGTGATAAAAAGACATAATTTTTTTGGAATAGAATTGGTAACCCCTCATGAATTGGTTTCAAATCCTTGATCATCCTACAAGTCCTGCTTGAAGACGGTCTTAGTAGATATGCATCAACTAATAAAGGACCACTTAAAAGGAACATAACGAAAAAAGATGACGGACAATTAACTTTTGATATTGATGACTTGGTGAACGTAGGGACCCAATCTGGATCAATGGCATTGCAGGATATCATTGTTAAACAAGCCCTTATCTATAAAGATCCGTACAGGATACTTGGGAAATCATCAGGCACCAATTATGGGCTTCTGAGGTACCAGAGGCATAGCGGCTGGGGTCTTTCATGTTCAGATGAGACATTAAACCAAGGCTCCATTTACACTCTCAGGTGGACATAAAAGATCCCACGGCACTTTTCAAAAAAGAGCAGTGGAGTACTGCCAGTGGCCTGGCCAATATATATCCCTTAACCAACTCCACCAAAAACAGATTAATTAGTCATTTATCTCATTGCTGTTTTTGGGACCTTACACAGAATGTACAGCACAGAAACAGACCATTTGGCCCAACAGGTCCATGCCGATGTTTATGCTACACACGAGTCTCCTCCCTCCCTACTTCATCTAACCCTATCAGCATATCCTTCTATTCCTTTCTCCCTCATGTGTTTATCTAGCTTCCTCTTAAATACATCTATGCTAGTTGCCTCAACTACTCCTTGTGGTGGCAAGTTCCACATTCTAAACACTCTCTGGGTAAGGAAGTTTCTCCTGAATTCCCAATTGGATTTATTAGTGACTACCTTATATTTATGGCCCCGAGTTCTGGTCTCCCCCACAAGTAGAAACATCTTCTCTACATCTACCCTATCAAACCCTTTCATTATCTTAAAGACCTCTATCAGGTCACCCCTCAGTCTTCTCTTTTCTAAAGAAAAGAGCCCCAACCTGTTCAACTTTTCCAGATAGGTATAACCTCTCAGTTCTGGAAGAACCTTCACCACACGGACTGCAGCGGTTCAAGAAGGCAGCTCATCACCACCTTCTCAAGGGCAATTAGGGATGGGCAATATATGCTTGCCTTGCCAGCGATGCCCACATCCCATGAACGAATAAAAAAAAATCATCCTAGTAAATTTCTTTTGCACCTTCTCCAGTGCCTCTACATCCTTTTTATAATATTGAGCCCAGAACTGTTCACAGTACTCAGAGTGTGGTCTAACCAAGGTTCTATACAAGTTTAACATCGCTTCTTTGCTTTTCAATTCTATTCTTCTAGAAATGACCCTTAGTGCTTGGTTTGCTGTTTTTATGGCCTTATTAACCTGTGTCGCTACTTTTAGTGATTTGTGTACCCCCAGATCCCTCAGCTCCCCTACATCATTTACACTCTTATTTTCCAAGGAGGATGTGGCTTCCTTATTTTTCCTACCAAAATGTACCACCTCACGTTTATCTATATTGAAATTCATTTGCCAATTACAAGTCCATTCTGCAAGTTTATTAATGTCTTCCTGTATCTTGTGGCAGTTCTAGTCAGCATTAACCATACCCCCCAATTTGGTGTCTTCCGCAAGTTTTGAAATTCTACTTCCGATTCCCAAGTCCAAATCGTTTATGTAAATGGTGAACAACAGTGGTCCCAACACCGATCCTTGTGGAACACCACTTCCCACTTTTTGCCAGTCTGTGTAACTACCTTTAACCCCTACTCTCTGTTTTCTATTTTGTAGGCAGCTTGCTATCTATTCTGCTACTTGTCTCCTGACTCCACATGCTCTGACCTTAGTCATGAGTCTACTATTCGGTACCTATCGAAGGCCTTTTGAAAATCCAAATATATTACATCTACTACATTATCCTCGTCTACCCTTTGTTACTTCTTCAAAGAATTCAATAAGGTTGGTCAAGCATGACCTTCCCTTTTGAAATCTGTGCTGACTATTCTTTATTATATTTTCAGTTTTGGACCTTGCTGTGCACAAATTGGCTGCCATGATATCCCACATTACAACAGATACTATACTTCAAAAGTACATAATTGGCTGTGCAGCACTTTGGGATATCCTGAGGACCTGAAAGGCAGTATATAAATGCAAGTTATTTCTTTCTTTCTATGTGACAAGCTTCCATAATGCATATTGGAAAAAGTCCATGGAGGACCTGACAAGGAGGTGCTAGAAAATCCTGAGGTTCATTCAGGGAAAAGTTGTCATCTTGGTCCTCATCAATGTCATAGTCATCTTGTGTTGCCTTCTAGGTCATGGTTAACAGAGGTAACATCAGTAGGTGGGAGGTGAGAACAGGACAATAGTGTCTACGGTAAGATGTTGCATCGTTGGGGTCTTACGATAACATTTTTGTTGCTTTGGATCGGAAGAGATTGATAAAACCTTGTGGCACTAGGGGAATCCCGATGATTTGAATGCTTTGTGCTCATGTCCCTCTGTCCTCGAGGAAGATGATGTACTGTTCACCCCTGTAGCAGTTACCGCACTAGTTGCAAATTCAGTTAACCACAAAGTTTATTTGGGGGGGTGGGGGGGGAGAAGAGAAGAAAGAACAAAATAAGTAGCTACAGAAAAACATTACATTCTAAAAGGTTGATGATTCCAAGGTAAATTGCTACAATCACTAGGAAACTGGTTATAATTGATGTATTCTAAACTATATATATTTTTGTTTGGAACAGAGCCATTTGAGTGGTGAGTAGCCTGTGGTGAAGTTCCAAGCTTTCCTTTATCAAGGCCGATGATGATTTGGGTTGTGGTAACTCTAATGTTGAGTATGTGAATAATATTTTAACTGATCCTTCCCTCCTCCCCTCTACTGTAGCATGACATGAATAGGATGATAACTGTCTAAAATATTGAGGCATGATCATGACTCTAGTAAGGATATGGTGATCTCAAATGTAAAACACTTCGCCTCTTGAATTTTCTCATAAAGGAGTCCATGGTTGAAAAGCATGTTGTTTATCACACAATCAATTCTGAATGTCTAAACAGGGAAATCCAAGTAGCTGAATTAGACTAGCAAAGTAAATAAAATATATACTACCTAAATCTTTAAAATGAGCAAGCTCTAGAAAAAAAAAATCAGCTTTGTTTAAAAAACCTATCCTTAAATTCCTGTTTGAAGGCATCTGCTAAGTATTGCACATAATCTTTAGAAAGTAAGTTTGTAAAAACGGTTCGAGAAATCATTGGTGGGGAATTCCATAAGAGAATATGAATAAACTGAGAATGGATAAAAGAGACTTAACTTTTACTCAAGATTGTTTTAAGAACTGAAAAATAGTGAAAACAAATTACAAACACTGCAAGAAACAAACCAGAATGGATTGCAGATGAAGAAACAAAAAGTACAGTACAATATTTAGGAGGAGTATTATGTTATTGTCCTTGGAAACATTTATTGTTTTACATTGTTTGATGTTTTATTTAGAATAAAACTGGTTACACAATATCATTAGGTTTAGAGTAGTTATGGAAAAAGACAAAGAAAAATCAAATGTGAAAATACTCAACTGGAGGAGGGTTAATTTCAATGGGCTCGATTTTCACACCCGCGATCGGGTGCGTTCGTGGCGGGGGGGGCTGCGAAACTCCGGGATTCCCGGGGCGGGTTCCCCAGTGACACACTGACATGCGCGCGCAGGCCCCGCATGTGGAACTCCTGTCGTTTACAGACCTGATATTTTAGAAGGGATGGGATTTTGAAATTAACTGAGACTGTTTCCCGTACTGGGGGAAACACTCCCAGTTGAAATGGACGTGTTGCAGCCATCAGCCTGTAGCAGCTGCAAAGGTCCATTTGACAGGGTGGGGGGGGGGGGGGGGGGAGCGGGGAGACCCTCACCATTGCAGGAGGCCACTCTGTCACTTTGGACAAAGTTTGGCCTCCACCACCCTCCTCCTAACAATAAAATTCACAAACTTGCACACTTACCCTGGTGTCCAGACACATTTACCTACCTTGCGGACCCCCTCAAACTTCCGGATGGGGGCCGCCGTAGCTGTAGTCATGACCTCCTCGGAGGGCAAACAGCATCACCAGCCTCGCCGGCCACACCGTCCTCCTCTGACACTTGGAGCTCCACAACACAGTGCTGTGACACATCCACCTGCACAGCAGGAGGGAGGGCAACCGCAGAGAGAGATGCGTCACAGAGGGCACTACCCTCGCCATAGGGTCTACAGACAGAGGCTCAGTTTCCTGGACCTCTCTGAGGAGCAGTGCACATGGAGGCTCAAAGTCACTCGACATGTAGTCGTGGACATCTGCAGCCTCCTTCATGCTGAGCTGCTCCCGGCTGGCCCGAGCACCATCTTCTTACCTGTTGCTGTCAAAGTCACCACTGCCCTCAACAACTTCTCCTTCGCATCCTTCCAGGGTGCCACCAGGGACATCGCCGACGTGTCTCAGTCGTCTGCACAAAAGAGCCCTGCAAATACACCTACACCCACTCTGCAGTGACACAATGGGTGGCATCAAGTGTGTGTATTCATGGTGAACCCCATGAAAGGGACCTATTCCACAAGCCAGTCAAGAATGGGCAAGACGTGGCAGTAGTGGCGATAATAATAAGATTTATTGTGCATGTGAAATAAAACAAATATAAATAAAAAACATGACAAATCATCAGACACCCTTGTGCATTCCCTTTGTGCTCACAAAACCTTCGCCTTGCGTTTCCAGGAACCCCTACGTGGTGCTACCCCTGTGGCTTCAGCAGAGGTAGTGGCAGGTTGCTCTTGTCCATGCCCTGACCGATGAGATGCTTTGGGCCGACGCCCTATGGGTTTGGGTGCCCGTGAGGGCCCCTCCAAAGACTGCTCCACCTGCACCTGTGCAGGGGCAGACTCGGCCACCTGGAGAGGGGGCAGCATTGCGGGTACTGGTTGAGAGGGGGGCAACAGGTGAGATGTGGGAGCACTTTGAGTGGCGTCCCCACTTCCATGTCCCCTTTCACCATCATCCCTCTCGTGGCCCAGGCCCACATCACTCCTTTCACCCTGCTGGACGGCAGTTTGGAGGGCTTGTGTGAGGCCTTGGAAGGCCACTTGTAAAGTATCTGTCAGCCTGTTCAAGGCGGCAGAATGTTGCTCACCCTGAATCCGAACGGCCGTTGTCAGGGCCTTAATGGACTCATTGTTGAGCCGTGCTTGACGCTCGAGGGAGGCTAGCCTTTATTCCATTGCAGACATTCCCACAACTACCCGCGACACTATCTCAGAGATGCCTTCACGTCCCTGTGACAGTATCTCAGAGATTCCCTCCTGTACCTGTGCCACCATTCCCCTCATGCAGGAGTTGGACTCCTCCATCATCTGTGCGATTGTGGAGAGTGCGCGTGGCACCTGTTCCAGCGCCTCGGCAATGTGCTGCTGCCCGACGACTCTCCTTTTCACAGGTGGCCCCCAGGGTTCAGCATCTGTGTCCAGCTGAGCAGAGCCTGGAGAAGAGTGCTCCCACCGACGCGGACTCTCCACGGCTGCCCCTGCCACCAGGGTCTGCTCGTGCTCACATGTGCGTGGTGACTCACCATGTGCAAGCCCAACTAAGTGAGGACAGGGACCCACCGGGGTGTATGTATCTGCACTGGTGGATGGCTGGCTCAGTTGTGACGATGGCCCCTCAGAGGCCGGTAGGTCCTCTGAGGAATCGCCCTCCACGGTCACGGCGGTCGCAGATGGCCCTGCAAGAAAACAGAAAGCAATATTAGGCATGTGGACAGATGTTGGGGTGCTGCAGATGCCAAGTGATGCTAAGATCATTCGCTATCATGAGTGCTGAGTGTTAGCTTTCTGTCACCGGCCGCTTGTGCAATCCCAGCCTCGGCATCTGCCACGGACAGGCACTCCAGCGTGCGGCTGATGTCCAATGCCTGCTGCTCCGCGTCCGTTAGGAGCACCTGGTGTGGCGGGCCCCCTCCGGTCCATGCCCTCTCCCGGGCGTTCTGGCATCTCTTCTCCCATCAAGGCAAAACACAGAGGCGTGATTGAGTGATGGTTGCATGGTGAGGGTGGGGTTGAGCGTGAGGGAGATGCATGGGAGGGTGCGTGTGCAACATAGCCATGATATTGTATGAGGATTGGGGTGCGTGGTTGTGTTCGAATGGGAACAAGGGGCGGTGAGTACGTGCAGGCAAGGTGGGGATGATAGTTGAGTGGATGTGAAGTGATGCGAGAGCGTTGTGGTGGCAGTGCAGGAGGTGATGTGGAAGACTGAGTGTGGGAGAATGCGTAAGTATACTCACTTTGCCTGACCTGGTTAGGACATTAAATCTCTTCCTGCACTGGACCCAGGTTTGTGGCACATTGCCGCAGCTGGTGACCTCCTCGGCCATCTCCAGCCAGGCCTTCTTCGTGGTGGATGGAGGGCACTTCCTCCCATCAGACGGGAAAAAGATTTCACTCCTCCTCCTCTTCACTCCATCACCAGCAGCTAGAATGAGGAGTCTGAAAATCTTGGGGCAGCCTTCCCTCTGGCCTGCTCCATGATTCAGCATTGGTTGTTTGCTGCAGGAGGAGCATTGGTGGACTGCCCCTTTAAATAGGGCTCCTCCAGCTGACCGACCTTGCTGCGCATGCGCAGTCTGCCCGCCGCGCAGCTTACCAGCGGGAAACCCGGAAGCAAAGGTAAGTGGCTCCAATTAGCCTGCGATTGCGTGCGGAGCACACTGATTTCACCGGGCGCGTTACCCACGCGCCCAGTCGACCCCTTGCTGAGAACCCAACGCCCTGCTAATATCGAGCCCAATGAATTGAAAAAGGATCTGACACGGTGGATTGGAATCAAAGATTGGCAGGTAAAACAGTAAATGATCAATGGGAGGCCTTCAAAGAGGAGATAGTTCGGGTACAGACTAGACACATTCCCACATGGGGGAAAGGAAGGGCATCCAAAGATAGAGCTCCAGAGATGACTAAAGATATAGAGATTGAAATGAAACACAAAAAGGAAGCTTATGGTAAAGTCAGGTTCATAATTCAGTAGAGAACCAAGCTGGATACAAAAAGTACAGGGGAGAACTGAAAAGGAAAGAAGAGGGGCAAAAAGAGTATATGACAAAAGGTTAGCGGGTAACATAAACGGGAACCCAAAACATATAAACAGTAAAAGGGTAGTTAAAGGGTGAGGTCGATTAGGGACCAAAAAGGAGACCTTCTTGTGGAGGCAGAGGACATGACTGAGGTACTAAATGAGCACTTTGCATCTGCCTTCACTAAAGAGGATTCTGCCAATGTCACAGTAAAGGAGGAGGTAGTAGAGAAATTGGATATGATAAAAGAGGAGGTACTTAAAAGGTTGGCAGCACTCAAAGTGGAAAAGTCATCTGGTCCGGATGGGATGCATCCTAGATTGCTGAGGGAAGTAAGGGTGGAAATTGCAGAGGCTCTGGCCACAATCTTTCAATCCTCCTTAGATATGGGGTGGTGCCAGAGGACTGAAGGATTGCAAATGTTACACCCATGTTCAAAAAAGGGGAGGGATAAACCTGGCAATACAGGCCAGTCAGCCTAGCATGGGGAAACTTTTAGAGACAATAATCTGGGACAAAATTAATTGGCACTTGGAAAAATATGGGTTAATAAATGAAAACCAGCACGGATTTGTTAAAGGCAATCGTGTTTAACTAACTTGATTGAGTTCTTTGGTGAAGTAATGGAGAGAGTTGGTAAGGGTTGTGCGGTTGATGTTGTGTATATGGACTTTCAAAAGGCATTTGATAAAATACCACATAATAGATTTGTTAGCAAAATTGAAGCCTGTGGCATCAAAGGGGCACTGGCTGTGTGGATCTGAAATTGGCTAAGGGTCAGAAAGCAGAGGGTAGTGGTGAACGGTTGTTTTTCAGACTGGAGGGAAGTGTGCAGTGATGTCCCCCAGGGTCGGTACAAGGACCACTGCTCTTTTTGATATATATTAATGATCTGGACTTGGGTATACAGGGCATAATTTCAAAGTTTGCAGATGACACAAAACTCAGAAATGTAGTAAACAATGAGGAGGATAGTAACACACTTCAGGAAGACAGACAGACAGGTGAAATGGGCAAACACATAGCAGATGAAATTTAACACAGAGAAGCGTGAAGTAATTCATTTTGGTAGGAAGAATGAGGAGAGACAATATAAACTAACTGGTACAATGTTAAAGGGGGTACAGGAACAGAGAGACATGGGGGGGTGTACCTACACAAGTCTTTGAAGGTGGCAGGACAAGTTAAGAAGGCTGTTAAAAAGGCATATGGGATCCTTGGCTTTATAAATAGAGACGTTGAGTACAAAAGCAAAGAAGTTATGCTAAACCTTTATAAAACACTGGTTAGGCCCTAGCTGAAGTATTGTGGCCAATTCTGGGCACCACACTTTCGGAAGGATGTCAAGGCTTTAGAGAGGCTGCATTTACTAGAATGTTACCAGGGATGAGGGACTTGTTACGTGGAGAGGTTGGAAAAACTGGGGTTGTTTTCCTTAGAGCAGAGAAGGTTAAGGGGAGATTTGATAGAGGTGTTCAAAATCATGAAGGGTTTTGATAGAGTAAATAAGGAGAAACAGTTTCCAGTGGCAGAATGGTCAGTAACCAGAGGACACAGATTTAAGGTAATTAGCAAAAGAACCAGAGGTGACATGAGGAAACATTTTTTATGTAGCGAGTTGTTATGATCTGGAATGCACTGCCTGAAAGGATGGTTGAAGCAGATTCAATAATAACTTTCAAAAGGGAATTGGATAAATACTTGAAAGGGAAAAATCTGCATAGCTATGAAGAAAGAGCAGGGAAGCAGGACTAAGTGGAATGCTCTTCCAAAGAGCCGGCACAGGCATGATGGTCCAAATGGCCTCCTTGTGTGCTGTATCATTCTATGATTCTACTATCACTTTCCCAAAAATGGTTTCCATGTGTTTTTTCCTTGTTCAGTAATTTTGCACTGATATACAAGATGTGAAGGGGGAGCTTACAAACAGCAATTTCTGGCTGCTCGGTAAATGGACAGTTTTGCTGTCAATCTCAAAACTGTGCGCATAGGTACATACTGGGAGCTGCAGCCTGCCAGTTTATGTCTCTTCAGCTAGCAGGGACGGTCTGGGACTCTGCACAAATTCAAGTCTAAGGCTTCTCACATTGGCACAGGCAATAGAGGGAATACATAATTATAGGCATTTCGAACACAGAAAATGCTTTTGCATTGGGAAGATTGATCATTTTGTAGTAAATTGAGTCATTTTTTTCTGTCTATTATGTAACAAACAAAAGTATTTGGAGTTTTTTGGTGATTTCATGTTCCAGATGAGATGCATTTTAAGTTTGTTTTGTTTCTGTAACATAGTGTGCTGATGTGCTTTTTCATCGTATTAAGGATCTATTCCAGTATGTCCTGTGACATTGCTCACAATAAGTTGAATATACTGTTTTTAAGGATAAGAATGTTATACAATGTAATCCACAGTTTTTATTCTTCTGTGAGGGTGGAGCTGGGTCCATAAAGTCTAATTATTAAATAACCAGAGCCTCAGATAAGTCAGAGTTTAATTGTTATTTGCTGATGGAAAATGTTTAAATTTCAGGCTGCAGGTGAGAAGCACCCAGCATTAAAGTGTGATTGTTAAATTTAATCCAAGGCTACAGACATCATGGGGGTAATTCTAACCCCAAAGGAGTGGGTTGGGGGCGGGTGGGCGGTCAAATAGTAGCTATTTGGAACGGGACCGCATTCTGGCTCCAACACGCCCACTTCTGGGTTTAACGCAGGCAGGTTTATCTGCGTGTGCACAGCAGACACCAAGACAGGCCGATACTTAAAGGGGCAATGTACCTAACTGAAATACTTGTGGTACTTAATATTTTGTGTATTGGAACATTAAAATGAATTTTAAATGAAACCTGTGCAGGTTTCCCATCACTTCTGATTCATGTCAAAGTGAAAGCAGGCGTGAAGGGCTGGATCCATGAGGTGAGTGCCATTATTGCACTGCTTGTGAGCCCAGAGGAGCATGAGTGCTTCATCCAGGCCCAACAAGCTCACCTGGTTGACAGGACCCCTGCGATAGACCTCCCTTCCCCCCTGATATCGTCTGTGGCTGAGCCCCAGATGTCATCGCTGGCTGACCTCCCCACCACCCCCCCCCAACCCCTCCCAATACTGGCTGACCCCCCCCCAACCAATGGCTGACCTCTTCTCCCCCCCGCCACATGTCCGATGCTGGCTGACCACCCCCGATGTCGTCCTGCCCCGATTTTTTTCCAAGCCCAATGATCTCTCCCTCCCACCCACCCTCTTTGATTTGCAGCTCCTTTCACTGCTGACAGGCAGCCAGCCTGTCAATCTGGTTGCCTGATGTATGGGAAACCCGGAAGCTCAAATACTTACCTTTAATTGAGTTGCGATCACAGACTGCGATGCACTCAATTCACTTCCAGGTTCCCCAAGCAAATATCTGCGGACGCACGGGGTACTCAGCTGTGAGTAAAAATTATGCCCTATGACTTCTGTATCAATGCATTTATATTTTTCTGTATGTGGCAAACGATTGGCTCTTAAATACTAATTTTTGGTGCTTGAAAGATTTACATATAAACGGTTATGATGAACAAAATGACTGTTACAAAAACAAGCAACAGCAATCTACTGAAAAAGTCAAACCTACAAAGTCAACATGAATAATGTAACTACACTAAGACAAGCCAGCACAAGTTAGTGACCCTGCAATGCATTCTGGGACTTAGCTCTTGCACCTCCGCATTAGAAATGCTTTGTACTATCCCAGAAATATAGTCTACGTTAAAGGAAAGAAGTTCTACTGTAAAAGTGAATTTGTTTTGGGCTTCACAATTGAACTTTCAGTTATTTGTTTGTACACTACGGGGCTTCTACTGTTTTTGCAGTTTTATTTCTACTGTGAACTCATTTGGAGGAACAGCGATTACTTTTTACAGGATGCACTGAACACAGTAGTAATTCCAAAGAAACGATGTGAGTGATGTGGTTTGTCTGTTCCAGTGTTCACCTACACCATTAAATACTCTACTATGGTATTGCACAACAGAACCATCAGCAGGTGTGTTTTTGCTAATACTGAGATCACTGAAGATGCTACAAATATAATGTGCAGCTTTTAATATCTCCATTCACAAAGCAATGCCTTTGACTGCCAACCAACTCAATGATGTTTGGCTTTCTCAATAACATACAGGAATTGTTACAGGACTGTAAATTATGTTAGGGCAGGGATTAATGCTGAAGGTAACATTAGAAGATTTCAATTACTCAGTAATGTGGGTATCGTTTCTCTGCAAGAATATCTGAATCTTTCTTTTTTTGTTTCCTTAAATTTATTTTGTTTCTTACCCTGTCATCATTTCTTTTCAACCCTGAGTACTCTGTGTTCAATTTTTCCATTCACTGTACTTTGCCATTACTTCTTTCTATTACTGTTTATTCTTACCATAAAAAATTAATGATTCTATTGTCTCTTCCCTTTGTTAAATGTTCTCTTTGCAGCTCCTCTGATGGCTCACTTGGTAAAGGTTACGAGTGACTAAGTCATACAGACCAGAAGATCCCAGATTTAATTTCTTGTCTGTTAAATGAACTGACCTTAGCCAAGATGGCAGTAGGGGTCTTGCAATCCGCTTTTTTTTCCATTCGTTCATGGGATGTGGGCGTCGCTGGCGAGGCCGGCATTTATTGCCCATCCCTAATTGCCCTTGAAAAGGTGGTGGTGAGCTGCCTTCTTGAACCGCTGCGGTCCGTGAGGTGACTGTTCTCCCACAGTGCTGTTAGGAAGGGAGTTCCAGGATTTTGACCCAGCGACGATGAAGGAACCACGATATATTTCCAAGTCGGATGGTGTGTGACTTGGAGGGGAACGTGCAGGTGGTGTTGTTCCCATGTGCCTCTGCTGCCCTTGTCCTTCTAGGTGGTAGAGGTCGCGGGTTTGGGAGGTGCTGTCGAAGAAGCCTTGGCGAGTTGCTGCAGTGCATCCTGTGGATGGTACACACTGCAGCCACTGTGCGCCGGTGGTGAAGGGAGTGAATGTTTAGGGTGGTGGATGGGGTGCCAATCAAGCGGGCTGCTTTATCTTGGATGGCATCAAGCTTCTTGAGTGTTGTTGGAGCTGCACTCATCCAAGCAAGCGGAGAGTATTCCATCACACTCCTGACTTGTGCCTTGTAGATGGTGGAAAGGCTTTGGGGAGTCAGGAGGTGAGTCACTCGCCGCAGAATACCCAACCTCTGACCTGCTCTTGTAGCCACAGTATTTATATGGCTGGTCCAGTTAAGTTTCTGGTCAATGGTGACCCCCAGGATGTTGATGGTGGGGGATTCGGCGATGGTAATGCCGTTGAATGTCAAGGGGAGGTGGTTAGACTCTCTCTTGTTGGAGATGGTCATTGCCTGGCACTTGTCCGGCGCGAATGTTACTTGCCACTTATCAGCCCAAGCCTGGATGTCGTCCAGGTCTTGCTGCATGCGGGCTCGGACTGCTTCATTATTTGAAGGGTTGCGAATGGAACTGAACACTGTACAATCATCAGCGAACATCCCCATTTCTGACCTTATGATGGAGGGAA
This sequence comes from Heptranchias perlo, assembly GCF_035084215.1. NCBI lineage: Eukaryota > Metazoa > Chordata > Chondrichthyes > Hexanchiformes > Hexanchidae > Heptranchias > Heptranchias perlo. The sequence continues at coordinate 108,779,557 of NC_090329.1, forward strand.
GGTCATTGATGAAGCAGCTGAAGATGATTGGGCCTAGGACACTGCCTTGAGGAACTCCTGCAGCAATGTCCTGGGGCTGAGATGATTGGCCTCCAACAACCACTACCATCTTCCTTTGTGCTAGGTATGACTCCAGCCACTGGAGAGTTTTACCCCTGATTCCCATTGACTTCAATTTTACAAGGGCTCCTTGGTGCCACACTCTGTCAAATGCTGCCTTGATGTCAAGGGCAGTCACTCTCACCTCAGGAATTCAGCTCTTTTGTCCATGTTTGGACCAATGCTGTAATGAGGTCTGGAGCAGTGGTCCTGGCGGAACCCAAACTGAGCATCGGTGAGCAGGTTATTGGTGAGTAAGTGCCGCTTGATAGCACTGTCGACGACACCTTCCATCACTTTGCTGATGATTGAGAGTAGACTGATGGGGTGGTAATTGGCCGGATTGGATTTGTCCTGCTTTTTGTGGACAGGACATACCTGGGCAATTTTCCACATTGTCGGGTAGATGCCAGTGTTGTAGCTGTACTGGAACAGCTTGGCTAGAGGCGCAGCTAGTTCCGGAGCACAAGTCTTCAGCACTACAGCTGGGATGTTGTCGGGGCCCATAGCCTTTGCTGTATCCAGTGCACTCAGCCGTTTCTTGATATCACGTGGAGTGAATCGAATTGGCTGAAGACTGGCTTCTGTGATGGTGGGGATATCAGGAGGAGGCCGAGATGGATCATGCACCCATGAACTATTGAGTGAGGGGAAAGAAAAAGATCAGCCAGGGTTTCCTGTCCTGACAACTAGGCTCACACAAGAAGAACGGCCAATTGGGCAAAAAGGCAGAGATGCCCATGAGAAAACCACTGCATGAATCAGCATCTTCAGGAGAGGAGCAAATAGAAAGCAAAAAAATTAAAAAATTCTTTTTAACCTTTTATACACAAAAAGAAATACATGAAAGACCAGGTAGTATAAAAGTACCCAAGATAAAAAGTAGCCAGATATCATGTTCCATAACTGCAGGAAGCCACAAACTCATGACCAGCGATGTATATTGTTTCCCCCATGGAGTCCCTGAAACTCCTTGAAGTTGGAGGCACTCATGGTATTTTCTATCGTCTATGTCCAACACTTTCATGAAATACATCAGGTGGCCCTCGAAAGACCATTAGAAACTCGAAGTGGGGGTAGCGCTCCATGCAAAACGTAAAGTCCTCGGAGTCATGTGCAACAAATCTTCTTCACAAGTAGGCAATGTCATGTCCCATTTGCAGAATCCTCTAATTGTACAACATCATACAAAATTTAAAAAACTTGCACACCGTGGAATTTTCTTTTTAACTGTGCAGTGGAGAGGAATATACAGTAGCATCCCAGAATGCAAAGTTGTTATAGCAATGCTCACAATACAGTGTGTGGGCAGTCAAAGGGGAAAGAAAGATGGAGTGTGGATCCAGACTTGTTATTAGGACTCGGCTGGACTTGGTTGATTTGACTATTTGTTTTATCGATTAGCTGTATCATGCCAGTACATTGTGTTTTGGTAGCATTTGTCACCTCAATTTTTTTTCCCTGAAGCCTGAAGGCAATGACTTATGCTGAGCTACATTTTCCTGGGTGGTAATAGCCTACAAATACCTTGCCCAATAGTTATTCTCCATAAATATGAACCTGAGATGTGACTGCCAGTTGGCCAATCAAAAGGATCACCACGACTGTGTCCCAGAATGCTATTTGCCCAACACTTCCAGAAGAGTGATTGGACAGCAGCCAGGAGCGGGAAACCTGGCTAATTTTTCCCTCCTTGGTCTGGAAAAGCCAACTGTAGTGCCCCCAAATTGTTACATTTGCTGAGATCAGCTGATTTAATACAGACCAAGGATTGAACTTGGGATCTTCCTAGTGCATATAGCTCAGTATTACACCACGCGGTTGTAATGGAATTTAGTGTACTTTAATGTCAAATATTTATCCAGACAACTGGACATAATACTCTACCATCCTCATTAACTTTTAAAGGTTTGCAATCACAAACTGCTACCATCCTTTTTGCAATTCAACGCCAATTAAGCTAAGGTAGAAAATCTATTGTGTTGAACAAGTGATTTTTTATTTTACACTGAACAGATATGAAATGAATTGATGCCTAGCCACATGACATTTTGTGGTTCTATATTCAGTACGTTTCAAAATGGTTGTTAACAGTTCTTTAAATTTAGTAACGGTAGCCAAAATATGCTCCCTGCATCTGATGCTCTTTTTTGGAATTTTCATTTTGTTAAATTTAACTTAAAATAAATTCAACAAAAGTGATAAATAGTCCATGCAATTTTGCCTTGGTCAATCCTCTTTCCTTAGGGAAACCAGAATAAAAACTAATGAAAACTGGCAAGATCATCCACATACATGCCATCTGTCAGAGTTTCATGGTGACAGTCAGTATTTTGGCGGTCTGGTCAGGGTGTCAGGTTTTGCCGATACAAATCAGTGCAACCAGGGCCCCCTCTGCCCCTCCCATCTCGCTTCTCACAAGTCTGGTGGCTATTTCACCACACTGGGCTCATTCTTCCTCTTTACGCGGTATCCAGCCCTAATGCCCCAGATTGTTGCCTTCATATACTGTAGGTGGGAACTCTCAAGAACAGGAATTCCCATGTACAGCATTCAACTGCAGCATCATAGCATTAGTGCTGGAAGTGTACGATGAGCGGATGCATTAGTCAATGGACATTGTATACGAACTGGTGAGGGGATGGGTGCCAAGGGGCAGGGATAGAATCCATGGCAGGAGGAAGGTTGGGGGCAGAATTGATGGCAAGAGAAGGGGAGGGATAATTCCATGTAAAATGTGCTCATCAAGCTTAGATGCTAGGAAATGAAATCATTTGTCATTTTAGGCACTCGGTTCAGCAGCAAGTAGTCCCAGGTGAAAGATAAAGACGCGTATTTACATAGCGATTATCATGTCTCAGAAATATTTCGAAGCAATTCACAATGAATTACTTTGATGTGCAATGTCTATTATTAGGCAGTTATAGCAGCCATTTTATGCATGGCAATATCCCACCAAGAATAAGGAGATGGATGACCAGTTAGTCTGGGTTTTTTTTGGTGTTATTTGCTGGGGGAGGAATGTTAACTCAAGGTACCAGGAGAACTCTTTGTTCCTCTTCAAATAAACGTCACGGGATTTTAATCCCCAATACCGCATTGCAGTGTCAGCATGGATTATAAATTCAAACTCCTGGTATGTACTTGAACACACACTCTTCTGATTCAGAGCCAAAAATACTACCAACTGAGTCAAGCTGGCAAGATGCAAAGCAAATATCCTTCTACTTTGCCCTGGCAATGAGCTTACGCTCCAAACTCTCGAAAGTAAGTGCTCTATTTCATTCTGGTTAGTCTAGGCTTGATTTGGAACTAGGGTCTGGAAAGCCATTGTGCTACCCAATACCCAGAACAACTAGTCTACTCTTCTTTAGCTGAGAAGTAGGAATTTACAATCAGATGCACAAAACACAATATATGGGACAATTTCATTTAGGCTAGTTTCTAAACATACGGCAGTACGGCATACGTAATATCACTTTCCAGAACAAGAAAAATATATTCCTGACAAGATAATTAATATCATGGCCTCCATTTTAGCACCCGCTATCGGGTACGTTCCTGGCGGGGGGGGCTCCGAAAATCGGGGAATCCCGGAGCGGGTCGGGAGCCCGGCTCCAACCCACCCACTTCCGGGTTCCCCACAGACGCGCCAACGTGCGCGCGCAGCCCCCGCATGTGGGACTCCCGCAGGCAATTAAAGCCGGCGGGGTGCCACTTAAGATTATTTACATTGCTATTTCAGATCATTAACAGACCTGATTAAGGGAATATGTCTGGAGGGGTGGGATTTTAGAAACAACTGGGACTGTTTCCCGTACTGGGGGAAACACTCCCAGTTCAAATGGACGTGTTGCAGCTATCAGCCTGTGGCAGCTGCAAAGCTCCATTTGACAGGTGGGGGGTGGGGGGAGGGGGGGGGGAAGACCCTCACTCATTGCAGGAGGCCACTCTGTCACTTGTGACAAAGTTTGGCCTCCACCACCCTCCTCCTATCAATCAAATGCACCAACTTGCACACTTACCCCAGAGACATGTACCTACCTTGCGGACCCCCTCAGATGTACATCTTCTGGATGGGGGGCCGCCGTAGCTGCAGTCATGACCTCCTCGGAGGGCGAACAGCATCACCAGCCTCGCCGGCCACCTCTGACACGTGGAGCTCCACAACACAGTGCTGTGACACATCCACCTGCACTGCAGGAGGGAGGGCAACCGCAGAGAGAGATGCGTCGCAGGGGGCACTACCTTCGCCACAGGGTCCACAGGCCGAGGCTCAGCTTCCTGGACCTCTCTAGGCAGCAGTGCACACGGAGGCTCAGTGTCACTCGACATGTAGTCGTGGACATCTGCAACCTCCTTCATGCCGAGCTGCTCCCGGCTGGCCCGAGCACCATCTTCTTACCTGTCGCTGTCAACGTCACCACTGCCCTCAATAACTTCTCCTCCGCATCCTTCCAGGGTGCAACCAGGGACATCGCCGACGTCTCTCAGTCGTCTGCACAAAAGAGCCCTGCAAATACACCTACACCCACTCTGCAGTGACACAATGGGTGGCATCAGGTGTGGGTCTTCATTGTGATCCTCAGGAAAGGGCATTATTGCACAAACCAGACAAGATTCGCAAAGATGTGGCAATAGTGGTGCCAATATAATATGTGATGTGAGTTGGTCAGAAATTAAATAGCAGTAAAAACCATGACAAACCCTCAAACACCCTTGTGCATCCCCTTCATGCTCACGACACGTTTGCCTTACACTTCCTACTGCATATATGTGATGCATGCCCTGTGGCTGCAGCACAGGTAGTGGCAGGTTGAGTGAGGCTGACCGTGAAAGAGATGCATCAGAGGGTGAGTATGAGATAGAGCCATGAGATTGTATGAGGATTGGGTTGAGTGGTAGTGGCGGGATGAGTACTGGCGAGGTGAGTAAGTGCAGGTAAGATGAGGATGAGGTTTGAGCGGGTGTGAGGGGTGATGTGACAGAGTAGTGTTGGCAGTGCAGAAGGAGATGTGGGGTGGGGCCAGTGATGTGGCAGACGGAGTGTAGGGGAATGAGTAAGTGTACTCACTTTGGCTGACCTACTTAGGTGATTGAAGCGCCTCCTGCACCATATGCAGGTGGGCGATATGTTGGTGGTGCAGGTGACCTCCTCTGCCACCTCGAGCCAGGCCTTCCTGGTGGCAGAGGCAGGCCGCTTCCTCCCGCCCGCCGGGGGGAAGATCTCTGTCCTCCCCCTCCTCCTCACCCCATCTAATGATACCTGGAGTGAGGCATCATTAAACTGGGAGCAGCCTTCCCCCTGGGCTGCTCCATGCTGTAATTTTTCCTATTTGTTGCAGCATCTGTCAGTGGAGGACTGCCCCTTGAAATAGAGCTCCTCCAGCTGACAGACGTTACTGCGCATGCGCAGTCCGCCCGACGCGCAGATCAGCAGCGGGGAACCCGGAAGACCAGGTAAGTGGATCCAATTAGGCTGCGATCGCGCGCGGGGCAGACTGATTTCACCGGGCGCGTTACCCACGCGCCCAATAGCCCCCCCACCGCGAACCCGCAGCCCTGGCAATATCGAGCCCCATGTGTCTCTTAATACAAAGTATGCCTGCTGTACATCGTTCATTTTATGACTGACTACCACAAAGTACATAATTAAGTCTGTCACTGTAGGAATCAACACAATAGTGATATGGCGAAACAAAAGCTTGGTCGAACATGCTGTTCTGTGCGTCAGCATTCCATCTAACATGCTTTAGTTTGTGCAATTTTACAAAACTCATGTGATTGCACGACTTGCCAGAAACAAGCATATACTTTTCCAAATGACATAATCTTACAAATATGATTAACAGATTAGAATGCCTGACCGAAGTTTGCAACCATATCTGCCTGACCTAACTTCTTCAGCAGTATCTAAGTGGCTCAGTTTACATGTATCCTTTAATTACACTTCATTTCAGTACTACAGCTACATTTCTTCAGTTATAAAGCCTAGTTTATGCTACCAACTGCCCGGTCACCAGTTAACAAGTAACTTGAAATCTTAATGGTCTAACGTCCTATGTCAAAAAATGAGTATGGTGTGAGTTTTCATCCACAATTTGCTATAGATTGCATTTATTATCATTATTGCATTAAGAGAGGGGGCTGAGTGAAGGGCACGCCTTTTCCACTGAAGAGGGATAGAAAAGTTAAATGCACAAGAGGGGCTTCGGGTGACGCATTCTAGCAACTTGGTCAACAGAGATCATGGGGTGTCTGACCACTGTTTTATTGGACTGGGAATGGCACGCTACACAAGTCAAATGGATTTAAAAAAGACTAACTTCCCACAAGCCAAAACAGCAGACCTTAAGATATTTCTTAAAAAAGGCAGCCAGGTCATCTAGATATTGCCCAAATTAAAGATAGTTGACGAGGTGGAATGTTGCTTTAAAATTTAAGTGACCAGTGAGGAATTTACTGTATTCTGTTTTCAACATTGGTTTCTATCCCTGCTCTTAAACCACAGATAGAAGTGGCTCTGAGGAGAGGACAGTTGAAAAAGATGCCACAGTTCACATCATTCATTGTTTGTACAATTGAGTAGGCAAGATGAACACTTTTTTTGGCTAATTTTCTCCTCAACTTTTCTGAAGTTACATATGAACATACGGATTAAGAGCAGGCAGCCCCTCAAGCCTGCTCTGCTATTTGATAAGATCATGGCTGATCTGATTGTGACCTCAACCCTACTTTCCCATCTACCTACTATAACCTTTGACTCCCTTGTTAATCAGGAATCTTTCTAACTCAGCCTTAAAAATATTCAATGACCCTGCCTCCACCGCTCTCTGGGGAAGGGAGTTCCACAGACTCACGACCCTCAGGGAGAAAATTTCTCCTCATCTCCATCTTAAATGGGAGACCCCTTTTTTTAAACTGTGGCCCCTAGTTCTGGTCTCTCCCACAAGGGGAACCATCGCCTCAGCATCTCCCCCTTCTAGTCTCTTCAGGATCTTATATGTTTCAATAAGATCACCTCTCATTCTTCTCAATTCCAGTGTATACTGGCCCAACTTGTCCAGCCTTTCCTCATAAGATAACCCACTCATGGGTAAGATGGGTATAGAGGGATATGGGCCAAGTGCAGGCAATTGGGACTAGCTTAGTGGTATAAACTGGGCGACATGGACATGATGGGCCGAAGGGCCTGTTTCCATGTTGTAAACTTCTATGATTCTATGATCCCAGGAATCAGTCGAGTGAACCTTCTCTGAACTGCCTCCAAAGCAATTATGTCCTTTCTTAAATAAGGAGACCAAAGCTGCACACAGTATTCTAGATGTGGTCTCACCAATGCCCTGTACAACTGTAGCAAATCATCTTTACTTTTATATTCCATTCCCCTTGCAATAAATGACAACATTCCATTTGCCTTCCAAATCACTTGCTGTACCTGCATACTAACTTTTTGTGATTCATGTACTAGGACACCTGGATCCCCTGTACCTCTGCAATCTCTCTCTATTTAAATAATATACTGCTTTTCTATTTCTCCTGCCAAAGTGAACGAGTTCACATTTTCCCACATTATACTCCATCTGCCAATTTTTTGCCCACTCACTTAACCTATCCATATCTCTTTGCAGACTCTATGTCCTCTTCACAACTTACTTTCCTACCTACCTTTGTGTCATCAGCAAATTTAGCAACCATACATCCGGTCCCTTCATCCGAGTCATTGATATAGATTGTAAATAGTTGAGGTCCCAGCACTGATCCCTGTGGCACACTCCATTCGTTACATCTCGCCAACCTGAAAATGACCCATTCATGCCTACTCTCTGTTTCCTGTTAGCTAACCAATCCTTCATCCATGTTAATATGTTACCCCCACACCATGAGCTCTTATTTTGTGTGGTAGCCTTTGATATGGCACCTTGTCAAAAGCCTTCTGGAAATCCAAGTACACCACATAAACAGGATCCCCTTTATCCACGTTGCTTGTTACTTCCTCAAAGAACTCTAATAAATTAGTCAAACACGATTTCCCTTTCACAAAGCAGTGTTGACTCAGCCTGATTGCATTGAGATTTTCTAAGTGCCCTGTTATAACCTCCTTAATAATAGATTCGAGCATTTTCCCTATGACAGATGTTAAGCTAACTGGCCTGTAATTTCCTACTTTCTGTCTTCCTCCTCGTGGACTGCTGCTGTGCCATAGCTCCATGGGTGCCAACATCCCTCCGCTACTTGCCTAAATGGACATTCCTCATTCGTGAGCCTAGAGAGTGAGTGTTAGTACGCTATTCTATCATGGAAGGAATTTAAATAGGGAGGGACATCTAGAATCCATTTTGTGAGTCAGTGCGGAAGAGAAAAATTAGGGATGAGCAATCAATTAGCTTAAAATGAAGGACGAAAAAAAGTCAAAAATAAAGTTGATTAGTTAAGAACAAACTACAGAGTCCAGCACGTGAGTGCAAAAGGCAAGGTTGAAGCATTTGCAACCATCCTCAGCCAGAATTGCCGAGTAGATGATCCATTTCGGCCTCCTCCCGATATCCCCATCACCACAGAAGCCAGTCTTCAGCCAATTTGATTCACTCCACGTGATATCAAGAAACGGCTGAGTGCATTGGATAAAACAAAGGCTATGGGCCCCAACAACATCCTGGCTGTAGTGCCGAAGACTTGAGCTCCAGAACTAGCCGCACCTCTAGCCAAGCTGTTTTAGTACAGCTACAACGCTGGCATCTACCCGACAATGTGGAAAATTGTCCAGGTATGTCCTGTCCACAAAAAGCAGGATAAATCCAATCCAGCCAATTACCGCCCATCAGTCTACTCTCAATCATTAGCAAAGTGATGGAAGGCGTCGTCGACACTGCTATCAAGCAGCACTTACTCACCAATAACCTGCTCACCGATGCTCAGTTTGGGTTCCGCCAGGACCACTCGGCTCCAGACCTCATTACAGTCTTGGTCCAAACATGGACAAAAGAGCAGAATTCCAGAGGTGAGGTGAGAGTGACTGCCATTGACATAAGGGCAGCATTTGACCGAGTGTGGCACCAAGGAGCCCTAGTAAAATTGAAGTCAATGGGAATCAGGGGTAAAACTCTCCAGTGGCTGGAGTCATACCTAGCACAAAAATGGTAGTGGTTGTTGCAGACCAATCATCTCAGCTCCAGTACACTGCTGCAGGCATTCCTCAGGGCAGTGTCCTCGGCCCCACCATCTTCAGCTGCTTCATCAATGACCTTCCCCCATCATAACGTCAAAAATGGGGATGCTTGCTGATGATTGCACAGTGTCCAGTTCCATTCACAACCCCTCAGATAATGAAGCAGTCCGTGCCCACATGCAGCAAGACCTGGACAACATCCAGGCTTGGGCTCATGAGTGGCAAGTAACATTCGTGCCAGACAAGTGCCAGGCAATGACCATCTCCAACAAGAGAGTGTCTAATCACCTCCGCATGATATTCAACGGCATTACCATCGCCGAATCCCCCACCATCAACATCCTGGGGGTCACCATTGACCAGAAACTTAACTGGACCAGCCACATAAATACTGTGGTTACAAGAGCAGGTCAGAGGCTGGGTATTCTGTGGCGAGTGACTAACCTCCTGACTCCCCAAAGCCTTTCCACCATCTACAAGGCACAAGTCAGGAGTGTGATGGAATACTCTCCACTTGCCTGGATGAGTGCAGCTCCAACGCTCAAGAAGCTCGACACCATCCAGGACAAAGCAGCCCGCTTGATTGGCACCCCATCCACCACCCTAAACATTCACTCCCTTCACCACCGGCGCACCGTGGCTGCAGTGTGTACCATCTACACGATGCATTGCAGCAACTCGCCAAGGCTTCTTTGAACAAATCACCTCCCAAACCTACAACCTCTACCAGCTAGAAGGACAAGGGCAGCAGGCACATGGGAACAACGCCACCTGCATGTTCCCTTCAAGTTACACACCATTCCGACTTGGAAATATATCGCCATTCCTTCATCGTCGCTGGGTCAAAATCCTGGAACTCCCTACCTAACAGCACTGTGGGAGAACCTTCATCACACGGACTGCAGCAGTTCAAGGCGGCGGCTCATCACCACCTTCTCAAGGGCAATTAGGGATGGGCAATAAATGCTGGCCTTGCCAGTGGCGCCCACATTCCATGTACGAAAGAAAAAGTCCAACATGAAGTTAAAAAAAAGGCTTATGTTTCTAAGAATATAAGAAATAGGAGCAGGAGTAGGCCATACGGCCCATCGAGCCTGCTTCGCCATTCAATAAGATCACGGCTGATCTTCTACTTCAACTCCACTTTCCCGCCCGATCCCCATATACCTTGATTCACTTAGTGTCCAAACATCTATCAATCTCAGTCTTGAATATACTCAATGACTGAGCACCCACAGCCCTCTGAGATAGAGATTTCCAAATATTCACAACCCTCTAAATGAAGAAATTTTTCCTCATCCCGGTCCTAAATGGCTAATCTATTATCATACTATGACCCCTAGTTCTAGACTTTCCAGCCTGGGGAAACAGCCTCTCAGCATCTACCCTGTCGAGCCCTCCCAGAATCTTACATGTTTCAATGAGATCACCTCTCATTCTTCTAAATTCCAGAGAATATAAGCCCATTCTACTCAATCTCTCCACATAAGACAATCCTCTCACCCCAGGAATCAATCTAATGAAGCTTTGCTGCATCGCCTCTAAGGCAAGTATATCCTTCCTTAGGTGAGGAGACCAAAACTGTACACAGTTGTGGTATCACCAGAGCCCTATATAATTGCAGCAAGAAATCCTTTCTCTTATACTCCAATCCCCTTGCAATAAAGGCTAACATACCATTGGCCTTCTTAGTTCCTTGCTGTACCTGCATGTTAAATTAGAATCACAGAAGGAGGCCATTCGACTCTTTGCGCCCGTGCCAGCTCTTTGTAAGAGCAATCCAGTTAGTCCCATTCCCCCTCTCTTTCCCCGTGGCCCTGCAAATTTTTTCCCTTCAAAAATATTTACCTAATTCCTTTTTGAAAGCCACGATTGAATCAGCTTCCATCACCCTTTCAGGCAGCGCATTCCAGATCATAACTACTCGCTGCGTAAAAAAAGTTTTCCTCATATCGCCTTTGGTTCTTTTGCCAATCACCTTAAATCTGTGTCCTCTGGTTCTTGACCCTTCCGCCAATGGGAACAGTTTCTCTTTACTTACTTTATCTAAACCTGTCATGATTTTGAACACTTCTATCAAATCTCCTCTTAACCTTCTCTGCTCTAAGGAGAACAAACCCAGCTGCTCTAGTATATCCACGTAACTGAAGCCCCTTATCCTTGGAACCATTCTAGTAAATCTTTTCTGCACCCTCCCAAGGCCTTCACATCCTTCCTACAGTGCGGTGCTCAGAATTGGACACAATACTCCAGCTGTGGCCGAACCAGTGTTTTATAAAAGTTCAACATAACTTCCTCGCTTTTGTACTCTATGCCTCCATTTATAAATGTAAGGAATCTTACAACACCAGGTTATAGTCCAACAAATTTATTTTAAAATCACAAGCTTTCGGAGATTATCTCCTTCGTCAGATGATTGAATTTATAAAGGCCAGGAACCCATATGCTTTTTTAATCACTTTCTCAACCTGTCCTGCCACCGTCAAAGATCTGTGCACATATACCCTCAGGTCTCTCTGTTCCTGCACTCCCTTTAGAATTGTACCATTTAGATTACATTGTCTCTCCTCATTCTTCATGCCAAAATGTATCACTTCGCACTTCTCTGTGTTAAATTTCATCTGCCATGTGTCTGCCTATTCCACCAGCCTGTCTATGTCCTCTTGAAGTCTATTACTATCCTCCTCACTGTTTACTATACTTCCAAGTTTTGTGTCATCTGCAAATTTTTAAATTGTGCCCTGTACATCCAAGTCCAAGTCATTAATATATATCAAAAAAAGCAGTGGTCCCAGCACCGACCCTTGGGGAACACCACTGTATACCTTCCTCCAGTCCGAAAAACATCCGTTCACCACTACTCTGTTTCCTGTCACTTAGCCAATTTCGGATCCATGCTGCCGCTGCCACTGCCCCTTTTATTCCATGGGCTTCAATTTTGCTGATAAGCCTATTATGTGGCACTTTATCAAACGCCTTTTTGAAAGGCGCTTTATCAAACATCTTTAACTTTCTGTGATTTGCGTACAGCGACACCGAAATCCCTCTGAATGGCAACATTTCTTAATGTCTCACCTTTTAAAAAATATGCTGCTTTTCTATTCTTCCTACCAAAGTGGATAATTTCACATTTCCCCACATTATACTCCATCTACCACCTTCTCGTCCACTCACTTAACCTGTCTATATACCTTTGCAGACTCTTGGTGTCCTCCTCACAGCTTACTTTCCCACCTAGCTTTGTATCATCAGCAAACTTGGATATATTACACTCGGTCCGATCATCTAAGTCATTGATATATATTGTAAACAGCTGAGGCCCCAGCACCGATCCTTGTGGCACCCCACTAGTTATAACTTGCCAACCTGAAAATGACCAGTTCATTCCTACTCTCTGTTTTCTCTCCGTTAACCAATCCTCAATCCATGCTAATATATTACCCCCAATTGCGTGAGCCCTAGTCTTGCGTAACAATCTCTTGTGAGGCACCTTATCGATTCCTGTGAATGAGCAGTTAGATTAGGCTGGAAAGAAAGGCTTAAAAAAAATACACAAAGTTCAAGCTAATGACACAGGGAGTCACGGCAAATAGAAAAAGAGGTAAGGAGGGCTAAGAAGGAAACGTCCAGCCAACATAAAAGAAAACATCAAAGGTTTTTACAAACATTAGGAAAAGAGATTCATTAAGAATGGAGTGCGGCCCCAGAAAAATGAGCCTGGCAAGATTATTATGGTACATAAGGAAAGACAGTTGTTTCATGTATACCTTGCTTCATTATTTAGGGAACAGACGGGAAGTTTTTAAAGGCTTGTGGACGAGGAAGTAGAAAGGCAACCAACAGATATATGTATTAAGGATTGATGGAGCTAAATAAATTGTTAAAATATCAGATGGTATACAACCCAGAACAGTGAAGGAGGTTGAGGAGCATGTAGTGGAAGGACTAACCTCGGTTTTTCAAAGTTCATTACAGATGGGAGTTGTGCCAAAGGATTGGAGAGTGGCAAATGTTACACCTCCATTAAAAAAAAGGAAAAAAGTATAAGATAGGCAACTATCGACTGGATAGCCTCACTTCAATAGTAGGAAATTTAGTAGAGAGCATAATCAGAGATAAAATAAATGAACACTTAGAAGGGCATGGATTTGTGATGGTTAGGTTATGTTTGACTAACCTGATACAATATTGTTGAAAGTATAGAATGAGGGTACTGTGGATGGAGACTTTATGGACTTCGATAAAATACTACATAAGAAACTGGTTGAAAAAAATTAAAGACCCCATGGCGTCAAAGGGAAAGTGGCTGTATGGGTAGAGAAATAACTGAAAGGCAAAGGGTTGTGATAGATGAATGTTCCTTAGATTGGCAGGCAGCTTCTAATGAGGTGCCCCAGGAATCATTCTTGGGACCACTTTTGTTTTAAATAATTATTTATAAAAATGGACTGGACATATAAGGTGGATATCAAAGTCTGCTGATACTACCAAATTGGAAGCAGTGGTCCTGTTCTAAATATATAGCAAGGGTAATTTTCTAATACATACTGCAGTATTGCAATCCATTCCAGTCACACCGGTATACAGATTAATTTGCTTTCCAATGTACACATGAGCCTGCTCCTGCAATCCAAAATTACCCAGATGTAAATATATTTCCATAAAGCATATATTTTCAGCTCCGTGATGATCTAGTGGGTAAATGCACTTTGTGATGAGATACTAACACAAACCTGAAGGTCCCAGGCTCAATTCTCAATCTGCGCTGAGTTTGCTAACCCTAGCCAGGTCAGCAGTTGGTATGCTACATTCAACTTCAATATCCCTGGGAGGATGAAAAAAAAATGTTATGGTGCCCATTCTAAATTGCTATCCAGTAATCCCTGCTGAAAAGTATGCATGTTGGGTGAGGACAAGAGCAAACTATGATGCCCTCAATAAACGAATAGGCAGTTGACACACACTGGGATCACACATGAAGAGGTTCACAGAGCCATTCCCCACTTTAAATCAACACCTTCAGCAGAACAAGAATTTCAATTTAATTTTTTGCTATGGTATAATTTGTAACTACACAACTGTTTATTACTGACAAGGATAACGATTTGCATTTATACAGCGCCTTTAATTGTCCCAAGGCGCATCCAAAAAATAGACATGATATTGAATAAATAGACAACTGATGCTTAAGCTCACATTATAATCTTTCTAAATTGAATTCTCTAAAAGGTACGTTCACAAATATTATATGAAGCCATTGTACTTTTCATTTGCACAATACTTTTGGGAGGAGTGCAGCGATACATTTAGGTTTCTCGGCATGACTTTGTTTCTGCTGGCAGCAATAAGGGTCAAGGGATTGAGTCTTGGTTTCTGTGGATTAGTTAGATCTAGGGATGGGGGCACAGGAGGAGAGGCCCAATATATTAGTGGTCTTGTTAGTTCGGGTCATTGCCCGAGAATTGAACCAGGGACTTTCCTGGTCTATATAGCCAGCTACCCACTGGAAAAACTTGCTGAACCATAGAGGAATCTCCACTGCTGTGACTTGACCAACTGCTATACTGGAAACCCCCAATTCAACAGAAAGAAAAATAATGCCCTAAACAAAACACTTTAAGTAGCATAATCTTTTTAAATCTAGTTTACTTTCAATTAACAAATTCACAGGTACAAATCTGCTAGACAGGCAACTTGATAAGCCAAATACTATAATTTAGTGGCCTTTTATGTAATCTAAGCAAAGGTCATCTCTATTTTTCAAAATTACGCGCAACAGGAACTTTATTGCTAACTGAAGTTACACGGCACGCCAAGCTTGCAGATTTCTGGGGAGAGCTCCAGTTATTAATATTGCAACGTTATGGAGGCAATTCAAAATCTGCTAATGATATTGAAAAAATTCAAATTGCCAGGCAAATTCTAGCAATGCAGAATATCATACGTTAGAAAGTTAGGCTCACTGTCATCGTTTACACTGGCAGTGAACACACATTTGACATCAACACTTGTGCAATCGGACCAAGGCGCGTGATCCTGTCCAATTTTTTTTTTCATTCATGGCATATGGGCGTCGCTGGCAAGGCCAACATTTATTGCCCATCCCTAATTGCTCGAGAAGGTGGTGGTGAGCCACCTTCTTGAACCACTGCAATCCGTATTGTGAAGGTTCTCCCACAGTGCTGTTAGGTAGGGAGTTCCAGGATTTTGACCCAGTGACAATAAAGGAACGGCAATATATTTCCAAGTCCAAGGTCAAATTCCAATACATTGTTTATAATTGTAAAAGAGAGCTGAAAATAAAATAGTGCCATTTGGCATCCATTTGTGACCTTAATTTTAACTAGTTTAATCTATTTAATGTAAGCAAACCCTACTCCATGATAGGATTTTATTCTAGATTCACTAAATTCAGAAAGAAAAAACATAGCTGTCACCAGGTTACCCCTGGCAACAGTACTTAACCATCATCTTCAGTATCTGCAAACACCTTACCACTGGCCTCAATTCTATTAACCTCCCATTAACCCAAGACTAATTTCAGAAGTACAGAAGCTCAAAGTAATGTGAAGGGAGCTGAGTTTGGGTGTTGGGCAGTATACCAAGGTTACATAGTCCAACGCCCTCCGTTCTGGCCTGCTTGCATCCATGCGTCACAATTACAACTGATTTAAAATGTCTCAGCCTGTGCCCTCACCACAACTAAGCCTGCAGCCCTATCCTCAACTAGTTCTACTGGCCCTTCAAACCACAGCAAATTGGCTAAGATCTTGGTGCTTGTCTTCAAATCCCTCCATGGCATCTCCTCACCTCTCCTCTCAGCCATCTCCTCCAATTGTGCTTCACTGCACACACCATCTGCTCCTTTCTCCCTACTCCAATGGTAGCCACGAAGCTCCCATCCTTTGGCATTCTTTGAACCAGCCCACTAACTTGTTAAGCCTCCTTCAGACCCTTCTCATATCGAACTTTCACCCTGCCAGCCTTCTATCTCACTTCCATCCTCCTGCTTAATGGACTCTTTGTCCATTATCTGTCAAGATGTCTCTCTGGACTTGGAGCACTCTTGACATGGAAGTTGTTGTTAACAAGCTTTAAATGATGACAACACAAAGGAGTATACAATATTCTGTGATTGCCATCCAAAATGCTCAACTATCCCTGAAAATAGTGAAAAAACCTTGTAACTTAAAATTCAAAAATAAATGCCCTTCTACATTTGATATAGATGGAAACCAAATAGCTGGAAGTGAGCAGTTGCGTATCTTAATCTCAGTATTCAGATGTTCATAAATGGTTCACTTTATGTAATCATTTTATCCACATAATTAAGTTAGTGAAGTAACTCACTCTCAAGTATTCAAATTTTTACTTCAGATGTATCTGCAGTTAATAAACTGGCTGCAAACTGTTAATGCCAAATATCTTTAATCATACGTCTTATATCAGTGCTTTTTGTCTGTCTTAGTGGACCACTCTGTTGAGTACCATGGACCCTGTGGACCACTTTAAACACATTACGTTGTCAATTCTGCAAACTTTCAGCTGTTGCAAAGCAACTGCCACTGACTGACTTACCTCAAATAAATTAAAAACTTAATTTTGTGTAAATAGGTATAACCATAAAAGCATTTCAACCAAGCTAAGTTAGATGTAAATTAAAAAATAATAGGCCAATTAAAATTACATAAAAGCACTCCCCCTTGAGCTAAGTTACAAATGAACTGTTAGAGTTGGCTGCTCTACTTCTATATCCATTTTTGCTTTCTGAATGGCAGACTTAGAGTAGACAGCAGAGAGTCACCTGGGCTAGATAGCCAGGGCTCAACTGACACATGTGGGCTGTGTGGCTTGAGTTTAAACATCTCTGATCTACACTAAACTTTGTAAACCCACACAAGACCTATTTTGCTGGCAAAGAGGTGAGAATGTATTTACAGTTGATGTGTTCACCATGTATAGGACTTCATAAACAAAAGGACATTTTTCAAATGTGCAAAAGGATGTTAATGATTTTGTAGTTTATGAAAGATAGATTGCTGGTCTCTGGAAAAAGATAATATTCTTTCCAGATGCAACGCTATTAGTTTCTTCAAATTGCTAGAACATGCAAGTTTTGGGAAAGATTACTAATTACAGCTGTTGCACTTATTACAAACCCCCTACAGCAAAACTGTTTATGATGTAGATAAATTAAACTGAAAGCAATTGCACCTTCTCTCCCTTTCGTTCAAAAAGATGTCTGAATGCATCAAATGAGCAGAGATTAGAAACAAAGGAGGACCTAGACAGGATATTAATAATGGTCTGATAACATTCATTCAACTATGCTTAAAAGAAAGTACAGAAGAAAATCCTAAGGAAGAAGTACAAAAACTTTTACCTTATTTCCAGACAAGAAAAAGGTGCAGCCCCTATAAGCCTATTTCAAAGTACAAGATCTGCAAATAGTATTCTTGCACAGAAGGCTGTGTGTATACTATTTAAATGCAGAGAGAATTCTTTTTAACTCTCCTATTTGATGTGGGCTAACTATGCTTTGGCAATTTTTTAATTTGTGCAACTTGCTCTACCATTAGAACTGTTAGAAGCATAGAATCATAGAATGGTTACAACACAGGAGGCCATTCGGGCCATTGAGCCCGTGCCAGCTCTTTGTAAGAGCAATCCAGTTAGTCCCATTCCCCCTCTCTTTCCCTGTAGCACTGCAAAATTTTTCCCTTCAAGTATTTATCCAATTCCTTTGAAAGCCATGATTGAATCTGCTTCCACCACCCTTTCAGGCAGAGCATTCCAGATCGTAACTACTCGCTGCGTAAAAAAGCTTTCCTCATGTCACCTTTGGTTCTTTTGCCAATCACCTTAAATCTGTGTCCTCTGGTTCTTGACCCTTCTGCCAATGGGAACAGTTTCTCTTTATTTACTTTATCTAAACCTGTCATGATTTTGAACACTTCTATCAAATCTCCTCTTAACCTTCTCTGCTCTAAGGAGAACAACCCCAGCATCTCCAGTCTATCCACGTAACTAAAGTCCCTCATCCCTCGAACCATTCTAGTAAATCTTTTCTGCACCTTCTCTAAGGCCTTCACATCCTTCCTAAAGTGCGATGCCCAAAATTGGACACAGTACTCCAGCTGTGGCTGAACCAGTGTTTTATTAAGGTTCAACATAAATTCCTTGCTTTCGTGCCTTTATTTATAAAGCCCAGGATCCTGTATGATATTTTAACCACTTTCTCAATCTGTCCTGCCCCCTTCAAAGATTTGTGCACATATATCCTCAGGTCTCTCTGTTCCTGCACTCCCTTTAGAGTTGTACCATTTAGTTTATATTGCCTCTCCTCATTCTTCCTGCCAAAATGCATCACTTTGCACTTTTCTGTGTTAAATTTCATCTCCCATGTGTCTGCCTATTCCACCAGCCTATCTATGTCCTCTTGAAGTTTATTACTATCCTCCTCACTGTTTACTACACTTTCAAGTTTTGTGTCATCTGCAAATTTTTTAATTGTTCCTTGTACACCCAAGGCCAAGTCATTAATATATATATATAAAAAAAGCAGTGGTCCTAGCACCGACCCCTGGGGAACACCACTGTGTACCTTACTCCAGTCCGAAAAGCAACCATTCACCACTTTCCATTTCCTGTCACTTAGCCAATTTCGGATCCATGCTGCCACTGCCCCTTTTATTCCAAGGGCTTCAATTTTGCTGACAAGCTTGTTATGTGGCACTTAATCAAACACCTTTTGAAAGTCCATATACAGAACATCAACCACATTGCTGTCATCAACCCTCTCTATTACCTCATCAAACAACACAATCAAGGTTAATTAAACACGATTTGCCTTTAACAAATCCATGCTGGCTTTCCTTTACTAATCCATACTTGTCCAAGTGACTATTAATTTTGTCCCGAATTATCGTTTCTAAAAGCTTCCCCACCACTGAGGTTAAATTGATTGGCCTGTAGTTGCCGGGTTTATCCTTACACCCTTTTTTGAACGAGGGTGTAACATTTACAATTTTCCAGTCCTCTGGCACCACCCTCATATCTAAGGATTGGAAGACTATGGCCAGTATCTGTGCAATTTCCACCCGTACTTCCCTCAGCAACCTAGGATGCATCCCATCAGCACCAGGTGACTTATCTACTTTAAGTACAGCTAGCCTTTCAAGTACCTCCTCTTTACCAATTTTTAGTCCATCCTGTATCTCAACTACCTCCCCTTTTACTGTGACTTTAGCAGCATCTTCTTGGTTAAAGATAGATGCAAGGTACTCATTTAGTACCTCTGCCATGCCCTCTGCCTCCATGCGTAAATCTTCTTTTTGGTTCCTAATCAGCCTCAGAACCTCCTCTTACTACACGTTTACTATTTATATTCCAATAGAAGACTTTTGGATTCCCTTTTATGTTGGCCGCCAGTCTATTCTCATACTCTCTCTTTGCCCCTCTTATTTCCTTTTTCACTTCTCCTCTCTACTTTCTATATTCAGCCTGGTTCTCAATTGTATTATCAACCTGACAGCTGACATACGCCTTCTTTTGCTGCTTCATCTTACTCTCCATCTCTTTCACCATCCAGGCAGCTCTGGTTTTGGTTACCCTACCTGTCCCGCTCGTGGGAATGTACCTAGACTGTACCCGAACCATCTCCTCTTTAAAGGCCGCCCACTGTTCGATTACAGTTTTGCCTGCCAATCTTTGATTCCAATTTACGTGGGCCAGATCCATTCTCAACCCACTGAAATTGGCCCTCCTCCAATTAAGTATTTTTAGTCTAGATTATTCCTTGTCCTTTTCCATAACTAATCTAAACCTTATGGTACCATGATCACGGTTCCCTAAATGTTCCCCCACTGACACTTGCTCCACTTCATTCCCCAGCAATGCCTCCTTCCTCATTGGGCCGGAAACATACTGATCAAGAAAATTCTCCTGAACACACTTCAGAAATTCCTCCCCCTCTTTGCCCTTTACACTATTACTATCCCAGTCTATATTAGGATAGTTGAAGACCCCCATTATCACTACACTATAGTTCTTGCACCTCTCTGTAATTTCCCAGCAAATTTGCTTCTCTATATCCTTCCCAATAGTTGGTGGCCTATGGAATACACTCAGTAGTGTAATGGCATCTCTATTGTTTCTTAACTCTAACCAACTAGATTCTGTTCTCGACTCCTCAAGGACATCCTCTCTCTCCAGCACTACAATATTCTCCTTACTCAATACTGCCACCACCCTCCCCTCCAACTCTTTTCTTTCCTTCCCTATCTTTCCTGAACACCTTGTATCCAGGAATATTTAGTACCCAATCCTGCCCTTTTTTAAGCCAGGTCTCCATTATCACCATTACATCATATTCCCATGTGGCTATTTGCGCCTGTAGCTCACCAACCTTATTTACCGCGCTTCGTGCGTTTACACACATTCACTCTAAACCTATCTTAGACCTTCTCGCATTCTCTCTTAGTCTGATCTCACCTAACACTGTGCTATTTCTTACTCTAGTGCTACCTGTCTCTCCCAATCCTTTGTGCATTTTGTTTCTCCTTTCTAATGCTACATCCTGGTGTCCAACTCCCTGCCAAATTAGTTTAAACCCTCCCCCACAGCACTAGTGAACCTCCTCGCAAGGATATTGTTGAGGTGCAACCTGTCCGTCTTGAACAGGTCCCTCCTGCCCCAGAACTGGTTCCAATGCCCCAAGAATCTGAAGCACTCCCTCTTGCACCATGTATCTAGCCATGCATTAACCTGCCTTATCTTCCTATTTCTGTTCTCACTAGCGCATGGTATTGGGAGTAATCCAGAGATTACTACCTTTGAGGTCCTGCTTTTTAACTTCCTCCCTAGCTCCTGAAACTCTGACCACAGGACCTCATCCCTTTTCTTTCCTATGTCGTTGGTACCCACATGGACCACGACTTCTCGCTGTTCCCCAGCTCCCCGCAGAATGTTCTGCACCCTCTGTGATATCCTTTACCCTGACACCAGGGAGGCAACACACCATGCGGGGCTCACGTCGGCGGTCACAGAAACGCCTGTCTGTTCCCCTGACTATCGAATCCCCTATGACTACTGCATTTCTACACTTCGCTATGACCCTTGTGCAGTCCTTTGCTCCATGGTGCCATGCTCAGGGCTGCACTCCTTCGAGGTGTCATCACTCTCACTGGAATACCGGTTTGAAAGTGCCACACACCCAGGAGATTCCTGCACTGCCTGTCTCTTCCTACCCTTCTGGATGGCCACCCACTTGCTACCTGAACTCTCTGTGGCTGTGGGGTGGCCACCTCCTGGAACGTCCGATCCAGGAACCTTCAGCCTCCCTTATGCTCTGCAGTGACTCCAGCCGCCCCTCAAGCTCAGAAACCCTCAGCTTGAGCTCGAACAATTGGAGGCATTTCCTGCAAACGTAGCCCTCCAGGACACGAGGCATCCTGAAGTTCCGACATGGCGCAGGAATTGCCGGCAAAAGGTCTCAGCTGCCCGTCCATTATATTTAGATACCTTTCTTTTCTAAACTCCCTTTCGATACTCGATTATTATTATTTACTTACACCGATTAACTTGCCCTTTTATTCCGGGTATCTCAGAGCTTCTCCTCTCTGTTCACTGTGATGTCACTCTCTCTGTTCTTAGTGAATGGGGAAAGGGCTCCTCCCCTGGGGCTCAGCGCCGGAAAGCTTAGAGGAGTACACAAAGTGCAGGGCTGAAGTTAAAAAGGACATTAGGAAAGCAAAGAGAGGGCATGAAAAAATATTAGCAGGTAAAATCCAAGAAAACCCAAAGATGTTTTATAAATACATTAAGAGCAAGAGGATAACTAAGGAAAGAGTAGGGCCTATTAGAGACCAAAAAGGTAAACTATGGGCTTGATTTTCGCACCCGCGATCGGGTGCGTTCGTGGCGGGGGGTTTGCGAAAATCCGGGATTCCCGGGACGGGTCAGGAGCCCGGCTCCAAACCGCCCACTTCCGGGTTCCCCAGTGACGCGCTGACATGCGCGCGCAGGCCCCGCATGTGGGACTCCCGCCGGCAATTAAAGCCGGCGGGGTGCCACTTAAAGTACTTAAACAGGTACTTCAGGTCGTTTACAGACCTGATTGACCTGATATTTTAGGAGGGATGGGATTTTGAAATGAACTGAGACTGTTTCCCATACTGGGGGAAACACTCCCAGTTCAAATGGACGTGTTGCAGCTATCAGCCTGTGGCAGCTGCAAAGGTCCATTTGACAGGTGGGGGGTGGGGGAAGAGACCCTCACTCATTGCAGGAGGCCACTCTGTCACTTTGTCAAAGTTTGGCTTCCACCACCCTCCTCCGAACAATAAAATTCACAAACTTCCACACTTACCCTGGTGTCCAGACACATGTACCTACCTTGCGGACCCCCTCAAATGTACATCTTGCGGATGGGGGCCGCCATAGCTGCAGTCATGACCTCCTCGGAGGGCGAACAGCATCACCAGCCTCCCCGGCCACACCGTCCACCTCTGACACGTGGAGCTCCACAACACAGTGCTGTGACACATCCACCTGCACAGCAGGAGGGAGGGCAACCGCAGAGAGAGATGCCTCGCAGAAGGCACTACCCTTCCCACAGGGTCCACAGACCGAGGCTCAGCTTCCGGGACCTTTCTGAGCAGCAGTGCACACGGAGGCTCAGAGTCACTCAACATGTAGTCGTGGACATCTGCAGCCTCCTTCACGCCGAGCTGCTCCCGGCTGGCCCGAGCACCATCTTCTTACCTGTCGCTGTCAAAGTCACCACTGCCCTCAACAACTTCTCCTCCGCATCCTTCCAGGGTGCCACTGGGGACATCGTCAACGTCTCTCAGTCATCTGCACAAAAGAGCCCTGCAAATACACCTACACCCACTCTGCAGTGACACAATGGGTGGCATCAGTTGTGGGTCTTCATAGTGATCCTCAGGAAAGGGCATTAATCCACAAACCAGACAGGATTCGCAAAGACGTGGCAGTAGTGGTGACAATACAATATGTTATGTGAGTTGATCAGAAATTAAATATAGGTAAACACCATGACAAACCCTCAAACACCCTTGTGCATCCCCTTCATGCTCACGACACGTTTGCCTAACGCTTCCTACTGCACATATGTGATGCATGCACTGTGGCTGCAGCACAGGTAGTGGCAGGTTGAGTGAGGCTGGCCGTGAAAGAGATGCATGAGAGGGTGAGTATGAGACAGAGCCATGAGATTGTATGAGGATTGGGTTGAGTGGTAGTGGTGGGATGAGTACTGGCGAGGTGAGTAAGTGCAGGTAAGATGAGGATGAGCTTTGAGTGGGTGTGAGGGGTGATGTGACAGAGTAGTGTTGGCAGTGCAGTAGGAGATGTGGGGTGGGGGCGGTGATGTGGCAGACAGAGTGTAGGGGAATGAGTAAGTGTACTCACTTCAGCTGACCTACTTAGGTGATTGAAGCGCCTCCTGCACTGTATGTAGGTGCGCGATATGCTGGTGACCTCCTCTGCCACCTCGATCGAGCCAGGCCTTCTTGGTGGCAGAGACAGGCTGCTTCCTCCCGCCCGCCGGGGGGGAGGGGGAAGATCTCTGTCCTCCTCCTCACTCCATCCAATGATAACTGGAGTGAGGCATCATTAAACCTGGGAGCAGCCTTCCCCCTGGGCTGCTCCATGCTGTAATTTTGCCTATTTTCTGCAGCATCAGTCAGTGGAGGACTGCCCCTTTAAATAGGGCTCCTCCAGCTGACAGACCTTGCTCCGCATGCGCAGTCCGCCCGCCGCGCAGCTTACCAGCGGGAAACCCGGAAGCACAGGGAAGTGGCTCCAATTAGCCTGCGATTCCGTGCGGAGCACACTGATTTCACCGGGCGCGTTACCCATGCGCCCAGTCAACCCCCCGCTGAGAACCCGCCGCCCTGCTAATATCAAGCCCTATGTGTGGAGGCAGAAGATTCACAAAGGAGAGGGATGATGCAGACATTGTTGTTAAGGAGGAGGAGTGTGCAATAGGATGGGATAAACATAGTGAGAGGGGAATTATTAAGGGGATTAGCATCTTTGAATGTGGATAAATCACCAGTGCTGGATGAAATGTATCTCAGGCTGTTAAAAGAAGACAGGGGGGAAATAGCGGAGGCTTTAACAATCAATTTCCAAACTTCACTGGATACGGGCGTAGTGCCGGAGGACTGCTAACATTATACCTTTTTTTTTAAAAGGGACCGAAGGATAAACCGAGTAATTACAGGCCAGTCAGCCTAACCTCTGCGGTGGGGAAATTATTGGAATCAATTCTGAGGGACAGGATAAACTGTCACGTAGATAGGCATGGACTAATCAAGGTCAGTCAGCACGGATTTGTTAAGGGGAGGTCATGTCTGACTAACTTGATTGAATTTTTCGAGCAGGTGACAAGGAGGATCGATGAGGGTAACGCAATTGATGTAGTCTACATGGATTTTAGCAAGGCTTTTGACAAGGTCCCAAATGGCAGATTGGCCAAAAAAGTAAAGGCCCATGGGATCCAATGGAATGTGGCAAATTGGATCCAAAATTGGTTCAGTAGCAGGAAGCGAAGGGTAATGGTCGACGGGTGTTTTTGTGACTGGAAGGCTGTTTCTAGTGGGGTGCCGCAGGGCTCGGTACTAGGTCCCTTGTTTTTTGTGGTATACATTAACGATTTGGACTTAAACGTAGGGGGCATGATTAAGAAATTTGCGGATGACACAAAGATAGGCCGTGTGGTTGATAATGAGAAGGAAAGCTGTAGACTGCAGGAAGATATCAATGGGCTGGTCAGAAGAGTGGCAAATGGAGTTCAATCCGGAGAAGTGTGAGGTAATGCATTTGGGGAGAGCAAACAAGGCAAGGGAATACACAATAAATGAGAGGATACTGAGAGGTGTAGAGGAAGTGAGGGATCTTGAAGTGCATGTCCACAGATCCCTGAAGATAGCAGGACAGGTAGATAAGGTGGTTAAGAAGGCATATGGAATGCTTTCCTTTATTAGCCAATGCATAGAATATAAAAGCAGGGATGTTATGCTGGAACTGTATAAAACACTGGTTAGGCCACAGCTTGAGTACTGCACACAGTTCTGGTCACCACATTACAGGAAGGATATAACTGCACTAGAGAGTGCAGAGGAGATTTACGAGGATGTTGCCAGGACTGGAGAATTTTAGCTATGAGCAAAGATTGGATAGGCTGGGGTTGTTTTCCTTGGAATAGAGGAGGCTGAGGGGTGATTTGATTGAGGTGTACAAAATTATGAGGGGCCTAGATAGAGTGGATAGGAAGGACCTATTTCCCTTAGCGGAGGGGTCAATAACCAGAGGGCATAGATTTAAAGTGATTGGTGGAAGGATTAGAGTGGAAATTAGGACATTTTTTTTACCCAAAGGGCAGTGGGGGTCTGGAACTCATTGCCTGAGAGGGTGGTAGAGGCAGAAACCCTCAACTCATTTAAAAAATACCTGAATGTGCACCTGAAGAGCCGTGACTTGCAGGGCTGTGGACCAAATGCGGGAAAGTGGGATTAGGCTGGGTGGCTCGTTTCTCAGCCGACGCGGACACAATGGGCCGAATGACCTCCTTCTGTGCTGTAAATTTTCTATGATTCTATCGACTCCGCAGCGCTCTTGTACGGATACCTGAGGCTCCTCCCTTGGTGTTCAATGCCACTGCGCTCAACCAAATTATATATTTATTTATAGATAATTACTTTTTAGTCTGTTTTTGGTTTATTTTTTTTTAAAAAAAGCATCTCCTTTCCCCTCTACACCAAATTCTCAAGTTCCACTCGGTTCACGATCCACTCTCTTTGCGATGCCTGCTCTGTGCTTCAGCAGATAACCTTCTCATGTTGAGCAATATTTTGACAGCCAATACCACCTTTTATAAACATCAAATTACATACTTAATTTTCTTATTTAAATACAAATCACAAATATTAAGCCCAGTATACTACTGCTTTATCAAAGCATTCTGTGTAATCTATTACATATATAAAACTATTTTACCCCCTACACCTCCATCTCTCACCAGGACGTACAGTCCCTCTACACCTCCATCTCTCACCAGGACGTACAGTCCCTCTACACCTCCATCTCTCACCAGGACGTACAATCCCCCTACACCTCCATCTCTCACCAGGACGTACAGTCCCTCTACACCTCCATCTCTCACCAGGACGTACAGTCCCTCTACACCTCCATCTCTCACCAGGACGTACAATCCCTCTACACCTCCATCTCTCACCAGGACGTACAGTCCCTCTACACCTCCATCTCTCACCAGGACGTACAGTCCCTCTACACCTCCATCCCTCACCAGGACGTACAGTCCCTCTACACCTCCATCCCTCACCAGGACGTACAGTCCCTCTACACCTCCATCTCTCACCAGGACGTACAGTCCCTCTACACCTCCATCTCTCACCAGGACGTACAGTCCCTCTACACCTCCATCTCTCACCAGGATGTACAATCCCTCTACACCTCCATCTCTCACCAGGACGTACAGTCCCTCTACACCTCCATCTCTCACCAGGACGTACAGTCCCTCTACACCTCCATCTCTCACCAGGACGTACAGTCCCTCTACACCTCCATCTCTCACCAGGACGTACAGTCCCTCGACACCTCCATCTCTCACCAGGACGTACAGTCCCTCTACACTTCCATCTCTCACCAGGACATACAGGCCATCTATACCTCCATCCCTCACCAGGACGTACAGTCCCTCTACACCTCCATCTCTCACCAGGACGTACAATCCCCCTACACTTCCATCTCTCACCAGGACGTACAGTTCCTCTACACTTCCATCTCTCACCAGGACATACAGGCCATCTATACCTCCATCCCTCACCAGGACGTACAGTCCCTCTACACCTCCATCTCTCACCAGGACGTACAATCCCCCTACACCTCCATCCTTCACCAGGAAATACAGTCCCCCTAAACCTCCATCTCTCACCAGGATGTATTTGTGATTATCTTGTATTTGTGGCCCCTAGTTTTGGTCTCCGTCATGGGTGGAGGCATCTTCTCTACGTCTGCCCTGTCAAAACCTTTCATGGTCTAGGAGACCTCTGGCGGCTGACCCCTCAGCCTTCTCTTTTCTGGAGAGGGGAGCCCGAGCCCGTTCATCCTTTCCTGGTGGGTATGTCCTCTCAGTTCTGGTGTCATCCTTTTGAATCTTTTTGCACCTTCTCTGGTGCCTTTTCATAATATGGAGACCAGTGCTGTTCAGAGTACTCCGGGTGTGGTCTAACCAAGATATATGGAGACCAGAACAGTGTAGAGTGTTCCAAGTGCGGTCTAAGCCAGATATATGGAGACCAGAATGGTGCACAGTGCTCTGAGTGTGGTGGTCTCTTTTTTCCTTTCTAGCAGTTTGCTACAATTGAGTTGGCTTATTCGGCCACTTCAGAATGCAGTTGAGAAGCAACCCAGACTGGGTTGATTAAATGTACACTGCATTGCGTAATTCAAATTCTAGCCATATATCTTCCGAAATTAGTAGCTGATCGGGTTGTAACCTTTTCTTAGACGGCAGAATGGCAGAACTCCAGAACTTGGCACTTCCCCATTTACAGTTCTATTTCTAGGAAGCCCAGATCCAGGACATAACTACTTGGTAAAGACACCAGGGTGACTGCCTGAGATTAGGAATGTCAGCGCTGGACTTCCAACCCCCCACTTTCTACATATGAATTACTATTCAGTGATTCATGACTACTCTATTAACAACAGTTCAGAAGAAATAGTACGATAGCTGAGAGATGCTTGGAACGGCACGGACCAGTTGGGCCGAATGGCCTGTTTCTGTGCTGTAAATTCTATGTAAAACCGGACGGGCACTCGGCTGTGACCCAAGCATCGAATCAGGACACGACAAAGGCAGATCCAGCCCAGTCGACCCTGCAAAGTCCTCCTCTCTAACATCTGGGGACTGGAGCCAAAGTTGGGAGAGCTGTCCCACAGACTAGTCAAGCAACAGCCTGACAAAGTCGTACTCACAGCCAATGTCCCAGACTCTTCCATCACTATCCCTGGGTATGTCCTGTCCCGCAGGACAGACCCACCAGAGGAGGTGGTACAGTGGTATAGAGTCAGGAGGGAGTGGCCCTGGGAGTCCTCAACATTGACTCCAGACGCCATAAGGTCTAATGGCATCAGATCAAACATTAGCAAGGAAACCTCCTGCTGATTACCACCTACTGCCCTCCCTCAGCTGATGAATCAGTCCTCCTCCGTGTTGAAGATCACTTGGAGGAAGCACATTTTAGCAAAGGCACATAATGTACTCTGAGTTGCGGACTTCAAAGTCCATCACTGAGTGACTTGGTAATACCAACATTGACCGAGCTGGCTGAGTCCTGACGGACATAGCTGCGAGACTGGCCTTACAGCAGGTTATGAGACAGCCAACACGAGGGAATAACCCAGTTGACCTCGTCCTCACCAGTCTATCTGTCGTAGATGCATTTGTCCAAGGCAGCAATGGTAGGAGTGAACATCGCACAGTCCCGGTGGACACCAAGTCCTGTCTTTATTATTGCTGGGTCAAAATCTACCTAATAGCATAGTGGGAGTGAGTACCTTCACCACACGGACTCCAGTGGCTCAAGAAGGCCCAACTAGGGATGGACAATAAATGCCGGCCTTGCCATCAACGCCCATATCCCGAGAATGAATATATTTTTAAAAATAAACCCAAATGGATTTAGATAAAGTAAATGAAGAGAAACTGTTCCCATTGGCAGAAGGGTTGAGAACCAGAGGTCACAGATTTAAGGTGATTGGCAAAAAACCAAAGGCGACATGAGGTAAAACTTTTTTACGCAGTGAGTGGCATTGCCTGAAAGGGTGGTAGAAGCAGATTCAATCGTGGCTTTCAAAAAGGAATTGGATAAATACTTGAAGGGAAAAAAATTGCAGAGTCACGGGGAAAGAACGGGAGAATGGGACTAACTGGATTGCTCTTACAAAGAGCTGGCACAGGCTCGATGGGCCGAATGGCCTGCTTCTGTGCGATAACCATTCTATGATTTAGCTAATTTTGTCTGTCACACTTGGGTGTTACTTTTCTATATGCAAATTTTGCATTACACTTACAGCTGATTATGAAATTTGAGCCATTCATAAAAAAAGACAAATCACAAGAGGTTGCCAATGTACCTCCAAAATGCAGGAAAAATGGGATGAAACTTCCATTGAAATACTTATGTAAACTAACCCAGAATGGGCAATGACTAAAATTTAAAAAAAACAATAAAATTACCAATGAAAAAGTGAACCAATGAAATTGCCTAAAATATTTTGTGTGTATCTTTTTGGTTGCCATCTTTTGCCAAATGTGCACATAGCACTAAAAATAAGATCTGGAACAAAAAGTTACATAATTCACAACAAAATCATTAACTTGTCCAACCCATCTTCTATTCCTTCCAACAACTTTCACATGTACATCTCATCGAACTTCAAACATCTACGATCAGAGACCTTAGCCATGGCCCCACAGAGATCCACTTCAGGTATGCCTATAATATTTATAACAGTTATCCCAGGACCTGGGAGTTATGCCAAAGGTTACAAATTCCAAGAAGCAGGACGGGGCCCACACTCCAGCACGATGCTTGTGTATATTTTTTTTTAGAATAGCTGTCCTCACTCAAAGCCCTGCTTCGCCACGTGGATGCTCAGAGCCCAGAACTACTGCTCTGCTGTGGCACACTGCTGCTTGACCTCTGGATAGAACAAGGCAAGTGCAGAGAGAGCTGGAGAGTTTGTGAATTGCTGGTGAGTGCACAGCCTGAGTTGTCGAAACTGGTTGTGGAATGATGTTCCGCTGAACTCTGTGGTGGGTCTTTGGGCTTGCATTGTAAATAATTTGGGGCAACAGTAAAGTTACAAAAAGTAAAATACCTCAAAATCTTTAAACTTTTATGAAACTATGGAAGTCATTGCCTAACTAATTAGAGATATTGTTTCATTCCAGCCTTGGTCCAAACATGGACACAAGAGTTGAAATCCAGCCAAAAGAGGTAATAAGGAAAAAAAGATAGAAATCAGAAAGTAACAGACAGTTGAAGATGGTGACAGAATTGATTAGATAGTGGCCCGAGGCTGGCTAGTGAGCCTAGCTGGTCAGTGCAGTGGACAACCAAGATTAACAAGAAACAGAAACTAAGCAGGGAAAATATGGAAGACAAAAGGCAGAGTAGGCTTTTATAAATTACCTGCTTAAGTTACTATTTGTTTTCTAAGTGCTGAGTTCTCATTAGGAAAAGCCTTTATTAGTTATAGAGAGAATAACTACTAAATGTTTGGCCATTTAACATAGATAAAAAGAACATCTGCTCTGCCACGTTTAATAGTGTTGACAGAAATGGAAGTGACATAATAGTGCTACGATACCAAGGACTTTGCTGTTCAAGTTAGGCCTTTAATAGAATTTATTTAATTTCACCTTTTAGCCGCCCAACAAATATGCTGTAGTTTCTTGTGCACAACTTATTGCCTTTCCTGTGCTCAATTCTTCCTCGAATGCAGCACCTTGTTCACTATATAGCCTAGGGATCAAATCCAATCCAGAAGTTCCATTTACCTGGCGATTGAAGTCCCTGGCAATTTCTTTATTTGCACTCTTGTGCTTCCACAAACATTAGCAACCTAGCTAGTAACATTGGGAGCTTCCTGTGGGTGGCACACTGTTACTCTTTTTTCACCCTTTTTAGATCAGATGTTCTGGAATTCGTAATAGTCTATTCCGATGGGTATGTGGATTTTAGTGCCTCTGGCTTAGCTGACCTCTACGACACATTCCTCTTTGTTACAGAATGTTGCTAATGTCTGCCACCTACTGCAAGGACGGTGCAGTGATACAAATATACCATGGTTCTGTCCTTCTTCCTGTATCAGCACTGACAATGATGGTCTGGTATCTTTCCTAATGCAGGTACCTCTGCCAGAGTCTCAGAAGCATCGGGAACCTGCTCAGTCTCAGTTCTTTGAACTTCCTGGGCATAGAGGATTAGAAAAAGTGGCTCCCTGAATGGTGTAAAAAAGGTTTAAATTGACCAATCAGTAAGCAACCTTTCCCAGTCTTCTAGGCCTGGTAGATAGAAAAGGTTTCCCAATGTTTGTGGAGATTTTGTGTTTGCTGCTTATTTCCAGTATTAAGCTTATTTCCAGTAGTGAAGAAACTGAGATAATGGCCAAAACAGTTATAAAAAAAAAGGAGCAATTTGATTGTTTCCTCTCCTCCTTTTGACTGACTTTGGAGTGATTTGATTGTTTCCATTTCTCCCTGTGATTGATTTTGTGACGGCTGTTCAAGCTTGATGACTCGTTTTCATATATCCTTAGTAGCTCCTAAATGGATGCAGATCCACTCTCTTTCCTTGTGTCTGATTCCTAACATTCCTCAACTCTGATTGATTTGGTGTTTTATGAAGGAGTGGGGAAGATCGGGAGGGTGAAGAGGGGTACATCGGAGCAGATTTCAAAGGTAGGTACATTTAGTGTTTTCACTTCATTGCATGTTTTTTTATTTAATTTCTTTCTCCCTAATCCGGGCCTTCAAGACTGATTTCACCAGGCGTGAATCAGAAGCGGTGGGCAAGTCGCCCAGGTAAGTTAAAAATCTTTCTAATCATTTCATCAGTCACAGGTAAAGTGCCTTAAGTACCTCAATGAGGTACATTTGGCTCTTTAACTGTCATCCCGCCGGCGGGTTGGAGCCAGCTTCCGAAACCGAACTGGATTTGCGCGATTTTTGGAGCCCTCCCCACCCCCAATGTACCTGCATTTGCCTCCTAAAATCACCCCCTTAAAGTATGATGTGGAGATGCCGGTGATGGACTGGGGTGGACAAATGTAAGGAATCTTACAACACCAGGTTATAGTCCAACAATTTTATTTTAAAATCACAAGCTTTCGGAGATTATCCCCTTCGTCAGGTGACGAAGGGGATAATCTCCGAAAGCTTGTGATTTTAAAATAAAATTGTTGGACTATAACCTGGTGTTGTAAGATTCCCCTTAAAGTAGACTGTGGAAAGGACCAAAACATGGTATACCTAGACTTCCAAAAAGTCTTTGACAAAGTTCTGTGCAAAAGGATGTTATAGTTATCAAGTCTGGTAAAGTCTTCAAAGGAATGCTCCATAAGACTATATTCTGAAAATTACATCAACTAGAATGATTATCATCTCCTGAGTTTCCAAGGCCAGGTGTTGAAACATGCTCTAATAGTTTCAGCTTCCATGTCCCATCCTTTGTCTTCAATGAATGGAAAGGTTTAGACTGAAGCTAATAAAGAAAGTACCATGCATCAGTGCTAAGCCTCAACACAGGAAACAGCAACCTTACCATTAACCCAACCCAAAAAAATTTCACTTGCAAATTTAAAAGTTAGTTGCAGGGTAACATTTTGGGTGTAGATATTTTATCAGCTCTGTTCTGATGCTGATGGACCTGCTGTGTATTTTTGGCATTTTCCATGTCTTTTTCTTACAGATACAGGGTGTATTTTTTAGGATACTTAAAGATAAGGCAAGGATAGCAGTAACAAAAGTCTCCCACTTCTAAATAATGGTGGCAAGTTCCTCCCTGATGGTTCAGTGCATTTATTCATTGAACTATTGAATCAGACGAATTGGGAAAGTCCAAGGTAACAGCCCCAGTATGTGCTGAGTTAGTTGATCATTAGTAGGGTCCCAGTAGAGGAAAACTGACCAGCGTTACAGCTCCTGATCACGGCCCCTGCTGGAAATGTGGGTGTGGGCTTCAAGTGAGGACAGAATCAGGCTGTGATGTCCAACCCTAGTGGATGAATAGCTTGAGACTCATCGTCACTTCTCAAACAATAAATGGCTACTTTTGGCAGGTACTGGAGGATGAGTGGCACAATGAAACTGCACTCAACAAGGAACCAATGCTTTCAGGAGAGAGGAGAAGTAAGAGAGGAAGGAACATGAGGGCAAAGTCAAAAATAAATAAATAGGGATTGCACAGATATTTTGAAAAGGGTATGTTGTTGATACCCTATCCACCGACATCACAAAGATGAGTAAGTATTGAATTAATGGAGAATCAAATGCTGTAGTTCAGTTGGTTAGCATTTAATCTCTTAACATTATTAGCATACCCTCTTAGCATACCCTCAGCATTATTACTCCATTTAAAAATCACCTCAAGTATGACTTTTGAAACTGTCAAAAATATTAGACTACACCTGTGGTGTTCTTACCCTGCGGAGGAAAAGGGAACACAGATGGGGGATCTGTAAAACTTTGTTTTAGAGAAGGGACAAAGGAGCAGAAACAACGGTGACTAGCAGGAGTACAGTCCAAAGGGTAAAGGGCCAGAAAAGGAAGGGATCTGATTAATAAGAATTGGGAGAGGATATGTGCCAGTAAAAGAACTGGGAAGAGTGGGGTACAAAGCAATTTTAGGGAGAATGGACACTGCTGAACAAATAGATATTAATCCATACAAGAGGAAAAAATATTACTTGAAGTTGGTAGATGAGGGATGTAGCAAAGTAAAGAAAGAACTTGTATTCATATAGCATCTTTCACGTCCTCAGAACATCCCAAATCACTTCACAATCAATGAAGCACTTTTGAAGTACAGTCACTGTTGTAATGTAGGCAAAAGCCACAGAAACAGTAATGAGGTTAAAAAAAGATAAGCTGTTTAAGTGATGTTGATTGAGGGATAAACGCTGGCCAGGACACCAGGAGAACCCCACTGCTCTCCTTCAAATAATGTCATGGAATCTTTACCCCACCTTGAACAGGCAGATAGGGCCTGAGTTTAAGGTTTCATCTGAAAGACAGCACCTCTGACAGTGAAGCACTCCCTCAGTACTGCACTGAAGTCTCAGCCTAAATTATATGCTTGAACACATGACCTTCTGACTCAGAGGCATGAGTTCTACAAATGAGTTGAGGTTGACATTAAGTAAAACTTAAATTCTCAAATCTATGCGTCCACATGGCAAAAAATATGCTCAGAGCACATTAAAATATTTAATCGAACATGGGTGGGGAGATAGCAGGGAACCCAGCTGCTACATTGTTCTCGCAGCAGAACCTCAAGCAGAAAGAAAAAAAAGTCAGACCAAAGGCTGTTCACTATAGTGTAGGCAATTCAGTGTGGTGGGCTGCAAACATACCACTTAAGGTCAGATGGTTAAAAATACCTCCCAAGTCACACAGAGCAGGCTGTCTAGGTCAGGCGTGGACAGTGAGGCCAAGTGGGCTAGGACCTGGGTATGTGGTATTGTCCACAGGAGAGAGGAAGTTCTATTTGGGGCAGTTCAGAGATTAAGCTGGACAGGACTTGGCCAAGTGGGACAGGTTTTTTATTAAAAAGATCCTTTAATGTAAAAAGCTGAAAGGCTACAACTGAAAGTAGAAAATTAAAAAATGATATTAACAAAAATCTTTCACTTTTGCGTGTTCTTGTGTCGATCTCATTGGCCTGTGGTATATCTGATCAGCATAGACTAATGTTGGGATCTGAGTGATTTATAGTTAGCATGGGCATATCGGCAATATTAAAGGCTCTCTAAAACACTGCACAAAATATTACACTGACATACAATTTTAGACATAAGAATTTCAATATAAATAGCTTTTCTGAAGTTTTTTTTCCATTTTTTCCATCTCTTTGCTAGGATACGATTTCATAGGCACTGGCCATTCTCCAGTACCTTGCTCAAATTGCCATTATTCATACGTGAACCTAGACTGACTGCTGGTAGACATGACATGGAGGCATCACAGGTGAACCCAATCTTGTCCTCACCTAATGTTTGCACACTTAGTTTCAGCAGGGGTCATTAGATGACAATCAGGAGCAGGAACTCAGGCCAATTTTTCCTTACTAAGTCAGGGGAGCTGTAGTCAAACTGTAAAGCACTTACCACTGCCAGAAACACAAATGGAAACCAAATCCAGGGCTTACCTGGTCTGTATGTCTCAGCTATTGACTGTAAACTCGCTGAGCGCCGGGGGAAACCCATCCTCCAAGTAATTGTGTTAAATATTTGGTCTTGTCTTTTTCAATGATTTTATTTCAATGGAGTGTTCATGATGTCATGGGAGGAATGGCCTTTGACAAGGTTATTAGCCTAAATTACTATAACGATCCAGATGAATAAATATGTCTACGGATTTAGTTCAGTATGCTCTCATTGCAAAAGGCTCTCTGATTAAGTCAAAAGCAGTTGCTAAGTAAAAAAAATGCTCTAAATAAAAGTTGACTGAGCTAAAACTAAAGGACATAAAAGCAAGGCATGATTCCATGCAATCATTTTCAACAAAAAGGTTGTAGGCTGAGTTAAACTTAGCACGTTACTCAATTTAGAAACCCTTCTCCTTCCACCCAACTTAAGAATGGAGGACTGACTACAGAGAAAATGGTTTGCTGTACAAATTACCCAGTGTTAAACTTGAAAAAAAAATCTCCATCTTGCTAGAAACTGAAGTTAAATGAAGGGTAAAATATTAAAATCCAGTTTCCTTCAGTCACAAAGGAACTCCTGTTTTGGAACCATAAAGAACACTGCCACATTTTAGTAAGTTTATTTCACAAATTAGTAGTAAAGTTATAATTCAGTATTATGTCCTGGCTGCTATAATCATCCGTAGATCAAGGATCAAAGTTTTATCATTTAAAATGTATATTATGCAAAATAAAAATTACAAGGACAATTTTTCATATACAAGTTACAGAACAGAACACAAAAATTATACACTGAATTTGGGTCACATGACTACTGAAGGATCAGAATCTTACCTTCAGGAGTTATAGCAGCAGGAAACACTTCTTTCAACAAGTCACCAAGATTATGTGTCTGTCCTTCTGCACTGTTTGGACGAAATAGCTTCTGAATAAACGGTCGCTCATTTTGTGGCTGAGATGCAAAGAATAAAAATTGTTTAAAATTTAATACTCGGAGATTTATTAGGCTATAATATAGTTTGCAATCACCAGGTTATAATGTAGCTTGCAATCATACTATATTAAAATTACAGCTTGTCCAGGTGAAATATGTATTATAATGAAAGCTTATGTATCTTAGAAACAGTCTTAGCAGTGCTTTCAACATGACTGAATGGGTACTGTCAGGTACTTTCAATACACCATTGCTATTCCTGTACAAACTATGGATTAAGTAGTGTTTTACACAGTGCAGCTCTGAACAATGTGTTATGCAGTTGTGCGCTATGAGAGGAGATAGAATGCACTACATCTATAATCACATGGCTTTTCCTTCATCGTCCACTTCCCTCTCCCCTATTTGTTGACTTATCAGACCAGTCTGTTTGTGAAGTTACAAGCAGCTCTGAGTACTCTGCAGAGTTTATTTAGTATTACCTAAAGATGATGAGAAATTGGAAGATGGCAATATTGTTTTCTAAGAGTAACCAAATTGCTATAATTTCAAGCAGATTTACCACAGTGGCTTTCAATTATAAACAGTCATACCAAATGACTTGTCACAAGTAAATAGCTACTGCAGTGGATAGTTGTTATCCATGCGAGTGTTAGATGAGGATCGCATCAGGACTGATTGTGATGCCGTGCACCATCAAATAGTTTGCCTACTCTCACCAACTAGGCTAACACATGAAGAACCACTTGCATAGGGTATTGGTTATCTATTAAGTGTTCATGGTTCTCATACCCCAGAATAAGCCACTGATTTCATGAGAAATGGGAAGATAGTTGGACAAGTCAAAAATTTAACAGACAATCAATGTCTTGGAGCACATTATGAAAATCTAAACTGATTTGGTCAGAAGTTGGTCACACACTACTAACCAGCCTACACTGGTTCAGCTTTCCTGTGGCTGTCATAACAGTAACATATAATTGTTAACCAGCACATAGTTGATTAAGAAAATTGATGAAAGACTATTAAAGCAATAACCTGTGGGGAAAAAAAGTGACATACTTTGCATCTTACATTGCTCAGGTTTTGGTAGCCTTGTAAATTAACAAGAAATAAAACATATTGCTTAATTTTTCCCAAAAATCATAGGAAGCGTTTATTGAACACCTGACTCAGGTGAGAGTGCTTTCCCTCTCGCCTCTGAAACAGGCATTATTTAAAGATTGCAGATTCAACCCCCACTCCAGGTCTTGTGCACATTATCTAGACTGACACTTCATTGCAGTACTGACGGAGCGCAGTATTGTTAGAAGTGCTGGTTTTCAGAGAAGATGTTAAACCGAAGCTTTGTCTGCCTGTTCATGTGGATGCAGACTATTCGAAGAGCAGTGAGTTCTCCTGGTGTCTTGAACAAACTTCATCCCTCAATCAACGCCACTAAAAAAAAGTTTATCTGGTCACTTATCTTTTGTGATACCTTGCTGTGCATAAATCAGCTGCCATGTTTGTTTACAAAACAACGGGGATTAAAGTATTCATTGGCTGTGATTAGCTTTGGGATGTTCTGACTAATGAACAGCATTGTATAACTGCAAGTTATTTCTTGCTTTCTGTCTTATCACATCTCTCAAACATCCCAAAGTACTTCACATATAACAAATTGGAAGTGTAGTCACCATTAAAAGGCTGACATTACTGCAAGTTCACTGTTTAAAAAGTTGCAGACTGGTCACGAAGAGCCAGAATGTGCTTCCTGTGGTGGGAAGAACACACCATCACATTTTGAGTGTAACAGATTAAATTTAGACATGAAAACACAGAATACGTAATAAATAATTGGGCAGAATAATCTTCATATTTGTACTATTATTAAAAGACAGCACAGTAGGTAACTCAGCCCGATACATATTCTTTAAAGAACAGGTATTCCACAAAAAATAATCAACGCAAATAGTTACTAATAAAAGACTTAAAAGCATAAGGATTATAGTGAAATATTACTTCATTCCGTTTTGAAACGGAAAATTTAGCCAAAATAAACATGTGGTGAAATCTTTGCCACTGACGCACATCTTCCATGACTCCAGAGACATTGAATTTACAGTACTACACTTTGAAATCCATCAAATTGCAGAGGTTAAAAGAAGTTAATATCTAAATCTAATGAGGTATAACGTGTTCAAAGTTTCAAAAGAGAAATTTTCAAAGCAAGAGAAATTCAACATTTAATCAGTGAAGTGCTAGCCACTGCATTTGAACAGTTAGCCAATTTATGACTAAGCCAGAAAAGGTCAGTTTCAATCCAGTCAATGCCAAAGTTAGCTGATCTCAGTTGGAATGGTAAATGGGACATAATTGTCCTCAGCAACCTTCAGCTAGGGAGGGGGGATATAAACGGGAAATGAACCAGGTTTCCTGTTGCGCAGTGGCCCTTCTGGAAAGTGCACATGTTGATGTCAGGTGAAGATATTTTATGGCTGAGCCATGACAAACCATGCAGTCGAA
This sequence comes from Heptranchias perlo, assembly GCF_035084215.1. Taxonomy (NCBI): domain Eukaryota; kingdom Metazoa; phylum Chordata; class Chondrichthyes; order Hexanchiformes; family Hexanchidae; genus Heptranchias; species Heptranchias perlo. Next base: position 108,818,252 of record NC_090329.1, read on the forward strand.
CTCGCTGTTTGGTCATTTGGGCGAGATACTGAAGGGCACAAGAATCCCATGGAAACAATTGAAAAGTAGAGAAAATTATATGGGAGAAATAAGAGTTCAGTTCATTTGGTACAAGGGCAGGGTTTTTAAAAAAATTGAAAGACAAAAGGAGTCTTTCTCACCACGTGATCTGAGACATGTTTACATTTTAAAAAAAATAATTTATTCATTTAACATTCAAATTCAAAAGTTTACTTAAGCAGGATCTTTTTGAGAAGACAGTTAAATTCTGTAGGAACTCCTCAGTGCTGTTGTCATTATTTACTATTTCTTTCCTGCAGAAAGATTCATAGCTTAAACTGACTAAAAGCAAAACGCTATTCCATGTGGGAATTAGAGTGTCAGCTCTTAAATAGCAGATTCAGTCTGCAGTCCTACTATTAACTAAATCTCTCCAAACCTGCACAATTCCTTTTAAAAAAAATTGTTATAACATTGTAACACACAAGTAGACAGTAGCACGTTTGTGCCGTTAGAGGCATTGTCGGTGTGTGCTAAAGGGGGATACACTTTTATTTGAAACATTTCAAATAGATAAGGCCAGCTGTTCATTCAGCATATTCCTCTCACACTTTAATTTTGTAAAAAGCTATCGGTAACTGTCTTCTAAAAACAATACAGGTCTTGGCTTGTTCTACATTTTCTATCCAAGCTGCCAATCAGTCGCAATTCAGTGTAACACCTGAGCCTATGTGCCAGACACGCAGCACTTGAGGACTATTAATCAGTCAGCTCTGAAAATGAGCAAATGTAGGTGCACAGTCTTGACACTTGTAACTAAAAGCCTTTTTTTGTGAGGGAGGGGAATAGGAGAGAAAGAGCAAAACAGAAATACGGTGCATGTTAACAGTGGTGCACCTATAGAATTACCAGAAAAACTGAGTCACTGGCAGGATGTGAAGGATTTGCAAGATTAGCTGTAAAGTTTAGAAGGTGAGAGTGCATTGAGTGTAATTAAATTACAACATTGTAATACATTTTTAATTAGATCCATCAATAATTAACTGTTTCAATATAAAAGGCATGTTAATCCTACTGTTGTATTTCAATTCCCTGTGCTGTAAATAGATAAATATTTTTAGAGTGCATTAGTAACAGTTTTGTGGTCCAATGCGATCGTGCTGAACTTGTTTAACCCATTCATCAGCTAGTTGCGATGATGGAGAACATTTCAATACATGACCTATTTTGTTGGTCATGTGAGAATTGCCAATTTTATGATATTCCCATAATAATCAACAAATTGCATTTTTTGTGGATTTAATTCTGAGAAAGTAAGCTTTCTTGATCAAACAAAATAGTGCAAACAAAAATATTATTGCTAAATTTAAATCACAGTATATCTTGTTCACTTATCTCAGTTGTGAAGTAAGAGGCTTAAGAGAATCTTTAATGTCCAGGGAGGTACCAGGCTCAAGGAAGAAGTCAGCCAGGGTTCTCACTCCTGATCACTATCCAGTGACCTATATTGGAAATTGCACCTGGATGTACGTCAGATGAGGGTAAAATCAGACTTGGCTGTGACCCTTCCCCCACCTGCCCAGGTGACACTCATTGTTGAGGCTCATAAAAAGAAGAAAGGTCATTTGGACGACATGAGGGAAGGAGGCCAGTGCTCATGTAAGTGTACTGCAACATAGGCTGATGCCTTCAGAGGAGATGGGGAGAAAATTGTGAGGTAAAAGTTATTTTAGATACTGCTGACTTCATTTAAAAAAAAGTTTTGCAAGTGGAGTGGAGGAAGAGAGAAAGAAACAAACAAAAAAAAGTTTTTGTACCCCTGAAGGGACGTTTTCCTATTAAAAAAGCATCCAAAACAGTTTCAGGAGATTCACTATGATGGGTTACCTCAGTAGAATTAGGGGTGGAAGATACTTGCCCACCAGTGATGTTCTCCCCTTTCACAGATCAGTATCTGCTAATTAGCTGATTATAAATTACTTAACTAAATACTTCAATTGACAGAAATCTGTCACTAAATCTTTCAGAATATACATTGTATAGTAAAAGACAATCTGATTTTGGTTGTTCAGATCTGCTTTTACAGAAGATTGCAGATAAAATTTTGCTAACAAATCCATGGCACATATGTACTTTTAGCCCTTACAAGCTAGATAACGGACTCATGTGTTAGCTGAGATCCAGATTTTATCTGAATCAGATGATGTATCATGTCATGCTTATTTATCAAATCTACTGCTTCAGACCTATTTTTAAAATAATTGGGGCTAAGACAGTTTAGTCATTTCCTATTACATAAGGTCCCTAAACTAATACTTCGCATTGTGCAGCTACAGACAATTCAGTATAAAACTGCCTCTGTTCTAGATGTTCCATTGCTACATTTTTTTTGCTATTTACAGTCTGTCTTGATGCTCAAGACAAACATAACCTGACTGAAACTGTTGTTACTTGATCCAATTGTACCTCAGGAACTTAACAACATAGCGCCTTTAAAGTAGAAAAATATCCCAAGAAACTTCACAGAGGCACAAAGAAAATGGACTCTAGGCCAAAGAAGCAGAAATTAGGAGGGGTGAACACAAGGTTATCAACGAGATGGATTTTAAAGGAAGATACAAAGAGATAAAAAGGCAGAGGGCTTAGCGGGGAATTCCATAGTGTGGGCTTTAGGCAGTTGAAGGAATGGCCACCAGTGGTGGGGTGGGATGGGATGGGGGGGAATAATGCACAAGAGGAATGGAAACTACTTGGTGTGGGAGAGGAGTTGTAGAGCTGGGGTAGTTTAAAGGATTTAAACACAAGGATGGGATTTTAATTTTGAGATGTTGGGGATAATGAGCCAAATGTAGATCAGTGTAGATAGGGTCGATGGGCAGAATTATTGGCGCAGAATAAGATATGGGCAGCAGAGTTTAGGATGAACTGAAGTTTATGCAGGATGGGAGGCTGATCAGGACAGCATTGGAGTGATCGAGTTTGGAAGTGATAAAGATATGAAAAAAGCTTTCAGCAGCAGATGAATTGTGGCAGTTGTGGAAGTGGGCAGTCTTTAAGATGGAGAAGATTATGGAGTTAAAATAAAGGCAAAAAATGCTGGAAATACTCAGCAAGTCAGGCAGCATCTGTGGGGAAAGAAACAAGACTTAACGTTTCAGGTTGATGACCTTTAGATGACTTGCTGAGTATTTCCAGCATTTTCTGTTTTTATTTCAGATTTCCAGCATCCGCAGTATTTTGCTTTTGGTATGAGGTTGAAAATTCAACTCAGGGTTGAAAACAGTCTGGTTCGGCTGAGACAGTAGCCAGGCAGGGTATGAGTTGGTGGTAAGGGTATGGAGTTTGGGCTGGGGACTAAGGCTGAGGGAACCATTTACAATGTCAGCTAACATGGGGGCCAGGAAGGGAAGTTAGCTGCATGGATGTGCTGAGCTTGGACTGGGGGGGGGGGGGCGGGGTTGGTGGTGGTGGTGGTGGTGGAGAGAAACTAGAAAACTGAAGCTTCAGGGCTAGAATAGGAGGGGGATCCAGGGAGAAGTTAATCAGCTAGTTGTGATGATGCAGAACATTTCAATATAATACTATAATCTGGTTGCTCGCACGTGAATTGCCAATTTTATAATCTTCGCATAATTCCCATATTCAGATGGCCAGACATGAAAAATGGGCACTTGGGTAATATAATGGATTGATTTAATTTCCTGAGAAAAGTAAATAACCACAGGCATAACTTCCAAGAAAGCTGAATTTTCTCCCTGATCCCTAAAGGTAAATCAACAAAAACAGCCAGATATCCCAATCTGGGATCACCATTTACAACTTTCAATCCTAACTGCAAACACAGGTCAGTCAGCATCCATGCAGAAAACAGATGAGTTAATGTTTCAGGTGCTGACTGACTTGCTGTGTGTCTCCAGCATTTTCTGCTTTTGTTACAGATTTCCAGCATCTGCAGTATTTTGCTTTATATTTCAATCCTGATTTGTTGCATGCCACAAATAACATTGCTGTGGTTCCAACAGCACTGAAATGTTCTGATGCGTGACTATATTAATCCTTATTGACCTTTTCAATTACTTTTAAAATAGTCTGAAGATTTTGAACACGAGTACGCAGCTAGAGCATTAACAATTCACTAACTTAGTCCTTAATGCAAATTGCTGAACTTGGGGCTGTGAAACCCTGAGTCAGTAATGGAAATAGTACAGAACATCAATTCTTTGCCTCTGTATTCATTTGGAAATCCTTTACACATCCCATCTTGTTAACAAGATATCCAACCAGTTCTCTTTAAAGCAGTTAGTTGGCACAGCATTTAATGTATTTGATGAGATTTTGTTACATATGTCTACTGTTTTGAAGAGGGGGGGTTGAGAAGAGATTTATTCTCTGGTCTCAGTTGAGTTGTGACAATATTGCACTCATGTTCTCTAGTTCTGTGGTCACAGTTTAAGTTAAACTTGCTGTGCTTGTATCCATTTCTTTCAGCATTTGAAAGACTAGGGTCATGTCATCTCTCAGTATTCCTTTCCCCAGTAAGTGAAAATCCAAACTTAATTAAATTTATAATTTAAGCTATAGAAGCATCTGTACAACCTTCCTCAGAATCCTCTCCTATGCATCGACTTCCTTTCATAGGTAGGGCACCCAAAACTGCATATAGTGCCCTCAATGTAGTTTTAACGATTGGTAGGCAAATCACCCTGAACTGTAGTGTAATTTTTCACTTTACCTCTGATAATGTTTTAAAAAATAATAGCTATCGCAGTAGTAAATAAACCAACTGAAATACACACACAGGTTAGCATTAAAGATGTTGGTGCATTTTCTGTATTTTTGTCAACTTCATATTCTGCATCAATATCAAAACAGGAGCTAAAAAAATGTTCTTCAAATATGGCTTCTTACAGCAAAGATTAAAAAATATAGTGCTTTTGATTTTTACTTATAAATTTTTGTAATGATTGAAATACAATGTTTTCTTTTTTATATAAATGGAAACTTCAATGGGTTTTCCAATTTGGTATCACAGACCGACCGGTCTTTCAAAACCAATGAGGTTACAATCTCACTGGTGGCCCACATCACACCAGCCACCGGCATTACAAACAGAGAAGGCGCTTTTATTTAGATGCATTATATGTTTTCAATACTACATCACACACTAATAATGGAAATCTTAAAAAGTTGACAGCTGTACCAAAAACCTTGCACTTATATAGATGATCAGACCTAAGCACATGTTTAGCTTTGTCTGGCTTCTACCTCAAAGATAAAATTACAAATGAGCGCTGGTATGTCATTTCCAACCAGGACTATAGCTGCGTAGCAACACTCTCTCAGTCACCGAAGAATAAAAGTTCTCGCGCTTGGCCCATCACCCACTATCTCACCCACTATCCCACCCACGCCATTGAAGCTTCCTGACATCAAAGACAAAAAGTTAATTTGCAACAGCCAATAATGAAAATGGGATTTCCAGATGAACACAGACCAAGAAGTTTATGCAGTAATACATATTATACTAACTATTTCTATCACTGGCTCTAAGTTTTACAGTTAACATTCAATCATTTACATCAGGGCTATTTGATCAACTATCCAAAATCTTCAAAACACAAACAATTTAAATCTCATATGCCATTTGCACAACAGGTTATCCACAGCTGGTGTGCATAAACGTCAAACTGCAAAAAAACAACAAATTTCCTTGAACTGAAATGCAGTCCAACATTAAGTATGGTTTATATTCGTACTTGGGTGATGAAATGAGTACTGAAGCCATCTGGAAATACTGTACTGTCTTTCCATGTTTCTACCATGTTCTTGAAATCAAACCAGTTTATTTCAGATCAGAATTTTTTCTATACCTAGCTTTTATCACTTCCCTGCTGGTTGACCTTTCCTTCAGGTCTGCAAGTCTGCTCATTCTGAAACAAAAATATTTTGCAAGCTTTTTCCCATTCTTCTTTCCTGAAGGCATTTACTCCTGTTAGGGTGTAGTTCCAAGGCATCAACAGTTACCTCAGCCAAGTTATTTACCATGGGGGCATCGAGGCTGAGCTTAGTTCCTGTTCTGACCCAAAGCACTCGTTCGCTCACACATACACAAGCAGGGGTCATCTAACAATTAGCAATGGGACTTCTGATTCATTTCCTTGCATTAGCTCCAAGGGCAAAGAGACCAGTTGTAGCACACTTATTGCCAGTCCAGTTGAGCTCAGTTAATTCAACAGAGAGCAGGATTAAATCTGGGATCTTCTGATCTGTATCACTCTGTTACACGCTGCTCTTATCAAATGAGCTGATGGGGGAAGATACTGTTTTATTAAGAATGCTTGAGCTCTGCACACAGGACTTCAGAGTGGATAGCTCCATGCTAATTAATTCCATGCACGGAACAGTAAACATGCTATTAATTCAATGAACAGAACCGATTGACTATGAAAAATTTAATTTCTGGGCCAAACATTTGTGAGCCTCAGTACCGAGATGCCCAAGTTACTGTGAACAGAATTAAACGTATGAAGGGCAGTCCTCGGAGGTCGGGAATTAAGACTTAATCAAACAATCTAGTATTGTGGGTCCTGAAAAATGATGGTGTTCCGCACCAATTCACCCAATTTGTTTCAGCAGCTGCAACAACTATACTCAAACGTGCAGTGTAAATGCCTAATTAAAGTAGATCTAGAGAACCGCACAAAGCAGCAGGAAAATTGTTTACAGGAGAAGGGAAGAGCACATGGGAGTGGGTGTAATTCTGGCATAAACTATTTTCCCTATAGGATTTATTTCTAATTTTAGCACATCTGTTCTAGTCTGTGGAGATCCAGCATTTAGGGTCTCTCCTCCAGCTGCTTTGCTGGTGTCCTCTCAATAATTGGCAGTAAACAGTTTCATAACAAATCCAGAGGTGTCCAAGACAGGAGAATACAACATTTGAGGTAGATTGCCGGTTACCAGATTTCAAATGAATTCTTCCAGCTTGAATGCTGATCTATGGAATTCCATATGCAGAAGCTCTGGTAGCCAATGTCAGAAGAATGAATCCCAGATGAGAACAGAAACTTAAAATAGCAGGTCCTAATGAACTAGGAAAATGTACTAAAATTAGCGATACCTCCTCTGAGGTAGGGCAGTTTTAAAACTATTTAGAATACCTGGTTTCGAGATTCTCACATCCATCTCAATTTGTACCTGCTTACTTTCCTCCTTCAAGTAATAATCTGAAAGCTATCTACAACTGCAATCTAGTCAGCATTGGTGCAGAAATAGCACTGCAGACCTCATTAAGGCCAAAAAAATCACAAGTAAAGTATCTCCAATATATTCAGGAAAGTGAATCTTTAGAAAGAAAAGAAAGACATGCATTTATATAGCAACTTTTACTACCTCAGGACATCCCAAAGTGCTTTACAGCCAATGTACTTTTGAAGTGTAGTCACTGTTTGTAATGTAGGAAACGCGGCAGCCAATTTGTGCACAGCAAGGTTCCACAAACAGCAATGTCGTGATGACCAGATAATCTGCTTTTAGGTGTAGGTTGAGGGGTAAATATTGGCCAGGACAACAGGAAGAACTCCCCTGCTCTTCTTCGAATAGTGCCGTGGGATCTTTGCCATCTACCTGAGAAGGCAGACGGGGTCTTGGTTTAACGTCTCATCCGAAAGATGGCTCCTCCTACAGTGCAACACTCCCTTAGTACTGTACTGGCGTGTCACCCTAGTACAAACTCATAGATCAAATTAAACCCGACCTTGGGACTTGAACCCACAACCTTCTAACTTAGAGGAGAGAGTACTACCAGCTGAGCCACAGCTGGCATACGAAAGGCAACTGCCATCTAGCAACCACTTATTCTGCAATAAATGCTTACTAGACAGATTTGATGCTCCATGTTGTGACTTTGTGCATCATGCGCATTTTGAATTATGGTCCATTTGGTGGAATGAATCTTATCCTCAAATACAATAAGCACCTGACTTGGATTCTAGTACAAGATTCTATAGCCCGGAGTTCGCTGCAATGGCGACATTGTCGACGAATGGCAATAGCTGCACTCCCAGATCCACCAGTGGCGAATTGATGCCATAATTTGCTGGAAAGATAATTAGAATAGCTGCGACGAGCATAGCGGCGGATTGAGAGGAGCGCAACCAACATCCAAGGTAACGGGTCCTGACACAGAACGGAACAGTTTAATTAACAGGGACAGATTTAGGAGCAATGGCTCCGATCTGATAACGTGGGGCTGGCTTGCAGTATGTACAGACAGAATGTTCAGGTCGGGTTTAATTTGATCTATGAGTTTGTACTGAAACAGTGTAAATATATAAATCAGCGTTAAGGGTCCCGTATGCATAGTGTTGTCTCCCGAACTGCGTGCAATCCATATGTTATTATATATATATATATTCATATAAAAGTAAACTCAGTCGGGGTAAAATCAGAACATGCTTGCCTTTCGAAACATTTATTTTATTACTTAATTGAGGTTGAAGATTTCAATGAAGTTCCTAGAACAAGTCAGTAAAAATGCCGTTCTATAATTGTCTAAGTAGTTGTAGCGTTCACAGCGATATTAATTCAGCAAACTTGATCTTGCCATTAATTTTAATGAGAGCAGAACTATGATAATTAGCCATTAAACTTTTTTGGCGAGGGTCTCTGTGGAGCAACAACAACAACTTGCATTTATGTAGCACCTTTAATGTAGTAAAACGTCCCATGCGCTTCACGAGGGTTATCAAACAAAATGTGACACAAAGTCACATAAGGAGATATTAGGACAAGTGACCAAAAGCTGGTCAAAGAGGTAGGTTTTAAGGAGCATCTTAAAGGAGGGTCTTAAAGGAGGAGAGGCGGAGAGGTTTAGGGAAGGAATTCCAGAGCTTAGGGGCGAGACAGCTGAAGACATGGCTGCCAATGGTGGAGTGATTAAAATCAGGGATGCGCAAGAGGCAAGAATTGGAGGAGCGCAGAGATCGCAGAGGGTTGTAGGGCTGGAGGAGGATAGAGATAGGGAGGGGTGAGGCCAGGAAGGGATTTAAAAACAAGGACGAGAATTTTAAAATCGAGGCATTGCAAGACTGGGAGCCCATGTAGGTCAGTGAGCACAGGGATGATGAATGAACAGGAGTTGGTGCAAGTTAGGATACGAGCAGCAGAGTATTGGATGAGCTCAAGTTTATGGAGGGTGGAAGATGGGAGTCCTGCCAGGACAGCATTATAATAGTCATGTCTAGAAGTAATAAAGGCATGGATGAGGGTTTCAGCTGCAGATGAGCTGAGGCAGGGGCGGCAACAGGCGATGTTACGGAGGTGGAGGTAGGCGGTCTTGGTGTTGGAGCGAATACGTGGTTGGAAGCTCATCTCAGGGTCAAATAGGACGCAAACGGTCTGGTTCAGCCTCAGACCGTGGCCAGGGATAGAGTCGGTGGCTAGGGAATGGAGTTTTTGGTGGGGACTGAGACAATGGCTTCAGTCTTCCCTATATTTTGTTGGAGAAAATTTTTGCTCATCCAATACTGGATGTCGGACAAGCAGTGTGACAAATCAAAAGACAGTGGAGGGGTCGAGGGAGGTGGTGGTGAGTAGAGCTGGATGTCGTCAGTGTACATGTGGAGCCTGACATGTTTTGGGATGATGTCACCGCGGGGCAGCATGTAGATGAGAAATAGGAGGGGGCCAAGGATAGATCTGTGGGGACTCCAGAGGTAACAATGTGGGAGTGGGAAGAGAAGCCATTTCAACTGATTCTCTGGCTACGACTGGATAGATAAGAATGGAACCAGGCGAGCGGAGTCCCACCCAGCTGGATGACGGAGGAGAGGTATTGGAGGAGGATGGCGTGGTCAATCGTGTCAAAGGCTGCAAACAGGTTGAGAAAGTTGAGGAGGGATAGTTTACCATGGTCACAGTCACACAGGATGAGATTTGTGACTTTGATAAGGGCCATTTCAGTACTGTGGCTGGGACAGAAACCTTGGAGGGATTCAAACATGGAATTGTGGGAAAGATGGGCACGGACTTGGGAGGCGACAATATGATCAAGGACTTTGGAGAGGAAAGGGAGGTTGGAGATGGGGCGTAGTTTGCAAGGACAGAAGTCCCAGAAAATTATGGCATGTCGTACGTAATGGCCTAAATCACTCACGCCACAATTTCCCGGATTTGCTACACCATAATCACCAATACTCAGCTGGAGTATTGTATCCAATTCTAGGCACCAAGCTTTAGGAAGGATGTCATGGCCTTGGAAAGGAATCAGAGGAGGTTTACTAGAATGGTACCACGGATGTGGAACTTCAGTTATGTATAAAGACTAGAGAAGCTGGGATTGTTGTCCTTACAGAAGGAAAGTTTATGGGTCGATTTAATAGAGATGATCAAAATTATGTAGGGTTTTGATACAATAAATAAGGAGAAACTGTTTCTACTGGCAGGAAGGTTGATAACCAGAGGACACAGGTTTGAGATAATTGGCAAAAGAACCAGAGGGGAGATGAGGAGAAATTTTTTAAAGCAGCGAGTTGCTATGATCTGGAATGCACTGCCTGGAAGAGTGGTAGGAACAGATACAATAGTAACTTTCAAAAGAGAATTAGATATATACTTGGAAAGGAAACATTTGCAGGGCTATGGGGAAAGAGCAGGGGAGTGGGACTAATTGGATAGCTCTTTCAAAGAGCTGGTACAGGTATGATGGACTGAATGGCCTCCTTCTGTGCTGTATGATTTTATAATAATGGCATATGCAAATTCAGGCTTATAGTTGCTACAAGAGACAGAATCAGTAAGTTCAATGGGAAATTGCAGGCATATGTTTCTCATTGCAGCTGCAATCATCCTAACAAGCTGACTGTAATTCTCTCCAATGCGATTTTTAAAAAATAGCTAATAAAGATTACCAAAGACAAATAAAAGTAAGAGAGGGGATGCATGCATTGAGGAATGTTGACTCAATTATATCTGCACAAAGGCTGGATATATAAACTCTGATTCTGCAGTATACGATGAGCATCCTTTAATGATCTTTCATATAAAAGAAAGTTTGACTAATTATGCTGGAATAATGCAGTATTCAAACTTGCTAATGAAAGTTCTTGTTTACTACAGCCTGTCATTTGAATCATCAGTAAGCCTACATTTATATAAAAAGACACTTGGTGTCATCTAAATGTAGGTACATATCGTTTTGAAAAGGTTGAGTGGTTAGAAGCTTGTCCCTGAAGCAGAATTCTAAAGTGTGGGTGTAGAACTTTTCATTATTTGAAGGAAAATAAATCTTGTCTAGACTGATGACTCTAAAATCCTACGGCCGTATACTGGTTTTCAAAGCAACATTTCTAATCGTATGTGGCTGACAAACTATGTCCCTTTCACATCCCCATGCTGATTAAGGAATGCAATGGGAGAGAATTATTTCAGGCTTTATAAACTTGTTTTATTCAAAAGGTACATCATAACGTTAATGTTTGAACTTTCTCTTCCTTTGACAAAAAATGCAATTTAAAGTTACACTGCCATATGCACAGGACACAAGTCTGAATTTATTCTCAATGTATACATTTAAAAATATTTATTTTGCCTTATACAAAAATCAGTAGATCAACAGGTTTTAAAAATATTTACCAGTTTTAGTCCAGCATCTATTCATATTCTCCATGCCATCACTACCCAGTCTGTCAATTCTCTTTCATGTCATTGCTACATCCCACTTATTACCTGATGTTTGCACAGAAAATAAAACTGGCCCCAAAATAAAACAGGAAATAAAAAGGTATTTTATTCAATCACTGGTGAAATAAAATTATGAAAATATACTGCCAATTTTCGGAAACTTACAAACTTGTCAATGAGACTTCAAAGTAGTGATTATATGAACGCTGAAGTCAATTCTGGCCTATTTGCATTATGGACCCACATCTACTAGGAATGCAGTCAAGACTACTCAACCTAATTTCATACGAGTCTCTTACAGTTGACAGAGGAGATATTATCATCTTTGTGGAGTTTGAGGCTGCATTTGAAATCAGGTCCCAAAAATGAGAAGACTGCTAATTTACTAGGAACATAAAAATGCAGGACTGGAAAAGACCGTTTCAATCCATCTGGCCATTCAAAACCAGACAAAATAATTCACTACCTATATCCCTCAACCAATTATCTTGCCAAATGCCTGTTCAACTCCCTCTTAAAATGACTGATATGATCAGCCCTGATGGCTTCTCTGGGAAGTCCATTCCAAACATTCATCATCCTCTGTGAGAATGAGTTACATTTAATCTGTCCAGTCACCTTTACTCTTCTAAGCTTAAATAAATCCCCCCTCATTGCCACTTTTGGGGCTATGGAAATCCATTTATCAGGGTTCAACTGTCAATATTCCTAACAATCTTGAACACCTCAATAAGATTCCATCTCAGTCTTTAGTTTAAGCAAACTCAGCTTCTGCAGTCTCTCCTTGCAACTCAGGTGTCTGACAGATAGTCCTTTAGTATATGCTATGATGCCCTTGCTGTAATAATGACAACCATAAGTGCATATAGTATTATAGATGTGGAAGAACCAATGCCCTATACAGGCTCAGAATCATACCCTGTGACCTATGTTCTATTCCAGACATTATCAAGCCTATTTGCCTTATTTACCACTGTCACACACTTAGATGTTTTCAACAATCTGCCCCACAATCCATTTCCTGTGCTGCACCCTGTAGACCAACACCATTTGGTTTATAGTTCTAATGCGCATTCTTCTTCTCTAATTTTGATTTTAAAATTCTTATCCTTGTTTTCAAATCTTTCCATGGCCTCGCCCCTCCCTATCTCTAACGTCCTCCAGCCCCACAACCCTCCGTGATCTCTGCGCTCCTCAAATTCGTGTCTCTTGCGCATCCCCGATTTTAATCGCTCCATCATTGGTGGCCGTGCCTTCAGCTGCCTAGGCCCTAAAGCTCTGGAATTCCCTCCCTAAACCTCTCTGCCTCTCTATCCTCCTTTAAGACGCTCCTTAAAACCTACCTCTTTCATCTGTCCTAATAACTCCTTATGTGGCTTGGTGTGAAATTTTATTTGATAACATTTCTGTGAAGTTCCTTGGGATGTTTTACTACATTAAAGGCGCTATATAAATGCAAGTTGTTGTTGTTGTTGCATCATTTTGCACTTGACACTGAATTTAATTTGCCATTTCTCAGCCTAACTTCCCAATCTATCCAGATCCCTCCACAACTCGTCAGCCTCTCTTACAAACACACAAAAAAGGACAGGAAAAGACCAGCTGGTTCATTACATCTGTCCTACACTGGCATGGTGCAACTTCTGTCCACCATCACCGCCAGCCATGCAATCTCCTCGGAAAGGCAAAAAGGGGGGGAAAAAAATTATGGGCCAATTTTGGAAAAAGTTATGGGAAAATTTTCTCTGACCCCTGAAAGTGATCAAACAAATACCAGGAAACCATGGTGACCACCAATAACCTACCTACTGTCTATATGCAGTTATGTCGGCCACTCTCAGGAACTTGTCCAGCTCCCTTTAGAATGCTTGTAGTTCATCTAGATGTCACCACAACCTTGATCCAGATGCAAGAACTGAATGCTAGAGGAGAGATTGAAGTAGTTGCCCTCGGTATCAAAACAGCACTTAACCGAATATGACGCCAAGAAGTCAATGGATGTCAAAGGGAAAACCCTGCAATGGCTGGAGCCATACTTGACGGTTGTAGTTGTGAAAGGCCAGTCATCACAGCTCCAGACATCACTACAGGATCTCCTTAGGGAAGCATCCTCAGCCCAATCATAAGGCCAGAAGTAGGGCTGTTCGCTGACTATTCTACAGCGTTCAGCTCCATTCAGAACTCCTATGATAATGAAGCAGCTCATTCCAGCCAGAATATAACATCGAGACTTGGGCTAACAAGTGCAGGTAACATTTGTGCCACATAAGTACCAGGTAATGACCAGCCACCTCCTGTTCAATGAAGGGTTTTGATAGGAGAAATAGGAAAAGACTATTTGCCCTGCTTGGGAAGGTAATGACGAGTGGTCAGCAATTTAAAAATTGTCACTAAACAAGGACAGGGGATTAGGAGAAATTTCTTTAAGCAAGGAATTGTTAGAACATGGAATACTTTGCCACAGGGAGTAGCTGAGGCAGACAGTATTGCATCTTTTAAGGGAAGATTAGATAATCATTTGAAGCATGGAATTATGGGGAGAGAGCAAGGTTTTGGACTGTTCTAGCAAGGAGCCAGCATAAACACAATGGGCAAAAAGAAATCTCTGGAGAAAGGCTTGAACCCATGACATTCTAACTCAGAGGCAAGGGAGCTACCACTGGGCCAAGGCTGACACCCTACTTTTATGCTGTAAACTTCTATGATTCAATATTTTTCTTTCAACATGTATCAACTTTATTTCCAATGCACTCTGGGAATTTTCTTACACCGGACTATATTTTTAACATCGTGCAAAAATAGTTTAATTAGCTCTGAGGACTTAATTCTCGTAACTTAACTTTCAATAACAAATTCCAATTATTCCAATTATAAAAAGTAATTTATTGTCTCTCTCAACTTCCTTTTCATTTTAAAATAGTTTGTGCCCTGCAGTAAAGTAAGTTATATCCATTATTACAAACTCCTCTCACTGGTCTGTTAAGTATTGTCAGTTGCACAGTCCTCAGTTCAGGGTCAAGCACTTCAATGCAACTCATATCGACTATTTAAAAGCAGCTAGCCAGCAGGACAAAACTACTTCAATGTTTTATTCAGGCCAAAACAGACTTCAAACACAATGAAATGTCTAAGTGGAGGAAAGCGTTAAGTGAGAGATGGAAAGAGGTTTGACTGCCAAAAAAGCAGATGTACACGGGAGATGCTAGTTGTGATGCCAGAAAAATGTTTTCAATGTGAATGGGTGTTTATCCTCATTCTATCAGCAATCCAGGTACAGGAACAAACCATGCAATAACTAGAATTGGCAGTGCCCACATATTTGGAAATATCTTTGCAACATAAAAGGGCCTGCTTTGCATACATGATTCAACAGCAACAACTCTCCAAGAAGACCCAGTACTGAAAATATTCCTATCTTGATGTTTTTGCCACCACAAAAAAAATTAACACACTGCTATATAAGCAAAACAACTTACATTTATACAGTGCTTTTAAAGTAGCAAGACTTCCCAAGATGCTTCAGAGGTGAGATTGGCACTGAACGGGAATAAGGAGTTAGGAAAGGATCTTATGTTCCCTGCATTTATCAAAAATGTCTCATGGTGAGTATAGCATTCTTTAAACTTACCAGGCTTTAAATTTATCAATCATAGCAGAATTATAGTCTGGCACCCCAATTAGTGTACAGTTTAAAAATTCCTTCAACTCAACATGACTGAATCTCCCTATCTCTGTGACCTCCGCCAGCCCTACATCAACAACAACTTGCATTTATATTTATTTACAACCCTCCGAGATCTCTGCACTCCTCCAATTCTGGCCTTTTGCATATCTCTGATTTCCATCGCTCCACCATAGGTGGCCACGCCTTCAGCTGCCTCGGCCCTAAACTCTGAAACCTCTCCGTCTCTCTACCTTTAAGTTGCACCTTAAAACCTATCTCTTTGACCAAGCTTTCGGCCACCTGTCCTAATATCTCTATGTGGCTCCATGTCAAATTTTGTCTGATAACGCTCCTGTGAAGTGCCTTGGGACGTTTTACTACATTAACGTCACTACATAAATGCAAGTTGTTGTTGTTGAAGCATTTGAAATTAAAGCAATGGATATGCATATGCCTGCTAATGCTAACTAACTCAGCAAAAATGCAATTTCAATAGGGCTTAGGTTATGAGCGTTACAGTACAATCCACAATCCTGACATGGGGAAAGAACTCAAATGTCCCAATTTATTACATAATTGAATGGAAAGTGCTCCATTATAATGAACCAAAAAAAGCACCAACAGAAGCAGGATAGCCAGTCTATGTTTGAAACACTTATCAGCTAGCCTTTTAATCATTGAAGCATGCAAGTCCCGTTACCATTGGTATGTAACCTTTAGTCAATCAATAGTTAAAATTTGGTATGTAATCTTAAACATAAATCACCAAACTAACATCTCAGTGTACACAACCTTGATTCTTCTTGCAAAGTAGTGGTTCAATAACTAAACCTTGATCCCTTCTATGATGCAATTAAAATCTTGTTCAAATTATTCTCAGTTTCTTCATGTCTCTTTAAAGTCTAATAGCTACCACTCTTACCTTTGATGACCCTGCTCTTAGCTGTCCTTCATTAAATGACATTCTTGGCTTATCACCTCTGATCTTCCACAACTATTTCATTGCTAAAGCTGCCAAGAAGCTTAGTTATCTTTTGTGTGCCAAGCATTTCTTTTCCCCTCAACAACTCTTAAAAGCCCAAGTCCATCCAAGACTTGACTATTGCTCCTATATTGGAGAGGATCCTCTAGCATCCCTCTGTCTTGCACTCCTGGACAGCATACAAGAAAAGGTTATCTAATGGAGTGCCCTACTCTCTGCTCTACCACCCAATCTTGCTGTCACGATCTTTACATATTTTAGTCTATACTACCCTGGACATCATGGGCTCAATTTTAAAAACAAGCTGGGAAGTAGGCAGGGGGGGGGGGGGTCAAATTGTGGTTAGCAAACCCATTAATACAGATTTTCCAGACATCCTTACAATTTTGAGGAAGAAAGTTTTTAATTTTTTTTTGTCGGTTTCCCGTTCAACTGACTGGCCTGATTGACAGGCTGGTCTCAGTTGGATGGGAGAACAGCCAGGGAGAGGACATGTTCAGATAAATCTGCAGCTAAGTCTTTGTTTGTACGGATGTGGTGGGGGGGGGCGCACAGGGGACATTTGTTGGCACGGGGGTCGTGAGTCATGGGGGATGGGATCAGGAGTCAGTCATGGGGGAGGGGGGGATTGCGGGACCGGGGGTGATCGCAGGGGTCAGCGATCGGGGGTCGGAGGATCAGAGTGAGGGGTTCGGGAGGACGAGGGGGTCGGAGGATCGGAGTGTGGGAGGAGGAGGGGGTCTGCGATCGGGGGGGGGGGGGGGGGGGTAGGGGTCTGCAATCAGGGTGGTCGGGGGTCGGTGCAGATAGGCTTGTTGGGCCTGGGGGAAGCCCTTCTGCTCCTCCGGGTCCACAAGCTGTGCCTTTCTAGGCACCTACCTGTTAGCCTTGGGCTTTCTCGCCTCCTTTCACGAGGCGTAAAACAGAAGGTCTGGGAATACCGGCCCCTCGGGGTTGAAATTGGGAATTCAAGAAAAATGGAGGCTTGAAGCCTCCTTGAAAGGTTTTAAGGCCCGACCCACCTCCTGGGAACGGGTTGGTCACCCGGCCATCATCCAGGCCCGGTGAAAACCAGAAATGGGTGGGTTAGAGGCGGGTCTGAAATGGTGGCAATTTTTAATGCCCGCCCGCCCCCCAACCCACCCGTTTTTTAACTTTGAAAATTGAGCCCCATTCATCTGACTTTTGCAACTGCCTCATCCCATGTTCCTGGTGACCATCCCATTTGGCTCACCGTATTGCCCTGCAGAATGCTCCCTTCCCTGCAAACAAACTCCTCACCACCCATCACCTTCAAATCACACACCATTCTGACTTGGACATATATTGACATTCCTTTAACATCGCTAACTCAAAATCCTGGAATTCTTTGCCTAACACCATCATGGGAGCACCATCACCACAAATACTCCACCCTTTAAAGAAGACTGACCACCACTACCTACTCAAGGCAATCATTGAATGGCAATAAATGTGGCCTTGCCAGCATGACACACATATGGAGAACAAATGATAAAGTTTATCTCTTCATCTTTCATAGTTTTTTCAATTTTCATGTACCGTTCAGTGAGTCTTGGCCTCTCAAAATTTAAAACAAAATTGAAAATTCACAACCACGTTCCATTTCAAAATGCTGAATCTTTATCTTAAACCTAAATGTTCACTACACTGCTCCAATACCCATATGATCTATTCAACTGGATAACATTAAGGCATATATTGCAACTGATGACTTTTATTATTAGAATCCATTCAAGGAATTCAAATGGACATTCAAAGGAGTGATTCAAGGGGTTCAGGGTAAACATGTTCCTACAAAGAAAAAGGGAGGGGCTGCCAAATCTAGAGCCCCTGGATGTCAAGAAGCATTCAGGGTAAGATAAGGCAGAAAAAGAAAGCCTTTGATAGACACTAAGAACTCAATACTACAGAAAGCTTAGAGGAGTATACAAAGTGCAGGGGTGAAGTTAAAAAGCAAATTAGGAAAGCAAAGAGAGGGCATGAAAAAATATTAGCAGACAAAATCAAAGAAAACCCAAAGATGTTTTATAAATACATTAAGAGCAAGAGAATAACGAAGGAAAGAGTAGGGCCTATTGGAGACCAAAAAGGTAAACTATGTGTGGAGGCGAAGATGTAGGTATGGTTCTTAATGAGTACTTTGCATCTGTCTTCACAAAAGAGAGGGATGATGCAGGGATTGAAGTTAAGGAGGAAGAGTGTGAAATATTGGATGGGATAAACATAGTGAGAGAGGAAGTATTAAGGGGATTAGCAACTTTGAAAGTAGATAAATCACCAGGGCTGGATGAAATGAAAAGAAGCCAGGGAAGAAATAGCGGAGGCTTTAACAATCAATTTCCAAACTTCACTGGATACAGGCGTAATGCCGGAGGACTGGAGGACTGCAAACGTTATACCGTTGTTTAAAAAGGGAGCAAAGGATAGACCGAGTAATTTCAGGCCAGTCAGCCTAACCTCGGTTGTGGGCAAATTTTTGGAATCAATTCTGAGGGACAGGATAAACTGTCACTTAGAAAGGCACGGACTGATCGAGGACAGTCAGCACGGATTTGTTAAGGGGAAGTCATGTCTGACCAACTTGATTGACTTTTTCGAGGAGGTGACAAGGGGGATCAATGAGGGTAGCGCAATTGATGTAGTCTACATGGATTTTAGCAAGGCTTACGACTAGGTCCCACATGGCAGATTGGTCAAAAAAGTAAAGGCCCATGGGATCCAAGGGAATGTGGCAAATTGGATCCAAAATTGGCTCAGTGGCAGAAAGCAAAGGGTAATAGTCGACAGGTGTTTTTACGCCTGGAAGGCTGTTTCCAGTGGCGTGCCACAGAGCTCGGTTCCGTTGCTTTTGGTGGTATACATTAACGATTTGGACTTAAACGTAGATTAAGAAATTTGCGGATGACACAAAGATAGGCCGTGTGGTTGGTAGTGAGGAAAGCTGTAGACTGCAGGAAGATATCAATGGACTGGTCAGATGGGCAGAAAAGTGGCAAATGGAGTTCAATCCGGAGAAGTGTGAAGTAATGCATTTGGGGAGAGCAAACAAGGCAAGGGAATACACAGTAAATGAGAGGATACTGAGAGGTGTAGAGGAAGTGAGGGACCTTGAAGTGCATATCCACAGATCCCTGAAGATAGCAGGACAGGTAGATAAGGTGGTTAAGAAGGCATATGGAATGCTTTCCTTTATTAGCCAAAGCACAGAATATAAAAAGCAGGGATGTTATGCTGGAACTGTATAAAACACTGGTTAGGCCACAGCTTGAGTACTGCGCACAGTTCTGGTCACCACATTACAGGAAGGATATAATTGCACTAGAGAGGGTGCAGAGGAGATTTACGAGGATGTTGCCAAGACTGGAGAATTTTAGCTATGATGACAGATTGGATAGGCTGGGGTTGTTTTCCTTGGAACAGAGGAGGTTGAGGGGTGATTTGATTGAGGTGTACAAAATTATGAGGGGCCTGGATAGAGTGGATAGGAAGGACCTATTTCCCTTAGTGGAGGGGTCAATAACCAATGCGCTTAGATTTAAAGTGATTGGTAGAAGGATTAGAGCGGAAATGAGGAAAAACAATTTCACCCAGAGGGTGGTGGGGGTCTGGAACTCATTGCCTGAGAGGGTGCTAGAGGCAGAAACCCTCAACTCATTAAAAAAAATACCTGGATGTGCACCTGAAGAGCCGTGACCTGCAGGGCTACGGACCAAATGCGGGAAAGTGGGATTAGGCTGGTTTCTCAGCCGGCGCGGACACGATGGGCCGAATGGCCTCCTTCTGTGCCGTAAATTTTCTATGATTCTATGAATACAATTTAAATTGGATAATAAAATTACAAGTAAAGGTTCTGAAGTTTGAGCCTTTGATCGCCAATTTAATAAGATACAATTTTAAAAGTTGTAGCTGGTAATTTAGGCTACGGTGTACCCTATAAATTGTCAAAAGTACCAGATTTTAAAGTAAAATACCAAATTAGGAATTATGATATTCAGTCTTATACTAGACAGATTTGGTAGTCTCCAAGAGAGAAATCATTCATGTCAGGCAGACTTTACCTGTTGAATGTAATATTTACACATTGCACACTTTAGTTTCTCTTCTCCATGCCCCACTGTAACAAAACCAAGAAGTAAATAAAATGGGAAATTAACAGTCATTTCCTGTGTTGGAAATCCATTTATATTTTTAAGTACAGAAAAGAGTATTTCTTGAAAATACCTAAAAGTAAACAATTCTCTAAAGTGCTACCTTTCATTTTAAATGTTCATGCCCTATTTTCATAAATATTTGAAGGAACCTTTGTCAACCAAGATTCATATTAATTCACTGCTCTAGCTAAGATTTAATTTTAAGTTACTGTTACCAGTGGCTGGAGGGCAAATTGCATACCCAGGTGGGTTCACTAAAGTTGGAAACAATGTCCTTTTGCAGATCATTACCACACAATTTTAAAAAAGCTTTCCTACCTGGCCACTGGAATCTCCTTTATTCCTTTGCCATAGTTCTACAGAGACCTGACATTTGATGTTTGAGAACAGCAGATACATACAGCTGATGTCTGCTACACACCTTTCAGTTAGCAGTTCTGAAGAGTTAGTGCTGATCAACACTCTTTTCAATTCCGGCTGCCGATCAGAAGCAATCTGTGGTTTTTAAAATTCAGTTCCTAGCTGAAAACACATCAGTCCCTGCTGGCACTGAATCTTAAAATTAATGATGCCTCCCACCCCTTCCAATCAGTATCCTTTTTGGATCTGGATGCTAATCAGCGCTAACTCGAGGATGGCCACTTGCTGACAGCTTTCAAACCCAAAATGTCAGGTCTCTATTGGGCGGTGACGAAGAAATAAAGAGTAGGATTTCTCCTATCAGGATGGAGAATTTAAAAATGACTTCTGAGTGATAACTAAATAAGGGATCTATTGAAATGACTCCCACTATTAACAAAGCTCCTTTTTAACATATCTGATTGTAAAGTGAAAACTATCCTCCAGTAGTTTTACAATTACAAAAGCCAACTTATGTCTCAATTAATCCTACACTAGTATCAGCTTGACTCAATAGTAGCACTCTTGCCTCTGAGATTAAAGGTTGTGGGCTCATGCCCCACTTGAGCCCATAATCTACACTTCAGTGACAGTCAGTCAGAGGGACTGCTGCATCATCAAAGGAGCCATATTTTGGACGAGATATTAAATTAAAGTCCCATCTGCCTGTTCAGGTAGAGGTAAAAGATCCCACGGCACTATTCAAAGAGCAGTACAGTTTTACCGGTGTCCTAGTCAACAATTATCCCTTGACCCAAAACCATTAAAACAAATTAATTGGTTATTTATCTCATTGCTGTTTGTGGGACATTGCTGTGCGGAAATTGGCCACTGAGTCTGCCTTCATAACAACAGTGACTATACTCCAAAAATAATCAATTGGCTGTGAAGTGCTCTGAGACATTCCGAGGGTGTGAAAGGCACTTATATAAATGTAAGTTTTTTTAAAGAAATTTGAAATTTAATTGTGTAATTTAACAACCTTCCACAAATTAGGTGGCTTCCAAATCATTCCTGCTTGTCTGTCACATTTAAGATGTGGAACTCTCTAGTTATGGACTAAAGTCCTTGGCATTTAAGAGTTGTGGAATAAGTTACCAGGGAAATTCATTGAAGCAGACAATATACTTGGGTCCTAGAGATAGCTGAATGAGTTTCTGGAGAGAAGGGATTGATGGATGTGGGGGACACAGGTGGAGTTGATCTATGAAAAAAAAATTTAGGCTTAATTGCCTGTTCCTAAATATTCTTACTTTAAACTTTAAATAATCAAATACATTATTAAATTCATAGAAAATGCATCAAGAGCAAGTGATTAACAGAAAATAAAAGACTTATATCATTCATGGTAAACACAAGTCACGATGGAGCTGGTATCATTTTGCGATTTACCACCCCTCCCAATATATATCCTCTGTATATAAACTATGTAAGGTCAGCTACTGATCACTAAAATTTGTAATTTATATATTGAAAAAAAGTGATAATTGCCAAGGACTTTTAGTCTATAACTACATAGAGTAGTATCGTTTTAAAGGTGCTGATGTAGTTTCCAAAGACATTGCAAAATATGATTCCAAAAACATCTCTAGAAATCTCAGAAATCATGCAAGGGCTAATTATGTGATCTTGCACAGAGTGCAAATCAGAGAATCAGGGATATAGAATCATACAACACAGAAGGACCCGTGGTATCTGTGCCAGTTGTTTGACGTGCCTTCACCACTGGGAGGACAGGATTGAGAACTTTGCATCGTCCATGATCCCTTGCTCCCAGTGGGTAAGTGATAAAACCAGAATTTGACTTATTCAATCACAAGAAACTACTGGGTCCAATTATAAATGGACAAAACTGCAGGCCAGTAAAAATTCCAGAATCCCACATAATAAAGAGTTTGATTTAATCAATCACCATAAAACATTGGTCCTGATAATTTTGCTTAAAGCTCTTTGCCAATTATAACTTTATTATCCTATCACTAGAGAAAAAGTACTAGGGAAACTAATGGGTCTAAAGGCTGACAAGTCCCCTGGACCTGATGGCTTGCATCCGAGGGTCTTAAAGGACGTGGCTACAGAGATTCTGGAAAGGTCCCAGCGGATTGGAAAACCGCAAACGTAACACCCCTATTCAAGAAGGGAGTGAGACTGGAAGCAGGTAACTATAGGCCAGTTAGCCTAACATCTGTCATTGGGAAAATGCTAGAATCCATTATTAAGGAAGTAGTCGCAGGACATTTGGAGACTCATAGTACAATCGAGGATAGTCAACATGGTTTTACAAAAGGGAAATCGTGTCTGACAAATTTATTAGAGTTCTTTGAGGAAGTAACGGGCAGGGTGGACAAAAGGGAACCAATGGATGCAGTATATTTGGATTTCCAAAAGGCATTCGATAAGGTACCACATAAAAGATTACTGCACAAGATAAGAGCTCATGGTGTTGGGGGTAATATACTGGCATGGATAGAGGATTGGCTAACTAACAGAAAACAAAGAGTCGGGATAAAAGGGTCATTTTCAAAATGGCAATCTGTAACTAGTGGGGTGCCGCAGGGCTCAGTGCTGGGGCCTCAACTATATACAATAGAAATCAATGACTTGGATGAAGGAACAGAGTGTCTTGTGGCCAAATTTGCTGATGATACAAAGGTAGGTGGAAAAGCAAGTTGCGATAAGGACACAAAAAGTGTCTGTAAAGGGATGTTGACAGGTTAAGCAAATGGGCAAAAAATTGGCAGATGGAATATAATGTGGGAAAATGTGAAGTCATCCACTTTGGGGGGGAAAAATAAAAAAAAGCAAAATATTATTTGAATGGAGAAATACTACAAAATGCTGTGGTACAGAGGGATCTGGGTGTCCTCATACATGAAACGCAAAAAGTCAACATACAGGTGCAGCAGGTAATCCGGAAGGCAAACGGAATATCGGCCTTTATTTGTAAGGGGATGAAGTATAAAAGCAGGGAAGTCATGCTACAACTGTACAGGGTGCTGGTGAGACCACACCTGGAGTACTGCATAAAGTTCTGGTGCCCTTATTTAAGGAAGGACATACTTGCATTGCAGGCAGTTCAGAGAAGGTTCACTAGGTTGATTCCGGGTATGGAAGGGCTCTCTTATGAGGAAAGATTGAACAGGTTGGGTCTATACTCATTGGAGTTTAGAAGAATGAGAGGAGATCTTATTGAAACATACAAGATTCTAAGGGGACTCGATAGGGTAGATACTGAGAGGATGTTACCCCTCATGGGGGAATCTAAAACTAGGGGGCATAGTCTCAGAATAAGGGGTTGCCCGTTTAAGGAGGAAATGAAAAGGAATTTCTTCTCCCAGAAGGTCGTGAGTCTTTGGAATTCTTTACCCCAAAAAGCTGTGGAGGCTGAGTCATTGAATACATTCAAGGCTGAGTTAGACAAATTTTTGATCAACAAAGGAGTCAAAGGATATGGGAAAAGGCAGGAAAGTGGAGTTGAGGTAAAAATCAGATCAGCCATGATCTCATTGAACGGCAGAGCAGGCTCGAGGGGCCGAATGGCCTACTCCTATCTTTTATGACTTATGGTCTTATCCTCAAGAATAACAAGTAAAAATAATACCACTAGCATCTTTACACTAATCTTTATTCACAAATGCATTTCCAGCTTTGTAGAATCAAGATCAGACAACCATTAGAAAATTGTTAGACTTTAATAAGGTAATCAGTGTACAAAAGCAGTTCCACTGAAAATAATTGACATTTTGCTGAAATAAAGCGCCCTCTGTGGTTCTAGTCAGCGCAGCACTTTTGTAACCTGCCTAAAATTCCAATCCATCTCCAACAAGTTTATTTACATAATAGAAGTATTATTATAGAAGGCTTGGGTAAGTCCTGGTATGTGTGTCTTTTGGGCAATATTAATTTCAGTAAGGTTTTTAAAAAAGTAGTAATTTTGAGTATTATGAAGTGCGAAGGACAGTGTGGTACCCATGATTCTCCAGAGTACAAGTTCCCCAATTGCAGCTATGCCGTCAAAAGTGCAGAGGACAGGTGTTACCCAGAGAGAAAAATGAAACGTACGGTACAGTCACTCGCTCTCATGCGCTTCGCAACTCCAGTATTTTTTTTCCTCATGCATCTGTGAAGTGCCTTAGAACCTTTTTCTATGTTAAAGATGCTATTTAAGTACAATTTGTTGCTTGACATGATCACTTTACCTTTAACCAAAATGGAATAAGAGAGACCTTCAGCAGAACTAAGAAGTGAGTTAATAATAGTGAACAGTTACAATAGGCCATGTAGGATTAGATGCAGCAAGAAAGCACGAAATGAAGGATTGTAGCTGGGAGATGGAAATGTTACTTGGGAAGTTGCATTACTTGGCTGTCCAAAGATGGTAAGTAACAGG
Source organism: Heptranchias perlo (assembly GCF_035084215.1). Lineage (NCBI taxonomy): Eukaryota > Metazoa > Chordata > Chondrichthyes > Hexanchiformes > Hexanchidae > Heptranchias > Heptranchias perlo. The sequence goes on from NC_090329.1 coordinate 108,843,541, forward strand.
TACAGAGGAAGACAGCATTGACAGTCATCCTACCTGTATTAAGAAATTGTTTTTACTTCAAAAAAGAAACAGAAATCACCACCACCACACAACCTGTTCTGGTCCATGAAATGGCAGGTTGACAACCAAATAAAGACAACTAATTTCACTCAAGCCATGTCCAATTCATGTACCAGTGTCATAAAAGTCAGTCTGAACTCCATCTGCAGCTGCATGCAGCCATAACTATTTACAAAGCACCATCGTTAAAACAACCTTCGAAAGATTATATTCTGCTGCAAGTGAAATTTTGCATCTGAAATGTTACATTGCTCGTTTATTTTATATGTTTTGAATGGTTGAGGCAGTTGAACCGGCTACAAAAACAGTTCAAAAAGGGTTAACTTAAAAAGGAGGGAAATCATGAAAGGACTGTACCACAATTTGAATAAGGAAGGGAGCTCTGTATAATAAGTCCTGAATTTAGACATGGTATATAAGCAGGAGAGCTTGGTAACAATAAGTGGTATTGCAGAGCTGTTTGGTGACGGATACAAGTTAGGTTAATATTTTCAATTTTGGATATTTCATCCTCACTGTAAATTCCATCCTTTAGCTTGTTTATTCAATAATTATAGGTAAGTTCTAAGTTGATTTCTCTCTATGAAAACGATTGTAATTTTGTATTAATTTTATGCAGAACTCTGTATTTTGTATCTTTAGTCTCCAGAATCATGGAAGGAATTGTAAGGTGGATTATTTACGATTTACAATTTAGTTTGCTGAGGAACTGCTTAGGTTGCATGTGTTTTTATTTGATAACGGTTGTGTAGCCTGACCGGGATAAAAATGCTTCTATGATGAATAAAATTGGTTTTCAAACCACACCCAGCTAACTCCAGTGTCTGACCGATATATGATGGAGGAGAGACAGAGAGACAGACAGAGACATTCCACTGCACTTGAGAGGTAATAAAACAAATGCAAAAACACAATGTAGAGCATCCAATGGAACGTGTCAAATTGATAGCAGAAAGTAGAAGTGCCTTCTCTTCCCAATATTGCTCATCAACTGATTTGTGGCAGCATTGCTTGGTGAAGGTATATGAGCAATTTATATATTGTGTGCATGTGCACGTGTGAGTGTGTTACTTGTCTGAACGTTAGCCCAAGTAGATGCGCTGCAAAGCTGAATATCCTTCAACTGGATTCTATTCCATGCGTTTATAGCAAAGCAATTGGCCACTGAGCCACTTTGTATTTGGGCACCAAGATTCCTAGCATTCTTCTCCTACCCCCATCCCGTACACATACGATAGATAAATAAATTAAAAGTCTGCCACTCCTAGCTCTACCGGGCATTTACACAGGAGAATATAAGCTCTTCACTGTGTGGAGCTGGACACAAACGAACATAAAAATTGACGGGCAGGAAAAGACCAGCTGGTCCATCAAGCTTGCCCCAAGCTAACTCACTACTAACCCTTTGATCTCGAGTCAAACTGAACTCAATCTGCACCTTTCTTTATTAAAGAGATGCCAGAGTACTATAACAACAACAACTTGTATTTATATAGTGCCTTTAACATAGTAAAATGTCCCAAGGCGCTTCGCAGGATCGTTATCTAACAAAATTTAACACCGAGCCACATAAGGAGATATTAAGGCAGGTGACCAAAAGCTTGATCAAAGAAGTAGGTTTTAAGGAGTGTCTTAAAGGAGGAGAGGTAGAGAGGCATAGAGGTTTAGGGAGGGAATTCCAGAGATTAAGGCCTAGGCCGCTGAAGGCATGGCCACCAATGGTGGAGCGATTAAAATCGGGGATGCGCAACGAGCAAAAATTGGAGGAACTCAGGAGGGTTGTAGGGCTGGAGGAGGTTAGAGATAGGAAGGGGCGAGGCCATGGAGGGATTTGAAAACAAGGATGAGAATTTTAAAATAGAGGCATTCCCGGACCGGGAGCCAATGTAGGTCAGCGAGCACAGGGGTGATGGGAGAATGGGACTTGGTGCGAATTAGGATAGGGGCAGCAGAGTTTTGGATGAACTCAAGTTTATGGAGGGTGGAAGATGGGAAGCCAACTAGGGGAGCACTGGAATAGTCAAGTCTGGAGGTAACAAAGGCATGGATGAGGATTGCAGCAGCAGATCAGCTGAGGCAGGGGCGGAGACGGGTGATGTTACAGAGGTGGATCTAGGCGGTCTTGGTGTTGAGCAGATATGTGGTTGGATTCTCAAGCATACTAGTGATCCAACAAGTCATGCAGCTCAGTCCAAGTGGAGAAGGACCAGGAGCAATAGTCTCATTTTGGACCATAGTTTAAGGTCTATACTGTTTGTTTCAAATAGAAGCACGTGTGCTTGCACAGGATCAGATTAAGATCCCATGATGCTGGCAATGGACTTGATCATATTTCAGGACCAGTTTTGTGAACCTGGAAATCATGTTTTCCTATGGAGTTCTCATCCATGGGCATCTGGAAAATGACAATCACTGTATATAGTCCAATTAATTTAAATCCAGTTCAGCTTGGCACAGGTTGAGTCAGAAGATCCCTGGTTCAAGCCCCAATACAGACTTGAGCACATAATCTAGGCTGACACTTTACTGCAGTACTTCAAGAATGTTGCATTTTCAGAGACGTCATCCTTTGAATGAGAAGTTAAACTGAGGACTTGTCTACCTGTTTTGATGGGTATTAAAGATACCACGGGACAACTTGAAAATTGTAATTTTGTATTAATTTTATTCAGAACTTTGTATTCTGTACTCCAGCCATGCAGGAATCATGGAAGGAATTGTAAGATAGGAGCAGAGAGCTCTCCCACTGTCCTAGACAACATTCTTCCCTTAACCAACACCAGAAGCAGATTAAATGGTTGTTCATTTGTTGTTTGCGGGTCTTTGTTGTGTAAAATTGGCTGCTGTGTTTGTCTAAACAGTGACTACACTTTAAAAAGCAATCCATTGATTATAAAGCATTTTGTTGCATCCTGAAAATATGATACGGTATCATATAAATTCAAGTTTTTTGTTTCAGGCCTCATCAAATATCATACAGTTCCATTCTCTGAGCCTACTGCTTGAATGATTATGGGATCTGTGATCAATCATAAAACAAACATATCAGTCGGTGGCGGGCTGGTGACCATTTTGTCAGGTGAGGCACAGCTATATGCGCCTAACCATGCCAGCGTGTTACTATAGCATGTGGGGAATCCCACTACCAACCTTATAAGCGGTATATTATCTTTTTCTAACAGCATTGTTCAGTGGTTGTTTTCTTTTAAACCTTTACATTCAGTTTTGGACTTAAAAGAAGCAACTAAAGCTTCAAATTCCTGAAGTTGAATGGAGTATAATATTGCAGCTTACGTTTACATCAGCGGCTCCATCTTGCTCGCCCTGGGCTCGAGCTGTTGCAGACAGCAACACTGACCACTTTCCCCTTGTGCACGCACACACACAGACATTCTAGGTGAGGCAGTGCCTCACTTGACGAGTCGCCTCTGACCCACATGCAGTTGTCAGAGATTTAGGAGCAAGGCATTTGCGTGCTCAGAACAAATTGCAGAAACGCAAGCTGCAACTGAGAATTGTAGTGTAGAAGCACTCATAGCAGCAGCACAAACACGAGCATGTCAATGATAGGAAAAGAAGCTCATGCGTGGGAGCACAGGAAAGGGAAAGTACATGGTACAGGGTGAAAATAAAAAATGCAACAAAATTGAGTATATTATGTAATACAATACCGTCTAAAAAGATTACCATACTTTTATATATGTCTATTAAAAAAGGAAGTTCTAGTTGCTGGGACCACTGAAGCCTGACAATTGTGTAAGCTCCACAGATCATACAGTCTGATATGTGGCCTCTTGAAAGACCACAACATTTGTGTAATGTAACGCTCGATGCTTTTACATAATGATTCTTGGAAGGTAATGAACAAAGTTGGAGTTACAAAGCAGCTGTCAAACTGCATTATCATCAGTGGATAATGTCAAGCTTTAGACAGCTGGGTCTCTTACAGGTAAAGGGCATTACATCTAAAATGCAACAGTGTATCATATTCAGTGAATAATGATGCAAGGCTGTGACATTCAGCTGCTAATCTGGGCTGTCCCTTTAAGGCCACTATTCAAATACCCCATGGGAATCCAGGTAATTGTATATATGATGTCTGTAAATTCCTGAGGTCAATAGGAGGTCAGTAACTTTCAGATTCCAAGTCAGATGAACTCAGGATGAAATGCCTAGCTTTGTTTTGTATCTATAACAAAATGTGACATATGAAGTGTGACCAATGCAAGAATTTTTTTTAAACATTAGTCAAGTGCTGAACTAATTCTCAAGTATGACTGTGTAAAGAATCATAGTGAGCTGTCCTTAACCATTTACAGTTGCAGTTCATGAATTGGACACATTACTAGCACAATCCTTTGACATTATGATGTTGCATTCTCATTCTTCAACCAGAACTGTGATCAAATGACCCATTTCCAATGGCCTATGCAAATACAACTAGAGATGGAGTTGCTCGAGAATGGACAAGTTGAGCACTGCCAATGTGTGCTGACTTTATCCTTATGTTTTACCACGCGTTACGTTTTTCCCATCTTATCCCTTATGCCGCTCCTTTTCTGAAGGAGATGTCCCAAGAAAAAGGCACAATACCAACAACACTGGCAGGTCATCAACACCTTGCCTAAGTAGCCATCCATGAGTCTAAACAGTGGGGGTATTCATGACTTTGGGCGACAGTGTAAAATAGCCGACAGCGGATCAGCTGCCTGTTGTACACATCTCCCGGTCTTCATTTCGTTGAAAATGATTTCAATGGAAATCAGAAGAGACGTTTAATGGGCGGCTGATCTGATATTGGCCGTATTACACCATCACCCAGTCAAAATTACCCCCCCTGGGTCCAGAGGGACTGTTCAACAAGTGAACTGCCTCGACCAAATTCATATCACCAGAACGCCAAAAGTTTAAGATTTTTTCCCACAATACCTAACTTGGAATGGAAAATATTTGTGATTGTTCCTACCTTTAGAGGAAATCATCTCCTCTGATGTTTGACTGAGATCAGCAACTCACCACAAGAAACTGTGGGGGGACTTACAATCGATAGTATGTCATAGAGTGTACCAGCACACTTATGTGCTTTCCCATCAACGCACCCTTCAGTCACATATCTAAGTGTGACTTAATCTGCTCTCAGGTAACATTATATGCAATGGTCACCATGTCACTTTAATAAGAACAATATTAGTTTTTAATCCATTTAATTACATAGAAACAGGAGTAGGCCATTCAGCCCCTCGAGCCTGTATCGTCATTCAGTTAGATCATGGCTCATCTGTACCCCAACTCCATTTACCCACCTTTCTTCCATCTCCCTTGGTACCCATGCCTAATAAAAATGTCAATCTCAGCCTTTTGAGAGATAATTCCACATTTCCACTACCCTTTGTGTGAAAAAGTGTTTCCTGATTTCTCTCCTGAATGGCCTAGCTCTAATTTTAAGATTATGCCCCCTTGTTCTGGATTCCCCCATAGGGGAAATAGCTTCTCTGTATCTACTCTATTGAATCCTTTTATCATTTTAAATACCTCAATTAGATCACCCCTCAACTTTCTAAACTCAAGGGAATGCAACCCAAATTTATGCAACCTGTCTTCATAATTTAACCCTTTAAGACCTGGCATCATTCTGGTAAACCTGCACTGTACCCCCTCCAAAGCCAATATATCCTTCCTGAGGTGCAGTGCCCAGAACAGGACACAATATTCCAGATGGAGTCTGACCAAAGTTTTGTACAACTGAAGCATCACTTCCTCCACTTTGTATTCCAAACCCAGAGATAAAGGCCGATATTCCATTAGCCTTTTTGATTACTTTCTGTACCTACGCACTAGCTTTGTGATTCGTGTACTTGGACACCCAAATCCCTTTGCTCCTCCACAGTTTCTAGTTTTTCCATTATGAAAATACTCCGAATTGTGTTTGTTGGATCCAAAGTGAATGACCTCACACTTCCCCACATTGAACTCCATCTGCCACAGTATTGCCCACTCATTTAATCTGTCAATGTCCGTTGTAACTTCCTACTCTCATCTACACAACTTACTGTAACTCCTAACTTAGTTTCACCTGCAAACTTGGATATACAACTCTCTATTCCTTCATCCAAGTTAGTGATATATATGGTGAAAAGCTGCAGCCCCAGTACAAATCCCTGGGAAACACCACTTGTCACATTCTGCCAGAGTACATTACCTTTATCCCCAATCTCTATCTCCTACCTGCCAACCAATTACCAACCCATGTCCCAAGGTTTCCTCCAATTCAATACACTCTCATTTTTGCCAATAATCTCTTGCGTGGAACCTTGCCAATTGCCCACTGGAAGTCCATATGGACATCCATAGACACTCCCCTGTTCACCTTGTTAGTGACCTCCTCAAAAAGTTTAATCAGAAGATTTGTTAGACATGACATCTCCATCCCAGATCCATGTTGACTCTCTTCGATCAGTTCATTATCCTTCAAATGCTCTGTCACACTCTCCCTGATATCACTCTGTCCCTGTCCATTGGTGGCCGTGCCTTCAGCTGCCCAGACCCTAAGCTCTGGAATTCCCTCCCTAAACCTCTCCATCTCTCTACCTCTCTCTCCTCCTTTATGACGCTCCTTAAAACCTACCTCTTCGACCAAGCTTTTGGTCACCTATCCTAATACCTCCTTATTTGGCTCGGTGTCAAATTTTGTTTGATAACACTCCTGTGAAGTGCCTTGGGACATTTTACTACGTTAAAGGTACTATATAAATACAAGTTGTCGCTGTTGTAGATTCTAGATAGATTCGGTCTAGTCTAAAGCAAATGTGCATTTAGCTGCTTTAATACAATTTACAAATAGCAACTCAAACTCAATCAAGTTTAACTTGTGCTTAGATTAAGATTTGTGTTCAGATAGTGACTAGTTTTCTGATCTTTCCCTTTTTCTTTCATTTTTTCCTCTCCAGAATTTCAACAAAAGTCTAAAACTGATAAAAAAACTATTCATATTATTAATAAACTAAAATAATTACAGTTCAATATAAAATAATAAGCTGTTCTACTGAGTGGAATAATTTCATGTTTCCGGGAACAATGTCTGACCTGTGTCACACAATTACTTTTACGAGAAATTATCAATATACATATTCCTTTACCCACAAGCGTGGATTTACAGAAGTCCAAAGGAAATGCAGAATACCCCATAAATATAACTGACTACTAAGAACTTCAGTAAATTACTTAGACATAAAACACCAATTTGCTTTGCACTTCCTCTTTTTGTTCACACTAGTTTCATTAAGCATAACTGACTCACTCAGTGAAAATGCAACTTTGCAGAGTAGTCAGTGATTAATGAGTTTAAAAGCAAGATGACAGACACCAAATTCAAATAACTTGGTGAAAAAGGCATTTTCATAATAGCCTTCATCCTAAATTCAAATTACTAGAGTGGAAGAACAGACCACTCAAAGTGGTTCATTCTTACACAAAAATTAAATAGCAATATTGTAAAACATATCATGCAGTGCTTGACTGCCATTGATATAGCAGTCTGTATAATTTTATTGAGAATTTCAAAACTATTTATCTAAAATGTTTCCGAACAATAGGTTATCATTTTGCTAGGGTCATTTTTATTCGTCAAACAGAATGATTCTCCACACACAAGAGGACCCTGGCCTCCTTCCAATCAGTTCCTAGGAGACATGTTCTTGGCATACAAAAAACCATGACCTCACCTGTGCCTGAGCTGACAAGTGATCTGTTGTTTTCACTCCTTATAAAAGCAGGTGTCATACCTTCATATCAGTTCCTTTTAACGTAAGCTGTACCAATTAGTTGATATTTCCCAACCCTATATGTTTTAACACTCAAGGGCCTGTAGTGTTGGATGGGTACAAACATTGGATGGAAAACACTTCTTTTCAAAGAATGAAGATGATTTTGCCAAATTAGGTAATCTATTTATCTTCATTCCACATTCTTCACATACTGCAGGAGCATATCAAAGTAGTACAACTTAGGAGGTTGGGCACTATAAAAATGGCTACAGCCATTAGTCCCACAGTGCTTGGTTGGGATGATAGATTCCTTTTGCAATAGAGCAATCAAGTTCCTGAGAACGACGAACCAATATACAGATACGAAACACTACTGCTGTGGTGTCCAGACAGAAAAATGACCCAAGGAATGCTAAATTCTGCATCAGTTCCAGCTAGGAGTTCAAAGTTGATCAAGAAGCCCAGTCCTTTTTACTGGGCAACTTTGCCAGAAGATTCCCAGTAGGTGTTCAGACCAGCCATGTATTCAAATATAGCTACAGATGTTGCATTTAAGCAGAAATCCCGATACATGTTTGTGGATTCATAACAACAACAACTTGAATTTATATAGCACCTTTAACATAGTAAAAATATCCCAAGGTGCTTATAATAATGATAATCACGATAAGACAATAAGAGGCAGATCTATTCAACCCTTGAAAGGGTATGCCACACTCAATAGTGTTCACAGTAAGACCCTTATTCTGGGTACTACAAAGTGAAGATTGGCAACCCAAGAGTTGGATTTTCAATTATCAGGAGTCACTTAGTGGACTATCATAGAAGGTTTCTATTGACTTTTAACATATCTAATTGTCCTTGTCCACCTGTGAAATGGGCTTTTCCCCCAAAATGCTGCAACTATATTACAAATGGAGGCTTGCACACAAATCCTGGAACAACATTAAACTGCATGTGTAGGAAATTTGACGGAAAGGCTCTATTTTTGGAGTCCGGGTCTCTGTAGATGACAAATGTTGGACTCTTATATTAAAGACTTCTTATATTTCAGGTTTTGTTCCAGGGAACTTTCATCCTCACAATTCACTCTGATGTCTTCCTTTCTCATAGGAGTTCTGTTCCCACAAAACGGGAGTTGAACAGATTAAGCTCAGGCTAAATCCTTGAATGGCTATTACCGCAGTACAATATAGGTTGTCCTCCTACAGGGCAAAGCATCTGTCTAAAGAATGCTTAACAGTCTCTTGGTTGGAGGGGGCCAGGATAGAAAGCCTAGGAGACTTCTGGGCAACTTGGAAATCCTTAAGGTTAGAGTCATTAATCAAACCCAGTGACTGGGATAATTGGATGTGTGAGGAAGCTAATGGAGAAATACATTCTTGTTACAATGATGTGGTTGAGGGGCTAGTGATGCTCTTCCAAATCCAGGAAGAATTCATAGCTTCCTTAAAGTCAGGAGCCACCCTCCCCCCTCCCCTCCACCAAGGATGAATAGTGCCAGACGGCTATCTAGTTTTGCGTGCACAAGAGATTCTACCCTACTATGGGTGCCTTTACGAGATGTGCGTTTAGATTACTGATGCATTGTACTTTTCTTGGTCCCGCAGAAGTTGGGTTGACAGAGGTGATGGATACCAGTCTCAGCACCATGATCTCATTAGAGGCTTTCCTGGGCTGCACCTTAAGACTCTTCAGTGTTGATGTGTTGCTCCTTGTCAGTATAGTACAGGTAGGTTTCTGTTGTTCATTTAGTAATGGGCTCAGACTAGTAACACGCGATACCAAAGCAATGGTATTGCACGTTACTAGTCTGAGCCCAGTACTAAAGGGTGCCAGACAGAGTTAACTAGTGGCTGGTGCCAGGGGTTGTCAGTTTCGGGGCGTTACCCAGTTGTTCAAATTTTGTCCTCATGACTGATCTGTTGGTTCTCAGTATCCTTGCACTCTCCATTCAAAAGTGAAATACAAATCAGAGGACAAAAGGATTCGATTCATTTGTGTAAGGTCATCTAAGCAGAATTTTATTAGAAAACTGATAATCAAACTAAGGGAGAATGCCTTATGTGACTTATTTTTTGTAGTCAGATCCAAGAAGTGAAGTAAACAATGCTAGGATTGAATCCTGGGGGTGTGGAAAAGGATCTGACACTCAGGGATGGTGCGAGAACAATACGTCGCAAACCAGCTATGGGACAGATGAAGAGAGATATTTCGGCCCAACACATGTCCCCAAGCAATAAATCAGAAGAAGAACAGCTCCTACAATGTGTGGAGAATGTGGGATGAAGAAATAAAAGTTATCTAGACTCTCTCTTTTTAGTATGACAAATTTACAACATAGGATGTGCTTGAGCTACGTTACCTCTGGTCTAAATAAGCCACATTTTGGAAATATTGGAACTTCCTATATGCGCTTAAAAAAAAAGCAATGTGCCTAATTACACATTAGTAAGTAAAAGTTTGCTTTTGATCAATTTTCCATTTTTCTACAAAATATGCAAACATACATAAAATGTTTCTAGACTGTAAGTTATGCTTAGTGGAAAAAAATTAAATCAACAGAAAATTTATCTCCTTTGAGTCAGCCAGCTGCTGCCCATATTTGCTTTGTATAAATTAGAAACAAAGTTATTCTAAGAAAAAATTCCACGGGTTTGTTCCGGACTCACCCACAAGTGGAAAGTTTCTTCACATCCACTCTATTGAACTTCATAGGACCTCTATCAGGTCTCTTTTTAGTTTTCTCTTTTCCAAAGAAAAGAGCCCCAGCCTGTTCAATCTTTCATGATAGTTGCATCCTCTCAATTCTAGTAACACCCTTGTAAATCTTTCCTGCACTTTCTCCAGTGCTTCAATATCCTTTTTGTAGTATGGAGACTAGAACTGCACACAGTACTCCAAGTGCGAAGTAACCAAGGTTCTATATAAATTTAACATTACCTCCCTGCTTTTATGTTCTATTCCTGTAGAAATGAACCTCAGTACTTTGTTCATACTCTTTGTGGTCTTATCAACTTGTGTTGCTACTTTTATGAATTTATGTATCTGTATTCCTAGATCTCATTACTCCTCTACCCCATTTAGTTTCTTACCTTCCAAAGGTAAAAGTCGCCTCCTTATTCCTCCCATCAAATGAACCACCTCACACTTCACTATACTGAATTTCATTTGCCATTTCTGCCTACTCTGCAAGTCTGTTTATGTCTTCTTGTATTTTGGTGTAGTCCCAAAGATTATTAACTATACCCACCAATTTGGTATCATCTACAAATTTTGACAACATATCTCCAATTTCTGAGTCCAAATAATTTTTGTATACAGTGAACAATAGTGGGCCCAGCATGGATCCCTGCAGGACACCAGTTCTCATCTCAACTCTGGCCCCTTTGTGACTTGAAGATAATGCTTAGTCCTGATTCCTATTGTGCAATACCACAGGTGATTGACTAATCATATTTTATTTATATTTATATCTATTTGTATTTAAGTTTTTTTTAAATTGTAATTAAGCTACTTTAAAATCCACTGAAAATAACATTAAAGGTTTAATGAAATTAAAGTTACATAAAAATAAATGTTTCATGGAGCTAACAGCCAAATTTAGTTGGGAATTTTTAATCTGTTTCTATTCAAGTGCAGCTCTAGAAACATCATCAACTCGCTGTCTCAAGATAGGCTCAGTTCAACCACAAAAAGATTTATCCCAGCCAACTTTGGCTAGTGCTTTTGCCAAGTCCTGTGCTTTATATTTGGGGGTGAACTCCTCAATTGTTGGCAGTTAGTCTAAAAGCCTGGTCTTCTGGAACTTGACAGTGTATAGGTATCAGTGTAATAACCACTAGAGAAAAAAAAAAATCGCCTTTTTAAAAAAAAATAACCTTTACTGGAGAAAAGGAGCTTATGCTCAAACTGCTATTGAATCCAACAACATGAGTCACAGTAATGGCATGTTTATCTCTACAATCATCAGTCTACATTTTAAACCATTCCACTAATAGGACTTCCACTATTTCATTCATTAATTGCATTCTACTCTACAAAAAGTTATCTTATATCAATGATAGAAACAGAAAGCACATCAAGGACCCATGACTGAAATATTTATTAAATGAGTGAACAATTTTACAATACATTCGAAACTTATTCTGCTGCTAAATAATTATATCCACAAGGTTTGTGATATGCATGTTCTATTTTAATCTGGTAATTACATAAAACCTTACCTTTAATCTTTCAAATAAATCTACATGTATAGAAAGAATCTGAAGATCATCGGATACCCCACAATGATTCAGCCCATACTTTCGAATTGATACCTCAGGTGCCAATTTACACCCTACAATGCATTGCGCACACTCTCTTCTGCGTATGCGCTGAAACATCATACATGCGGAGAAGCGATAACTCACAAAGTGTTGTGCACCAATTTTGAAGTCTCACAAACCACAAACAAGGGTACTACCATGCAAGTACCGCGAATGGAGGGCCAGAAAGCTGCCTGCTTGCTTAGAAGGTGAGCGGTTGACAACTATGAAAAAATGACTGAATCATCAGTAGACTATACATAGAATGGTTACAGCACAGAAGGAGGCCATTCGCCCATCGAGCCCCTACCGGCACTTTGTAAGAGCAATCCAGTTACTCCCATTCCCCCGTAGCCCTGCAAATGTTTTCCCTTCAAGTATTTATCCAATTATTTTTTGAAAGCCACGATTGAATTTGCTTCCACCATCTTTTCAGGCAGCGCATTCCAGATCATAACTACTCACTGCGTAAAAAAGTTTTTCCTCATGTCGCCTTGGGTTCTTTTGCCATTCACCTTAAATCTGTGCCCTCTGATTCTCGACCCTGCTGCCAATGGGAACAGTTTCTCTTTATTTACTTTATCTAAACCCTTCATGATTTTGAATACCTCCATCAAATCTCCTCTAAATCTTTTCTGCTCTAAGGAGAACAACCCCAGCTTCTCCAGTCTATCCACGTAACTGAAGTCCCACATCCCTGGAACCATTCTAGTAAAGTGGAACAATCTGTGTGCATTTCATTTTAGAAAACACCACCTGGTTAAGCAGGGAATGCAATGCAATGATTTTTTTGTTGCAAGTCAGAAGGAAATGTTACTTTACAGGTAAATTATCATTTGCCAGATGGAAAGGGCATCATAGCATGGTGGACATTGGATGGAACAGCACTTCCCCCTCCTGATGAAATTTCTATTCGAAGTAAAAACAAAACAGTAGTTCCTTTCATACTACCGGCCTACCATTCTAAATCGAGACCCAAGTGAAATTTTCACAACTGCTTTCAAATATTCAAAGGATAAGGGAATGAACGATATCAATGTTCACAGAATTATAGGAACAACAGAATTTTATTATGAGATAAAAACACACATGCAAATTACACAGCTATCACATGGTGAAGGTTGTCACCTGATATATCCTGAAAGGAACATATCGGAACCCTCCTTCCTCTGTTGGATACTCCATAAGTTTTCGATTGATGGCCCAAAATTGGTCAAACTTGTCTATATAAAGAAAAATTAAATTTCAATATCTGTTTCACAATATAAATTACAATCAAAACTAATTTCATCTGATCAAATTTAGAAAGTAGCTACTTGGTTAATTCATTTATTGTTGCTTCGATTGTCTGAACTCTAGCACCGATACAGTAATTCTTCTCAACTCTTAAAAGGCCAGTTCTACTAAATGTTACATTAGCTGCACAGACCTGTGTAATCTACAGAGGGGAAAATGACTACAGCTGAAGCGCTCAGGTTGTTTATCTTAAAAGTACTGTATTGTTAACTTATTGTGAAGTTTCTTTGCATACAACAAATTTGATCTTTCCCTCAAGGTAGTAGCCAATGGAAAATATATTTTTCTAACATCACAAGTTAGCTTTAATGCCACAAAAGGTGAACCAAGGAATTTTACACAGTTCCAAATAATACTTATAATGCATTGCATGGTGTAGTACTTAAGCATATAGATCAGAACGGTTTCAGATTCAATCCCTATTGTTTGTGGAGTTAGCTGATTTCAGTCTGGGTGACACAGAGGCACACAATTGGCAACACCGTCCCCAGGACATCAGGGTGGGACAAACAGAATATGCAGCTCTTGAGAATACTGGTTCACTTCATCATCAGTGACAGCTGGTTGCATGTGTAGGAGTCAGTCGAAACAGGCCCAATGGTGATGGTCCCTACAGGCATTATCCACTTAGTATCTCATGAATTAGAGAGTGGCCAATACCCACAGGATCATACCTTAGTATGAGTTACCTCTTCAGGAGGATATGGGAGAAAATTAGAGAAAAATACAAGGAGATTCTACCCCAACCTATGTCTGCTCTCCTCCGCCTACAAAGTTATCAGTGGTGTTAAACTTTTCAAAGAAGTGTAGCTGTTTGAGAGGTGCATCCCATAAAGAGTAGTTAGTTTTGTTTATAGATTTACTTAGTGTTCATGTTTTTTTAAGCTTTCACCAATGAGCACTATTCACGTGAGCCTCAACAATGATCATCAGCTGGCTATTCAATCGCTGGGGGCATCACAGCTAAGCTGAAACCTGTCTTCACCTCATATTCACATACACACAGATCTAGCAGGGGTCGTTGTACAATAAGCAGGAATTAAAAGACTATTCTAGCATCAAATGTGAAACAAACAGAATAGAGAGTCTATCAAGTCAGTCGATATGTTGGGCACTGCTTAGAAAACAAGATCAGGTCAGACGCTGGGTATTCTGTGGCGAGTGACTCACCTCCTCACTCCCCAAAGCCTTTCTACCATCTACAAGGCACAAGTCAGGAGCGTGATGGAATACTCTCCACTTGGCTGGATGAGTGCAGCTCCAACAACACTCAAGAAGCTCGACACCATCCAGGACAAAGCAGCCCGCTTGATTGGCACCCCATCCACCATCCTAAACATTCACTCCCTTCACCACCGGTGCACAGTGGCTGTAGTGTGCATCATCTGCAGGATGCACTGCAGCAACTCGCCAAGGCTTCTTCGACAGCACCTCCCAAAGCAGCGATCTCCACCAACTAGAAGGACAAGGGCAGCAGGCACATGGGAAGAACACCACCTGCACTTTCCCCTCCAAGTCACATACAATTCCGACTTGAAAATATATTGCCGTTCCTACATCGTCGCTGGGTCAAAATCCTGGAACTCCCTACCTAACAGCACTGTGGGAGAACCTTCACCACACAGACTGCAGCGGTTCAAGAAGGCAGCTCACCACCACCTTCTCAAGGGCAAGTAGAGATGGGCAATAAATGCTGGCCATGCCAGCGACGCCCACATCCCAGGAACGAACAAAAAAGGTTGCAGTTGGGTGAAGAGACACAGCTACAGTCTGCTCTGCTCACCCATCTGCAACATGGCAGAATAACAGGTAACAGTATAATTGTTACTTTGCATCGAATGAACCTAATTTGATTCCACTACCAATAGCAAATCAAGGCATGCTCCACATTTAAACATTCAAAAAGGAGTAACTGGCTACCCTTGTGCATCTATCACTTTACCTGGAGGGCTTGAAATAAATTATTAAGTGAGGAATTAGAGAAGTATTAAAAAGCATTCATGGATACAGGGAATGCAAAATCAAATTTTTTGCACAATTTGAGCGGACCAAATGTCAGCGGACTTTGTGACTCAAAGTCAGGTATTTTACAGTAAATAAAATGTTAATGTTCTGTCAAGAAATGCTACATTAATAATTGGAGCATCAGTACCTACTTTTATATCACAGTAAAATTAGCAATTTATATCACTATCAATGATCAGAGGAAAAGATGGATATTTAGGCACACAGTTCAATAATTGCAAAGGGCGATAACTGAAATCATTTACAAGGGAGAGAGCTCCAGAACTAGCCGCACCTCTAGCCAAACTGTTCCAGTACAGCTACAACATTGGCATCTACCCGACAATGTGGAAAATTGCCCAGGTATGTCCTGTCCACAAAAAGCAGCACAAATCCAATCCGGCCAATTACCGCCCCATCAGTCTACTCTCAATCATCAGCAAAGTGATGGAAGGTGTCGTCGACAGTGCTATCAAGCGGCACTTACTCACCAATAACCTGCTCACCGATGCTCAGTTTGGGTTCCGCGAGGACCACTCGGCTCCAGACCTCATAACAGCCTTGGTCCAAACATGGACAAAAGAGCTGCATTCCAGAGGTGAGGTGAGAGTGACTGCCCTTGATATCAAGGCAGCATTTGACAGAGTGTGGCACCAAGGAGCCCTAGTAAAAATGAAGTCAATGGGAATCAGGGGGAAAACTCTCCAGTGGCTGGAGTCATACCTAGCACAAAGGAAGATGGTAGTGGTTGTTGGAGGCCAATCATCTCAGCCCCAGGACATTGCTGCAGGAGTTCCTCAGGGCAGTGTCCTAGGCCCAACCATCTTCAGCTGCTTCATCAATGACCTTCCCTCCATCATAAGGTCAGAAATGGGGATGTTCGCTGATCATTGCACAGTGTTTAGTTCCATTCTCAACCCCAAATAATGAAGCAGTCCGAGCCCACATGCAGCAAGACCTGGACAACATCCAGGCTTGGGCTCATAAGTGGCAAGTAACATTCAGCCAGACAAGTGCCAGGCAATGACCATCTCCAACAAGAGAGTCTAACCGCCTCCCCTTGACATTCAACAGCATTACCATCGCCGAATCCCCCACCATCAACATCCTGGGGGTCACCACCGACCAGAAACTTAACTGGACCAGCCACATAAATAGTGTGGCTACAAGAGCAGGTCAGAAGCTGGGTATTCTGTGGTGAGTGACTCACCTCCTGACTACCCAAAGCCTTTCCACCATCTACAAGACACAAGTCAGGAGTGTGATGGAATACTCTCCACTTGCCTGGATGAGTGCAGCTCCAACAACACTCAAGAAGCTCGACACCATCCAGGACAAAGCAGCCCGCTTGTTTGGCACCCCATCCACCACCCTAAACATTCACACCCTTCACCACCGGCGCACAGTGGCTGCAGCGTGTACCATCCACAGGATGCATTGCAGCAACTCGCCAAGGCTTCTTCGACAGTACCTCCCAAACCCGCAACCTCTACCACCTAGAAGGACAAGAGCAGCAGGCACATGAGAACAACACCACCTGCACGTTCCCCTCCAAGGCACACCCATCCCAACTTGGAAATATATCGCCGTTCCTTCATCGTCGCTGGGTCAAAATCCTGGAACTCCCTTCCTAACAGCACTGTGGGAGAACCTTCACCACATGGACTGCAGCGGTTCAAGAAGGTGGCTCACCACCACCTTCTCAAGGGCAATTAGGGATGGGCAATAAATGCCAGCCTCACCAGCGACACCCACATCCCATGAACGAATTTTAAAAAAATTAGAGGAAAAGATGGATTATATTTAGGCGCACAGTTCCATAATTGTAAAGGGCCATAACTGAAATTATTTACAAGGGAGAGTGTACAGAACTTAATCTGCATAGAATTTGAGATTAAAAGCAGAGTGCAATAATGGGGCTGGCAGGCAACCTGCCCTACATAACAGCTCAGTTTTGAAAGAGCCATATAAAAAGATTGGTAGTTTGATGAAATAACAATTGTCTATTTGTAAATGTAGTTTAGAAAAATCTTGATCCAAACATATTTCTTATGAAACTAATTATGCATTTACCAAAACCCAACTGTAACATTGCATTGGTCAGTAATAATTAACTTCTTTTCCAATTGTTGAATGATGGCTTTCATTGCAAGAAATCCAAAAACGCAAATGGAAGGGGGGAGGAATCGATATGACATTAGGAACCCTTGGGCCAGGAAATATGACAAAGAGGCAAGGCAGAGAGTACAAAGCTTTAACTTGCATCTGACTTTATCAGAAAGAAACACAAGTTTAATGAACTTACATTTATGATTACATAAAAATGAAATACTGTACTATTTCACTTTACTTCAGCTAAATACTAGTTGAACAATTTTAGCTAGCATCTTTTGGGGGCATTATTCAAGCATTGTATTCTCTTCCCCCAACTCAACGAATGTGAATAAAGAAAGCAATTTACAGGTATAATGGCACCTTTAAGTGATCCATTTTGAAGTACTGGGGAAAAAGTAATTGATGATTTCCTTGCAGAGTTGAACAACTGTTCAATCCTACAAGTTTAAAAACAGACCATGGCACAACTGTAATTTTTCACATACCCAATTGATCAAATAGGTCATTGTTGATTTAACAGGGTCATTGAAAATCACAGCAACTGAGTGGTCACTGGTGGCAGCTTTGCTATTCTTTCAGTAATTTTTGAAATAAAAAGCCAAATCACTGAAACCGTATCAAAAGGGTCTAAGTTCTGCTTTGTACTGTATTAACTCTAATCCCTGTTAATGTGTTTGGGAGCAAAATAGGGGGTTGGATGCTGCATAACTCTAAACATGCATTCTGGTAGGGGAATTCAGTGACATCCTGGGCTACCTTTGCAAACACCCAAATAACATTCAGATAAGCATCCTGTTTTAAAAATGATTCATGAAGATAAAAAGGGAATTTGATGATTTGTCGGTGTCATTTCCCCCTAGTACTACAACAAAACTTAAACATTTATTCCCAAGAGAAAACCAAAAAGGGAAGAATAACTTTGTATAAGGACGAAAGTAAAATTGGTGCTTCAGATTTCCCATGGGAAAACTGAAATGAAAATTGAATTTTAGATATTTTAAGTGTCTGAGGAAATGGTGATTAAAGTACAAGAGCACCAAGCCAATAGCTTGAGTTTAAAAGATATATATATATATATATATATATATATGACAGACATTTAAGCAAACCAAACACATGCATCCTGCCCAAAAACAAACTAGTCTGTTGATCTTTGTATTATTCAGAATATGACTTTAGTATGAAGTAAGGTTCCAAAGTTAAATACTGTATTGAAACACGGTGTTCAAAAGACAAGTTTAGGGCAGTAGAAATTTGCCATGCTCCATTCTGTACTACTAAAAGCCTCAAGAAATACTTCCATTTCAATTTTAATTTATGCCTAACTTAACTACCTTTAAAAACAGTGGTCAAATGTCATACTAACATGCAAGTTTCACACCAGGCAGCCAAATGTTTACTGCAGCAGTGCACTGTCAGTCTCCCGGGTTTGTAGAATATAAAACCCCATAGGAAAGTGAGTTGTGCATGAAGGAGACTAATCCACCTTACCCTTCCATTGAAGCCTATGATGCCACCTTCATCACATCCAACTGCCTCAAATGTCCTACCCAGAACACCATTCCAGATATCGATCACGTGCTTCCTGGCATCAGTCCTAAACTTACTTTTTACCAGTTGCAACTGATGTCCCCTTGTCCCTTAGTCACGGCTTAATTTGAAATAGTGCTCCAGGTTAACCTTTTCTATTCCATTTGTTACCTTATGTACCTTTACAATGTCCCTTCTCAGTTGCTTCCTTTCAAGGGTTGTAGACAAGAGGTAGAGTCAATATGGTTGAAGCTCAAGATTTAAAAAGAGGGCTTATTACATTAGTAGGGGTGTATTACAGACCTCCAAATTGAGGGAAGTAAATGGAAGAGGAAGTCTGCAGTCAGATTAGAAGTATGAGTAGGAATAACTATTATTGTTCTAAGAGATTTTAATTGTCAATTGGGACAAAAAGGGAGTAAATGGAGACATGGGAATTAAATTCCTAAAATGTGTACAGGACACCTTCCTCAAGCAGTGTATTAATAGGCTACAAGGGTGGAGGCATTACTAGATCTGGTTATGAGTAATGAAATAGATCAGATAGAGAAGTACCTTGGGTGTAGTGACTACAATATGATAACGGTTAAGATCCAACTAGAAAGAAAACAAGTCAATACAAAAACTAGAATACCAGATTGGTCTAGGTCAGATTTTAGTAAGGTGAGGAGTGAGCTAGCTGAGGTACATTGAGAAGAGAAACTGTCATACAGGACAGTAGGGTTTAAAAAAAGTGATTGCAAAGGTACAGAATAAGTATATTCCATTAAAAAGGAAACTACTAGTAGTTTCAAGATGCCATGCTATGTTCTCACTTCTTTTGAAATTCTAAGTTAAGCTTTGCTGAAAACAAGAACTGACGTAAAATTTCTGGAAATAACAAACGCTCATTAGCTTCAACGTTAATAGACTAAAAAAGTCATCAACTTTCATATACATTCTGTACACATCAGGCCAGAGTGCAGCAGCAGAGTTGTTTGTGCAACTGAAAGTATGTGCAAAGCAGTCTGTTATATCAAAGTAACACCCACACAAAGTATATTTAATATTACATTTACTTGGCTGTTGATACGATTAAAGTATGAATCTGGGGTTCCATAAGCATTTAAAAAAGCTTGTGCTTCTTTTATAACTTGGGCACCATATCAATAATTGCAGTAGGAAAACAGACATTATAAAAATACAGTGGTAAATATTTGCATGTTGTGTTTTCAAACAGCAGTATTTTAATGACTAATGACAAGCAAATTAGATGTGTAATGTTGAAACTATGAAAACAGCCAACGGATTGCTTAAGATTTCAAATTTTTTATCAGAAAACCCCATCACAAGTCAGTATTTAAATTTGAATCAAAATTCAAAGATGTCACCCAGTTAGAATTATTTTTACTCATCTGGAGAACAGACCATACCTTTGAATCTTTTTTTGTCTTAAACATTAAAGAGAATGAGATTTATTTTATTATGATTACAAGCTCCACAACCACTGCCGATTTTGCCACATCTCTTGCACACTGTCAGCCTTGGCTCAGTGGGTAACACAATGGCCTCTGAGTCAGAAGGTTGCGAGCTCAAGTCCCACTCCAGAGACTTGAGTACGTAATGTAGGCTGACACTCTACTGCAGTCTTTTGGATGAGACGTTAAACCGAAGCCCCGTCTGTCCTCTCAGGTGGACATAAAAGATCCCATGGCACTATTCAAAGACAAGCTGGGGAGTTTCCCCCAGTATCCTGGCCAATACTTATCCCTCAACAAACACCTAAAACAGATTATCTGATTATCTCATTGCTGTTTGTGGGATTTTGCTATGCGCAATATGGCTGCTGCGTTTTCCACATTACAACAGTGATTACATTTCAAAAGTACTTCACTGACTGCAAAGCGCTTTGGGACGTCCTGAGGTTGTGAAGGTGCTATATAAATGCAAGTCTTTCTTTTCTTTTATATTATCTCCATCTGCTTTGGCAATATAAAACAGCAATCACCATAAGATTGGGTGAATGGTTTTACAAGCATTCAGCATTAAGCAGCATATTTAGAATACAGAATTCAAATACAACTGTCCTCGAGGACATCTATTCTAATTGCAAGCTGAAAAATACCAGTTTGTGTTTTACTATAACAGTGCTACAGAAGGGTGTTTTAAATCCAGGTGGAATAAAACATTTAAATAAAATGTAAAAGAGTACCACACAGCAGTCGGCTGCCACTTATAGAATTCTACAATACAGATAAAGTGGTAAGGGGATTAGATATGTTCTGGTGGCACCACACTGGTATCATGCAACTCACATTTATACAGCAACTTTAATTCAATAAAATGTCCTAAAGTGTTTTAGGGGAAAAGCCGGCATCACGCAGCAATAGAAGATTTAGGAGAAGTGACCAAAAGTATTTTATAAACATATAAATAGCAAAAGGGTAGTCAAAGAAAGGGTGAAGCCGATTGGGGACCAAAAAGGAGATCATCTTGTGGAGACAGAGGGCATGGGTGAGGTACTAAATATGAGTACTTTGCATCTGTCCTCACTAAAGAAGAGGATGCTGCCAATGTCACAGTAAACAAGGAGGTAGTAGAGAAATTGGATAGGATAAAAATAAAGAGGTGGTACTAAAAAGGTTAGCAGTGCTCAAAGTGGAAAAGTCACCCAGTCCGGATGGGATACATCCTCGATTACTGAGGGAAGTAAGGGTCGAAATTGCAGAGGCTCTGGCCTCTTCCATAGATATGGAAGTGGTGCCAGAGGACTGCAAATGTTACACCCCTGTTCAAAAAAGGGGAGGGGGATAAACCCGGCAACTACATGCCAGTCAGCCTAACGTCAGTGGTGGAGAAACTTTGAGATACAATAATCCAGGATAAAATTAATTGGCACTTGGAAAAATATGGGTTAATAAATGAAAGCCAGCAGGGATTTGTCAAAGGCAAATCTTGTTTGAGTTCTTTGATGAAGTAACAGAGACGGCTGATGAGGACAATGCGTTTGATGTTGTGTATATAGACTTCTAAAAGGCATTTGATGAAGTACCACATAAATAGACTCGTTAGTAAAATTGAAGCCCATCGGATTAAAGGGGCAGTGGCTGCATGGATACGAAAATGGCATCAGAATTATTTCCATTAAAAACTGAAAAACTTCCATGATTGCATTTTCTTACATAATCTGTGCCTATGGTGCATAAATTAGGGTTTGATGGCTTTAATTTTCATGCATAAATTGGGACTTGAAGCAATATGGCATCATTTTTGCATTTTCCATGAACCCGGAATGTTTACGCTAATTTCCACTTGTTTTACGTTCTAGCTATGCTAATGAGATTCTCAGGAAATTTCAGTGTAACTCGCCGACAGGAATATCAGTGTAAATTTCATCGTAACTTGCCGTTACGCCGTTTCAGGAAATTCCAGGCCTTAGTATCTAATTTGCACTGCACAATTCCAATGTTTTTCTGGTCATCAGTATTGTTATGCAAAAGATAGACAAATTCAAATCACAGGGAGTAGTCAGCAGACAAAGAATCTTGATGATAGACACAAGTAGTTTCATACACATTCATACACTCATATTTAGTGTGATATTGACAGCATACCAATTATTCACTGCCAATTTTAATATTGTGGATTTCTAGACTTTTCATTGTGGAAAGTGAAGAACACCCTCAAATACTCACTGCTGACAAATGGATGTTGATGCAATGTGCATTCAACTTCACAGAATCATAGAAAATTTACGGCACAGAAGGAGGCCATTCAGCCTATCGTGCCCGTGCCGGCTGAGAAACGAACCATCCAGCCTAATCCCACTTTCCCGCATTTGGTCCATAGCCCCGCAGGTCACGGCTCTTCAGGTGCACGTCCAGGTATTTTTTAAATGAGTTGAAGGTTTCTGCCTCTACCACCCTTTCAGGCAGTGAGTTCCAGACCCCCACCACCCTCTGGGTTGAAAAATGTTTCCTCATTTCCACTCGAATCACTTTAAATCTATACCCCCTGGTTATTGACCCCTCTGCTAAGGGAAATAGGTCCTTCCTATCCACTCTATCAAAGCCCCTCACAATTTTGTACACCTCAATCAAATCACCCCTCAGCCTTCTCTGTTCCAAGGAAAACAACCCCAGCCTATCCAATCTGTCATCACTACAATTCTCCAGTCCTGGCAACATCCTCGTAAATCTCCTTTGCACTCTCTCTGTGGTGACCAGAACTGTGCGCAGTACTCAAGCTGTGGCCTAACTAGTGTTTTATACATTTCCAGCATAACATCCCTGCTTTTATATTCTATGCCTTGGCTAATAAAGGAAAATATTCCATATGCCTTCTTAACCACCTTATCTACCCGTCCTGCTACCTTCAGGGATCTGTGGACATGTAGAAGTCTATAAAATAATGAGGGGCATAGATAAGGTAGATAGTCAAAATCTTTTCCCAAAGGTAGGGGAGTCTATAACGAGGGGGCATAGATTTAAGGTGAGAGGGGGGAAGATACAAAAGGGTCCAGAGGGGCAATTTTTTCACTCAAAGGGTGGTGAGTGTCTGGAACGAGATGCCAGAGGCAGTAGTAGAGGCGGGTACAATTTTGTCTTTTAAAAAGCATTTGGACAGTTACATGGGTAAGATGGGTATAGAGGGACATGGGACAAGTGCAGGCAATTGGGACTAGCTTAGTGGTATAAACTGGGCGACATGGACATGTTGGGCCGAAGGGCCTGTTTCCATGTTGTAAACTTCTATGATTCTATGTACTCCAAGGTCCCTCACTTCCTCTACACCTCTCAGTATCCTCCTATTTATTGTGTATTCCCCTTGCCTTATTCGCTCTCCCCAAATGCATTATCTCACACTTCTCCGGATTGAACTCCATTTGCCACTTTTCTGCCCACCTGACCAGTCCATTGATATCTTCCTGCAGTCTACAGCTTTCCTCCTCACTATCAACCACACAACCTATCTTTGTGTCATCCTACGTTTAAGTCCAAATCGTTAATGTGTACCACAAAAAGCAAAGGACTTAGTACCAAGCCCTGTGGCACCCCACTAGAAACAGCATTCCAGTCGCAAAAACGCCCGTCAACCATTACCCTTTGCTTCCTGCCATTGAGCCAATTCTGGATCCAATTTGCCACATTCCCTTGGACCCCATGGGCCTTTACTTTTTTGACCAATCTGCCATGTGGGACCTTGTCAAAAGCCCTGCTAAAATTCATGTAGACGACATCAATTGCGTTACCCTCATCGATCCTCCTAGTCACCGCCTTGAAAAATTCAATCAAGTTAGTCAGACACGATCTCCCCTTAACAAATCCATGCTGACTGTCCTTGATTATACTGCTGACAATTAGGAACATAAGTAGGCCATTCAGCCCCTCGTGCCTGCTCCGCCATTTGATAAGATCATGGCTGATCTGTGATCTAACTCCATATACCTGCCTTTGGCCCATATCCCTTAATACCTTTGGTTGCCAAGAAGCTATCTATCTCAGATTTAAATTTAGCAATTGAGCTAGTATCATTTACACATCGTTGTAAGTTTTAAATTGAACTCTAACAACTGTTAATATAGTTAAACTACTGTTTGATAGAAATCCCTAAAAAGGCTGGCCAATTGTTGCAGTCCATGAAGGAGACAGTAGCGGAACATTTGGATAAACATAATTTAACAGGACAAAGTCAGCATGGCTTTACGAAGGGGAAGTCACGTCTGACAAATTTGCTTGAGTTCTTCGAGGACATAACGTACAGGGTGGATAAAGGGGAACCAGTGGACGTAGTGTATTTAGACTTCCAGAAGGCATTCGACAAGGTGCCACATAGAAGATTATTGCTCAAGATAAAGAATCACTGGATTGGGGGTAATATTCTGGCATGGGTGGAGGATTGGTTATCTAACAGGAAGCAGAGAGTTGGGATAAATGGTTCATTCTCGGACTGGCAACCAGTAGCCAGTGGTGTTCCGCAGGGGTCGGTGCTGGGTCCCCAACTCTTTACAATCTATATTAACGATTTGGAGGAGGGGACCGAGTGTAACATATCAAAGTTTGCAGATGATACAAAGATGGGAGGGAAAGTAGAGAGTGAGGAGGACATAAAAAACCTACAAGGGGATATAGACAGGCTGGATGAGTGGGCGGAGATTTGGCAGATGCAATACAATATTGGAAAATGTGAGGTTATGCACTTTGGCAGGAAAAATCAGAGAGCAAGTTATTATCTTAATGGCGAGAAACTGGAAAGTACTGCAGTACAAAGGGATCTGGGGGTCCTAGTGCAAGAAAATCAAAAAGTTAGTATGCAGGTGCAGCAAGTGATCAAGAAGGCCAACGGAATGTTGGCTTTTATTGCTAGGGGGATAGAATATAAAAACAGGGAGGTATTGGTGCAGTTATATAAGGTATTGGTGAGACCGCACCTGGAATACTGCACACAGTTTTGGTGTCCATACTTAAGAGAAGACATACTTGCTCACGAGGCAGTACAAAGAAGGTTCACTCGGTTAATC
This sequence comes from Heptranchias perlo, assembly GCF_035084215.1. Taxonomy (NCBI): domain Eukaryota; kingdom Metazoa; phylum Chordata; class Chondrichthyes; order Hexanchiformes; family Hexanchidae; genus Heptranchias; species Heptranchias perlo. Next base: position 108,869,115 of record NC_090329.1, read on the forward strand.
CCAGGGATGAGGGGGCGGACATTTGAGGAGAGGTTGAGTAGATTGGGACTCTACTCATTGGAGTTCAGAAGAATGAGAGGCGATCTTATTGAAACATATAAGATTGTGAAGGGGCTTGATCGGGTGGATGCGGTAAGGATGTTCCCAAGGATGGGTGAAACTAGAACTAGGGGGCATAATCTTAGAATAAGGGGCTGCTCTTTCAAAACTGAGATGAGGAGAAACTTCTTCACTCAGAGGGTAGTAGGTCTGTGGAATTTGCTGCCCCAGGAAGCTACATCATTAAATAAATTTAAAACAGAAATAGACAGTTTTCTAGAAGTAAAGGGAATTAGGGGTTATGGGGAGCGGGCAGGAAATTGGACATGAATTTAGATTTGAGGTTAGGATCAGATCAGCCATGATCTTATTGAATGGCGGAGCAGGCTCGAGGGGCCGATTGGCCTACTCCTGCTCCTATTTTTTATGTTCTTATGAATCTCAAGCTTAAATCTATTCATCATTTCGATTAAAAATACAAAAAGTTCTGATTCACCAATATCTGGAATGGGTCGTGACAGCAAATTGCTGCAAGCTTATAAAGTGTACAAAGATGGGGGGAGGACACTTGAATTGGCTCATCACTCTTTTACTGAGGTTGTGAGAGCAGAAAACAAACAACATTTGCTGTTGACCAGTAAATTTTTGCCTGCCGTGAAAAAAGTTAGGATTGTTTTTGATGTGTAGTCCAAAAGCCATTAAACTGCTGGTAAATTATATGATATCTCCTGATCAAAAACTGTTTTTTTTAAAAAAACGATTGTTTCCAAATGTAGCAATATGCTCGTAGGTCCTAATTTATGACCGAAGTGATATTTATCCTGAGAATACACAAATTCAAATGTCAAAATATGAAGTCAAAACAAGAACAGTGTTGGTTTCAAATAATTCTGCCTCAGGCAGGTTCCAGACTTGACTATTTCAGAAGCAGAACACTAACAGCTATTTTATAGTAAAGTTGTGTAGTTCAAATTCCAGCCCCCTCTAAATCTCTTATCTCACCACCTCCTCACCTTTCAACACCCTCCTCCCCCTCCCTGGTGCAAAACCACCTTGTTTATATTATATAGTTAGGATAGTTTTAGCACCCAGCATAGAAGAGATTGACAAAAAATTGGCTGCGCTTAAAGCACTCTTGGTCAGATACAGAAGCTGTTTAACTGCCACTCAACTGTAGCAAACTTCCCCACGTCTCGAAGGACATTATCAGAGAAAAGTAGTTTAAGATTTTAAGACAATTACCCTTGACCAAGCAGCAATGTAGACAGGCATAACAGTTTCAAAAATGTATTAAAACTTCTCTCTTGCTCCATAACTTTCCAAGTAACTAGGGATGCTCCACACACAAGATTGGTATCAATATCGATAGAAGGGGGAGTTAGGGCTTCAGCTACTCAGACATGCAGCACAAATCTTTTGGCATCTGTCTCTGGTGTCAGCTCTATTTGTTTTTAAAGACATAGAAATGGGTAGCAGGACTCCAAATTCCATTTCCGATATTTGGACTGCCTCATTAATAGCAATTGTAAACAATTTTACAACACCAAGTTATAGTCCAACAATTTTTATTTGAAATCTACAAGCTTTCGGAGGCTTCCTCCTTCCTCAGGTACATTTACCTGAGGAAGGAGGAAGCCTCCGAAAGCTTGTAGATTTCAAATAAAAATTGTTGGACTATAACTTGGTGTTGTAAAATTGTTTACAATTGTCAACCCCAGTCCATCACCGGCATCTCCACATCATTAACAGCAACCACTCTAATTACACTATTGACTATCAACATATGCTCAATAGCCTATTGTAGCAAATCTAAATTATGACACCAGAAGTCAGCATGACATTTGGAACATAGGAACAGGGGTGGGCAATTTAGCCCCTCGAATCTGTTCCGCCATTCAATTAGATCACGCCTGATCTGTACCTCAACTCGATTTACCCGCTTTCGCTCCATATCCCTCAATCCCTTTAACTAACAAAAATCTGTCGATCTCAGTCTTGAAAATTTCAATTGACCCAGCATCCACAGCCTTTTGGGAGAGCGAGTTCCAGATTTCTATTACCCCTTGCTTGAAAATGTGCTTCCTTACTTCACTCCTAAATGGCCTATCTCTTTTTTTTTTAAGATTATGTCTTATTGTTCTGGATTTCCCCCACCAGAGGAAATAGTTTCTCTGTATTCTAAACTCAAGCAAGTTAATGCAACCGGTCATAATTTAACCCTTTAAGCCCCGGTATCATTCTGGTGAATCTGCACTGCACTTCCAAAGCCAATATATCTTTCCTGAGGTTCAGTGCCCAAAACTGAACATAGTACTCCACATGGGGTCTGACCAAGGCTCTGTACAACTGAAGCATCATTTCTCGTTTGAGATAAAGGCCAACATTCCATTAGTCTTTTTGATTACTTTTTGTACCTGTGCACTAGCTTTTAGTGATTCTGTGTACATGGACACCTAAATCCCTTTGATCCTCCACAACTACTAGTCTTACTTCAGTTGGCTTTGTTTAAACATTAATTTGAAAGTGCTGACATGCTGGAGTATGATTCCAAAACACAGAGCTTTTATGCATATTTGCAATTGTGATATCTTGATTCAAAATCTATGCCCTTTTTAAGCAGCCGTTAAAATTAGCATTGACTGGGAAACATTTAATTCTTTTGCATCTTGGCTGGCTCAGCAGTGTATCAATTAAGGATCTCCATTCACATTCAAGAAGTTTGGCTTTGAGTCATTGAAGTTTGCCTTCCACACTTATAAAGAGCAATGAGCTCAGAATAATTCAAAAACCTTCTCCACAATAATAGCATGGTGACTTTTTTAAAAATGAAAGATATGAATTCATGACAAACAAAAGTCAATAAAATCTGTCTAAAAGTGGTCAATATAAGGTTAGAAAATGTGACCAAAATCCACCAACTTCAGTCATTTTTGAATAATGCCCAAAAGATAAGTTCTAGGCAGAATTGCTAAGTCAAATAGCTTATGGCAGAAATATCTCACTTCCTAGGAGAGGAAACAACATCAGCTAGAAATTAATGTTGGCAACACTAGCAGACAAATGATTGTATTTTTATCCACTATTTTAACAAAGGCATTAATGGCAGCATTAAAATAGTGGATGGAGGAATGGCATATGAACCCATTAAGCATTCGTCCATTAATATTGCCAACAATAATTTCTAATCTTATATTTTAAGACGATCAGGAAAACAAGTTCTTAAGTGGAAAAATCTACCACACAAATATTCAACATAGATTTTAATGTACTGAATATAAATGGAGCATCCAATGGAAAGCAAAATCTTCCTGCCTATGTACAAGTGTAAAGGATATCTTAGTAAACTGCATTTTGCCCTTAAAATTCACAAATGTATGGAAAGGGATACTTCTCTAAAGTACCAGATATTCAAAAATACAGTTAAAAGAACAAACTTGCATTTATATAGCGTGCTTAGAATGTCTCAAAGCACTTTACAGCCAACTAATTACTTTTAGTCTATGTTATGAGGTAAAAGCAGCATCCAATTTGCACTCAGCAAGGTCCCAAAAACATTAATGAGAGAAATTACCAGTTTTGATGGTATTTGTTGAGGGATAAATGTTGGTCAGTACCCTTGGGAGAACTCCTCTGCTCTTCTTCAAATAATGGCATGGGATTCTTTACGTCCACCTATACAGGCAGACAAGGCCTTGGCTTGAAGTCTCATTCGAAAGATGACACCTCCGACAGTGCAGCTCTCCCTCAGTACGTTATTGAAGTTGTGATCAAGTCTTGGAGTGGGCCTTGAACCCATAGCCATCTGGCTTAGAGATGACTGCTACCACTGAGCCAGCTGGCACTAAATTTTCTAATACATCTACTTATCGTTTTTTCACTTACCCGGTGAGGAGGGGAGGTGAGCCCCGAGGGGCTCTCGCTTCTGGTCGGAAGCGCCCGGGCGGGACATGAATTTAGATTTGAGGTTAGGATCAGATCAGCCATGATCTTATTAAATGGTGGAGCAGGCTCGAAGGGCCGATTGGCCTACTCCTGCTCCTATTTCTTATGTTCTTATGTACTAGGCAAATTAGAAATACCAACCAACAGGTACCCAGAAAGTAAAATATACCCTTCCATAAACCTTTTTTTGCTTTGCAGCAACATTTTTTTGTGTCTACTTTTCTCCCTTTGTGAAAGTGCTAACATCCTGGGGTATGATTCCACAGCTCTTCCAAGTAACTATACCTCATGTGTAGGCCTAGACAATGATATACAAGGCATAACAGTAGAGCCTGATCGGAGCTTCTCCAGTTTGCATGATGCGCCCCTCCCCCAATAGGATAGCAATCAGGATCTGGAACGCTGACTGATCTTTCATTCTGCTTGCCTGAGGTCACCTGTGGTACCCAATTGATATCCTGGCTGAGATTAGCAAACTCAGCACAGAATGAGAGTTAAACTTTTTGGTATGTATGGCTTGTGACTACACCAGGCATTGAGTGTATCACGAGGCCTTTAGGGCAGCTCTAATAGTATTATTAAATTAAACATTATTTCCATTTTATTCAAAGGTAGACTCGTTTCACTTCTCCTGGCTACATGCAAGAAAGTCCAACTTTACATACAATACGTAGATAAAATGATTCAAGGGTCAGAAATCACCTTTCAACACTTAGCTCAATTAGTTCTCTCATTCATAACTGTAGGCAAAAACTGAGTAACTTCTTAGTACCAAAGTCATTGGGTGGAGAGCACATATGTATGGAAGGGGAGAGGGGAAAATGGGGAAAGACCCCAAACTGGTGTTACGTGGCTGAACACTGTTGAACTCGCTTATTCACTTTTTTAATGTGAAAGGTAGTGACAATATTGTCAGCTCACATGTTTTTTTAAATTGCAATATCAGACCCTAAGCAAACTTTTCATAAGGTTTACAGCTCATGTTAATGAGTACTATTGGACTAAAAATACAAAACAATATGCAACATACAGCTTTAAAAATCTTAAATTTTCTTTTCTAAGCTAGAAATAATGTCCATCAGATCTTTCTCATACGTAGAAAATAAATAATATTCTGTTAGATACCAAATTAGCACTACGCACATCCAGTATTTAAGAAAATAAGCACAGAAGTATCTAATTAAATCATTTTAACAATTGAAAAAGTATTTTATAGCGATGAAGTAAGTTTCGTTGCTGTCATTTTGAGAATGTTTATAAACCTATTACTCATTTGAAATGGAGAGTGCATTTTATGGTTTAACATTTCTAGTCACACATCGAGAGAGATCCGGTGGCACAATTGTACTCAGCATTTGCAACTATACATGCGGTTTTAGTGGTGATGCCTCCACTTATACCAGTAGGCAGCTCCACTAAATATGTCCAAATTTCAATAAAGCTTTTTTTTTTAGGAAAAGGAAAGTAGTCTGACTTCAAATCAAATCCACTAATCCATCTTCGCATCATATCTATCAATCTCTTCTCTTTCCAGAAACACTTCTTGCCTCTTGGACCTATTTATACTACCCCTTCAATAGTCTTCCCTCAACATATTCTGCATCCATTATCCTTTGGGTTAAAAATATTCCAACTGATTTCCTTTCTTACTCCTAACTTTTGTAAAATTGAGGCCTGTGGCATCTGAACCCTCTGCTGCACTGAGCAATTTGCCTGGATCAATGGTCAATCCCTTCACAATCAATTAGGTAACCTAAATACCTCTTTTCCAAACAAAACAAGCCCAATTTAATTAAACTTTACTGAAAATTTAAATTCCTGATACCCAGAATAATTTCTGTTACTCTGGATCCTCTCAATGGCACGAATATTCTTTCTATAAATGGGTGAGCAGAATTGCAAGTATTCCAGATGGGGTCTGATGCGCACCTCATCAACAAGGCTACAGAAGTATTTAAAATGCTTAATTTGAATTACTATATAATTTGAATTTTTTTTAGCAAAAATAATTGAATAGACCATATATCTGATTTGTGAATCAAAAATGCACATCATGTATTTCCCAGTCAGATTATTACATTAACAACATTAATTTCAACAAATAAGTCTCACTATGAAAGTGTTCATTTTCCATTTTAGAAAAGTTACATCATCTAGGTATTAAATAATCTGCAAAAGACTAGATGACTGGTAGTGTAATTTACCTCATCTTCCTGCTAGGCGAGATCAAAGATTTGAAAATTTGCATGGTGAACATTTGAAAGCAAATTAAGTTCTAATACCAAAAATAATAAACCATTCAAATACATATAACATAGTGATTCTCTATCAAAATACTTAACAGATCATGTTACATTAAAATACTTAGACCAAAATGTTTACTCAAAATGTCACAAAAAGGTATTTGCATTAATAAATGAAAACATTGAGGGTGTCTGTATTAACTGTTCTATCATAGATTTGCTCAACAGTACAAACAATAAATACTAAACTGTCAGCATGCACATGTGGGCTAAAACTGCCCCTAAGCAGTAATGCAAGAATTGGCTCACAATGCTGTTAGCTAGGCTAAATTAGTGCACAAAAGGATTACTACTTTCACCCAAGATTAAAAGCGCCACAAATTAAACACTTTCCCATATGTATGTAGGAGTTAAAGCCGCCATCTGGTGGTTTTTTTTTCCATTAATGCGCAGTCTGTGTATTTTAATCAATGGCTATTTTCTATATCCTCAAATACTGAACTGAAAATTTTGGCTGAGATGGGGGTCAATTTTAACTTGACTTCAATGGAAAGGAAAATGAGGCGGGGTGTAAAACAGGAGACCGACCTGCTGCCGCTCATTTTCCGCACCACGGAAACAGTTACAATTGACCCCAGAATAGACCTTTAACAAATATTAAGCAGGTGCTGTAGAATTTAAATCAAAGTCACACACATAACTGTAAAGCATATTGACTTATGGGGTGCTTTTGCTGTAGATTTCTCTCTAATGGTTAGGCCATTTCTCTTTCCTTCCTGCACCACACTGTCGAAATGATATATCTCATGAGGGGGTACAATAAAGAGTGTATTAAGGGCAACCACAGAAATACTTGTAGGCCTGAACATCTACCCACTACATGAAGGATGACAGCACTAACTGGCCAACAGCAAGTATTCTTTACCAAAATAAAGTATTTAAAAGGACTTTGCTTCACTTCAGGAAATATGCTAAACTCAGTTACAACATAACTCTGGAGTGTCAACAGTTTTGTAGAAGACTTCAAAGATTTTCACAAGATCACAAGTGAGGAAGGCCATTCGATTTATCTTAATATATCCATCCAGAAAGAGCCTAACATCCCTCCTTTGAAGCATCCAATTGCTTCATGAATGAATCAAGGGTTTTCACTCCACTACTCTGTGCAGGAATCCGTTCCATGTATTGTTCAGTGTGTAAAGAACTTTGTGATGTCTATCCTAAATTTGCCTTTTACTAGTTTGATCCTGTGTGCCCTTGTCCTACTCTCAGTCTAGTTTGAAGTAACTTTCAAGATTTACCTTTTCCATATTTATTACTACATTATATATACCTCTTATAATATGACCTCTCAGATGCCCCCTTGCAAGGTCAAAAATGCCACGTCTCCAGTTTGTCATCATAACTCAGACCTTTGTCAGTGGGTATCATCTTTGTGGCTCTTCTTTGCACTGCCTCTAGAGCTTGAATGTCTCCCCCATGTCTTGACCATTGGAAATGGCCAAAGCACTCAAGGTCTGACCAGAGCACTGTACAGTTTGAGCACGAGTTCTTCTGACTAGCTTCATTACAAGTCAAGAAACATACTCCTCCAGCTCACATCTTCTCAAACTGTGCAGCATGGAGAAATAAGGGTGGATTTAGACTCTATCAGTGTAAATTCAACATCAATCCAGTCAGGGCCAGACCTGACAGCAGAGTGAGACTTCCTCAGTCCACTCCCTCCCAGCCACCAGTATGCCCACATGAAAAACAAAAGAGAGCAAAATAATTTATTTTTTAAAAAAACAGAAAAAGAAAAACTGATGGGAAGAAGAACAAAAGACATGGAAAGGAAAGCAAGCAAGAGAGGGAAGAGAGAGAGAGGAAAAACATAATAGAAGTAGTAAGAGGCATTTTTTTTCCTGTAGACTTACTGGTGTCACTATCCTTGGCTAGAGCAGAACAACAGTCTATAAGAATCTCTTAGTGTGGCTTGGCTCAAAAAGGTTGCAAGAACCAATGCTCCAGCTCGGTTCTTTTCCTTCAACACTTGTTGTCTACAACATAGGTACATCCTCTAGCCCTAATTATTCAAAGGATTGTCTCATCCAAAGCAGAGCTTGGGGTAGAAAAATCATCCAGTCATAAATATGAAGCACTGAACTGTAACAAAAAGTCAAACACTTTGGGGAATCCAACATTAATGGACCACCTAGTTTGAAAACCCATGATATTTCTAAGTATTCATTTAATATATATCAACACTACATGGCAGTGCTTGGGTCAAAATGCAAGAGTCAGTAAAAATCATAACATTCAACAATGAATGGAATAATTTTGCAGAAAAGTAAAGTTTCTTCATTACTGAAAGTTATATCATTATGTGGCAGCAAAGGGAATTCCCCAAGGAAAAAATGTCAGCACCAGCATTAACTACAACATATAGGAATAGTATTTTTTCAAGTTTGATATTTGGCAGCTTGCTACATTAATGTACTGCACTATTATGGTCCTGTGCCACACTAGGGAGGTGGGGTGGGGGGTGGGTGTTCGAGATGGAGGGCAAAGTTGCTAGTTTCAAACCACATTGGCAGAAGCCTCAGTTAAGGTTACTTGCCCTCTCCTGACATCAAAGAATGGTACAAAGTCAGAGAGGGAAGGATCTAATGAGGCTCAATATTTTTTAAAATCCTTCATATAATTGAACTGAGTGTACAAGTCACAACAGTCACTGCAGAGAGGTACTTGGTAAGCTGCTGCAGATTGTTAAACTATGTCCAAGCATTAGAAGGGGAATAGAAGAAAATTGGAACAAGATATTATTCTCTTCCCAGAAGTTCTAATATTATGAACAAAGGAACATGCATGACTTTTTCGTGCTAGTCTGTTAAACGTATCACGTGATATCAGTGCTATAGACAGGAAGCTTCAATATCAAAAGCACAAAAAAAATTAAACTGGGGGAAATTTGCTGTATGTTTTTTTCTATTACGATAGTTTTTTCCATTTTATGTAAATATATTTTGCAAAAGCAGCTGTTTATGGTTAATGTACAGAGGCCATCCAAGTAATCAAGCATCATGGCCACATCAACAGGTCTGAAAGTACATGACTTCATAAATGACTGAATACAGACAGTTATATTAGACAGTGACCTAGTTGTTACAAATCGTCTAAAATACAACTTTAATGTATGTGCTATTAATGAAAAAAGTACACTATGTTTAGATTTAGTTTTGGTTATAATTTGAAGAGATTGGGAAAAGTTTACTACATCTGTTCAACATTATAGCCAGACATTACGCGGCCACAATTTTCTTTATAGCTTACCACTGGAAAGCTTCCTGTACACCGACGCAGATTATATTCACATCTTTACAATGCATGTTGAGAACTATCTCAGCATTCTCACGGTTCATATTCCAGCAAGTCAGACACATTCAAAGAACGAGCCTTTTCAGTGTTGTAATATTTTACGGTTATAAAATTACAAATATAGTATATAGGAACAGCACAGAGAAGTCGCACACCAGAGTATCAACACTTTGTGCCATGGTAGTGAGAACACTTGTTCATTTGCTTCTTCCTCCATTCCCCCCACATTGTTGAATCCCAGTTGCACTGATGCAAAGGGGGAAAGAAAACTCAGGAGTCATTAAGCTGCTGCCAAGTGGCTAGAGGTGGGAACGGAGTGGTAGACAGAGACTGGGATTAGACTTCTCTCTCACTCTCTCAGCTATAGGTGGCATTGGGCCTTGGGAAAAAAATGGGAGGAATTTGATATTGAAAGATTATAATCCTTCCTTTCCCCTCTTGCAAAACAAAATGTAACCAGGACATCTTTAAATGAATTATAAGACAGTTATCTATTAGTGTACAGATGATTGAACCAAAGTTCAAGTGGTTCATGAATGCCTTCTAATCCACTTGATCAATTACCTCAGCAAAGTCCCCTGCTCTTCTTCAAACAGTGCCATGGGATCTTTTAACTCCACCTGACATCTTGCATCTTAACATCTCACCTGAAAGACTGCACCTCTGACAGTGCAGCAACCCCACATAACTGAAATATCAGCCTAGACTATGTGCTCAAGCCTCTCAATCAGGGTTTCAAACCTGATGACGTGACTGGATGACAGCATACGATGGAAACATTTGAATGACTTGAGCCAAAGCAGTGTGCCCAAAGGCTGATATAGTTCTGGGAGGAATATTGGCTCAGATATTAGAAGAATCCTCGGCTCTTTCTTGAATAATTTCATGAGATCTTAACAGCCACCTGAACCACCAAAACAAACAAATAGGGGGTCATAGGAACAGGAGTAGGCCATTCAGCCCCTCGTGCCTGCTCCGCCATTTGATAAGATCATGGCTGATCTGTGATCCATCTCCATATACCTGCCTTTGGCCCATATCCCTTAATACCTTTGGTTGCCAAAAAGCTATCCATCTCACATTTAAATTTAGCAATTGAGCTAGTATCAATTGCCGTTTGCGGAAGAGAGCTCCAAACTTCTACCACCCTTTGTGTGTAGAAATGTTTTCTAATTTCACTCCTGAAAGGTCTGGCTCTAATTTTTAGACTGCGCCCCCTACTCCTAGAATCCCCAACCAGCGGAAATAGTTTCTCTCTATCCACCCTATCCGTTCCCCTTAATATCTTATAAACTTCGATCAGATCACCCCTTAACCTTCGAAACTCTAGAGAATATAACCCCAATTTGTGTAATCTCTCCTCGTAACTTAATCCTTGAAGTCCGGGTATCATTCTAGTAAGCCTACACTGCACTCCCTCCAAGGCCAATATGTCCTTCCAAAGGTGCGGTGCCCAGAACTGCTCACAGTACTCCAGGTGCGGTCTAACCAGGGTTTTGTATAGCTGCAGCATAACTTCTGCCTCCTTGTACTCCAGTCCTCTAGATATAAAGGCCAGCATTCCATTAGACTTATTGATTATTTTCTGCACCTGTTCATGACACTTCAATGATCGATGTACCTGAACCCCTAAGTCCCTTTGGACATCCACTGTTTTTAACTTTTTACCATTTAGAAAGTACCCTGTTCTATCCTTTTTTGATCCAAAGTGGATGACCTCACATTTGTCAACATTGAATTCCATCTGCCACAGTTTTGCCCATTCACCTAATTTATCAATATCACTTTGTAATTTTATGTTTCCATCTACACTGCTTACAATGCCACCAATCTTTGTGTCATCGGCAAACTTAGATATGAGACTTTCTATGCCTTCATCTAAGTAGTTAATAAATAGTAAATAATTGAGGCCCCAAGACAGATCCCTGCGGGACTCCACTAGTCACATCCTGCCAATGTGAATACTTACCCATTATCCCTACTCTCTGTCGCCTTTCGTTCAGCCAATTTCCTAACCAAGTCCGTACTTTTCCCTCTATTCCATGGGCTTCTATCTTCGCTAACAGTCTCTTATGTGGGACCTTATCAAATGCCTTCTGGAAGTCCATATCGCAGGCACGAGAAGCTGAATGGCCTACTCCTGTTCCTATATAAATAACATCCATTGACACTACTTTAGTCACCTCTTCAAAAAATTCAATCATGTTTGTCAGGCACGACCTACCTTTCACAAATCCATGCTGGCTCTCCCTGATTAACTGAAAATTCTCGAGGTGTTCAGTCACCCTATCCTTAATTATAGACTCCAGCATTTTCCCCACAACAGATGTTCGGCTAACTGGTCTATAATTCCCCGGTCTCCCTCTCTCTCCTTTCTTAAAAAGTGGAGTGACATGTGCAATTTTCCAATCTGGAGGGACAGTTCCTGAATCTAGAGAACTTTGAAAGATTATAGTTAGGGCATCTGCAATCTGCTCACCTACTTCCTTTAAAACCCTGGGATGGAAACCATCTAGTCCTCAGGATTTGTCACTCTTTAGTGCTATTATTTTCTTCATTACTGTTACTTTACTTATGTTAATTTTAATCGAGTCCCTGTCCCCGATTCAATATTAGTTTTCTTGGGATTTCCGGCATGAAATTCTCTTTTTCTACTGTAAATACTGACGCAAAGTAATCGTTCAACCTGTCCGCCATTTCCCCATTGTCAATGACAATATCCCCGCTTTCAGTTTTTAAGGGGCCAACACTGCTCCTGACCACCCTCTTTTTCCTAATTTAACTATAAAAGTTCTTCGTATTGGTTTTGATATCCCTTGCAAGTTTCTTTTCATACTCTCAGTTTAGCATCTCAAACAAAAGGTGGCACTTTCAATAACGCAATCCTCTCAGTATTGCACTGGAATGTGAAAAACTTACATTAATATACTGCTTTAGCGCAGCAAAACATTCCAAAAAAAAAATCATAATTGGGTCAGTATCAACCAGGATGAGGACAGAAGGTAGCAAAGGTATCCAAGATGCTGTCAAAGAGGTTGGCTAAAAGGAAGCTTTTGATGTTGGGGAGAGATGCAGCAAGTAGCAGTATTTAGTGAGGGTGTTCCAGAGTGTGGTTCTGCTGCCGGGAAAGGGAGATTGTGCAGATGAGAGCTGGAGGAGGCTGCAGAGGTAGAAATGAGTGAGGCTGTGAAGGGATTTTAAAACTGGCACACTGAGGGAGCCCATGTAAGCTGGCAAAGATAGGTCAGCATGATAGGAATGTGGGCAGTGGAATTCTGGGTACGTTGGTTAGAGACTGGGAGGCCAGCATAAAGTGTACTAGAAAAGTCAAGTCTGCAAATGACAAAGGTGTGTGGATGAGGGTTTGGCATCAGAGGGGATTAAATTGAAAAGGGATGGATGATGTTTTAAGAGGTGGAAGCATGTAGTCTTGGTGATGGACCGGATGTGGTATCTGAAAGTCAGCTCCCGGTTGAGTGATACCAAAGTTGTCCATCATTGAGTTAAGTTTGAACAGGCTTCCAAGAAGGAGGATATCTAAAGGGGGTGAGGCACAGAGCTTCTGGCAGAGGCTGAGCACTTGGGTCTTGACAATGCTGAGCTTCTAGAAGTTCTAGCTCATCCATTACTTGAACGGCTGACAGGTCGACAGTCGTAGAATCAAGGGTGGTAGTGGAGGGGTAAAGTTTGATACCATTAGCATACGTACAAGAGCTGACCTTGTGCTTCCAGATAATATTGACGAGGGACAACACATAGATGAGGAGGGGCCAAGAATGGCACCTTGGGATGCACCATAGATGACCAAGCGTATGACAGGAGAAGCCATTGCAGGAAATATGCTGGCTACATTGAGACAGGTAGGTCTTGAACCATAAGAGAGCAGTGTTATGTCGATGGACTGTAATGGAGAAGCTGTGGTTGACCATGTCAGCCTAAATGGTGTGCTCAATTCTGAAAGGAAATTCTGAAGTTTTTTCTCAATATCTGCAACCAATCAAGCAAAACTCCAGAATATCTAACCCACTGTAAATCTGAATACATTACATAACTACCATATTGCTCTTTATTATTGCACATGTCCTCCGTTTTAAAAAAAATACTTGCCCATTGCATGAATACACCACCAGAAGGGTCCCGAATGTCCTTACCCAAACACTGCTCCTGTGTTACGTGATTATTTAAATATAGTTATCACACCAGGATATCCTCTATATGCCATATGTTTATTCAGAAAAGCATAGTAAAGAAAATGCTTATATTATTTAATGAACAGGGAATAAATGGAGAGACAAGTTTCAAAAGCTGAAAAAAAAATCACTCCTCAAACTTTTATGAACTCGCCTTTATTTTTCAAATCCTCCAGATACAGACTGAAAAATATTCTGGGTGTAAAATCAAATATTAATGTAATGAGACATGCCTGGACATCAGATCTATAACCTAGACCACCAATTTAAACTCTCACCATGACACATACCAAGTGTATGGTGAACATGAAAATACTGTCCACTCATCGTGTTTTTCAAACATTGCAATTACTGGTTTATATTACACCTGATATGCAAATGAGAAACTGCCACAGTTTTGTAATTACAAATCTCTCTTCAAAACAAAACTTTGCAGAAATGTACAAAGAACATGACTACAGTATCTAACATGGTCAGTCTCTTTAATATCACTACCCTGTGTCAAAGTTGCAGATGTAGCTGATAATTCCACTTATGCAATAGATGAATAATTCAGCTAAAACAGAAGATTCACTTTATTAACATAGTATTCAAGAATGCATATTTATTTGTCATGCAACTGAAAGTATGCAATCAGTCAACAAAATTGAGCACAAGTAGAACTAGAAAAGTAAAATCCAGCCCTGTCCTCCCAACACAACAAGCATGAAGAATATTTAACATTAAAAACTTAGCAAAAAACAGAAAAAACAATCTCAATCTGAATCAAAAATCTATTAGCATACAATGTCAAATTGTGTTTAACACTCATGTGCTAAAATCTATAAAATGTCTTAATGCCAGCAATAGCTGAACTGTTAGAAATGTAATGCTCCATTAACTACTAAAATTGTACAGCTGTATTTTTTTAAAACAACTAAGAATTTGATTTTTGAATGAGGACACAGCCACATTTTCCAGTAAAAGGCCAATATGAAAAGCCACTTAGAAATTTGGTTAAAATTTAGAAGTATTTTTTTTAAAGTTGTGTTTTTTTTAAAAATATATATACGTACAAGTTAGGGTTCAATCACTTTTTGAAAAGTAAAATTCTCCTGATGTATGTTGAAATCTTATCAGAATATTATGGTGGGAAATCCTAGCTTGCAGCAGAGTGTGAGGTGTAAGTAAAGCATAGAAATATAGAAAATAGGAGCAGGAGTAGGCCATTCGGCCCTTCGAGCCTGCTCCGCCATTCAATATGATCATGGCTGATCCTCTATCTCAATACCATATTCCCACTCTCTCCCCATACCCCTTGATGCCTTCTGTATCTAGAACTCTATATCTTCTTCTTAAATATATTCAGTGACTTGGCCTCCACAGGAACATAGGAACAGCTAGACGAAAGAAGATCAAGCTCCATCTAGTTTCCCTTCTCCCATTCTGATAGTCGCGCTATACATGATAATGAAGCTATTGACTAACCATAGCAATCTTTTTCGATCAATTAGTCCATAACAGACCCAGACATCAAGCAAAGAAAATCCCAATGGTGGAAAGCTTTGGGAAATGTAGATCCTAAGTCACCTGTTCCTCCCATGCTACACTTACTACATGTCATTCTCAAATTACTCATATACTGTATCCCAAAATATTATTTTCAGAAAGAAATATATCCAATTTGCATTTGAATGAATCAATACTATCTGCACATCCATCTTTACCAAGATGCAGTGTGTACCATCCACAGGTTGCACTGCAGCAACTCGCCAAGGCTTCTTCGACAGCACCTCCCAAACCCACGACCTCTACCTTCTAGAAGGACAAGGGCAGCAGGTACATGGGAACAACACCACCTGCACGTTCCCCTCCAAGTCACACACCATCCCGACTTGGAAATATATCGCCGTTCCTTCATCGTCGCTGGGTCAAAATCCTGGAACTCCCTACCTAACAGCACTGTGGGAGAACAGTCACCACACAGACTGCAGCGGTTCAAGAAGGCGGCTCACCACCACCTTCTCAAGGGCAATTAGGGATGGACAATAAGTGCTGGCCTTGCCAGCGACACCCACAACCCATGAATGAATAAAAAAAAAATACCCATTTTCAAGAGGAATTCACATTTGATGTCTGGATTTAAAAAATGGCTTCAGCAAGGTTAACCCTATGGACAGTGAGTTTATCCAATGAGGAGTTGAACCATACTAAGGTGTCAGGTTCAACTTCTGACTTGTTTCAAGTTAGCCAATCTCAAAAAAAAGAGTAGAGGGTGTAGCCTAACATTAACCATCAAGGCTCACATATATATAACCACTTGGTCAAGTAATTGATGGGTGATAATCGATGATCCATGATACCTATGAGACAGTACACCAATAAGGAGTCAACATCTTCAGGAGAGGAGAGAAAATATCACCTCTCTCCCCACCCACCCCCAAAAAAAACTTGATTCAGGGACTTAAGCTGCAGTTACTGGGAGACACTGAGTCTCCATCATAAGGTCAGAACTAGGGCTGTTGGCTGCTGATTAAGAGTGTTCAACTTCACACACAATTCCTCAGATTGAAGCAGTCCGTGCCCACATGCAGCAAGACCCAGACAACATCCGGGCTTGGGCTGATAAGTGGCAAGTAACATTCATGCCACACAAGTGCCAGGCACTCCGAGAAAGAGCCTAACCACCTCCTCTTGACATTCAATGGCATTACCATTGCCAAGTTCCCCACCAACAACATCCTGGGGGACATCATTGACCAGAAACTTAACTGGACCAGCCACGTAAATACAGTGGCTACTGGAGCAGGTCAGAGACTGGGTATTCTGCAGTGAGTGGCTCACCTCCTGACTTTCCAAAGCCTCTCCATCATCTACAAGGCACAAGTCAGGATTGTGATGGAATTCTCTCCACTTGCTTGGATGGATGCCTCTACAACAATACTTAAGAAGCTCGACAACATCGAGGATCCTTGATGGGCACCTCATCCTCTAGCCTAAACATCCATCACTGGCATACTATATCTACAGGATGCACTGCAACAACTCGCCAAGGATTCTTCAGCAGAACCTCCAAAACCTGCAATCTCCACCAACCAGAAACAAAAAGGCAGCAGGTTCTTGGGAACACCATCAACTCCAAGTTTCCCTCCAAGTCATACACCATCCAAACTTGGACATATATCGCCATTCCTTCATCTTCGCTGGGTCAAACAGGCTTTGGAACTGAAACAGTATAAATGTAGAACACTCTGACTGAAGAAATGAAATAGACCTGAAGAACATCTACCATCAGAGGATAGGAAATGATGGTGGCACAGATGCTGAGGCCCAAAGCACTTGGTACCCAGTGAAAAACTAAACAGTATGCAATTCTTTTTAACTGGAAAAATATCACTATTTTCTTCCATACGGAGGAAAGAGCGGCAGTACATAAAAGTATAGTTTATGAAATCTTTTAAATGTATGGCTTACGTATACTATATATTTAATACTATATTATGGAACAAATTACATCAATATGAGCTGTTCTTGGCACTGAAAAGTGCTGCTGATTCATATTTTTGTTTTTAAGAAAAAAGTATCTTTTTACCAGTGGGCTCTGAAAATGATTCCATCCATTTATACTCTAGCCAGTTTTAAGAATGGTAAGCAGGAGCAAACTTAGTTATTGCATCTTTCTTGTTCCCTCTCACATCTGGTTTACAATCCTGGCCAATATTTAGCCTTCAACCAACATCACTAAAAAAGATTATTTGGTCATTTATCTCATTGCTGATTGTGGGAGATTGCTGCGCGCATATTGGCTGCCGTGTTTCCTACATTACAATTGCAATTCAAAAGTACTTCATTGGCTGTAAAGCACTTTGGGATGTCCGAAAGTCATGAAAAGTGTTATATGGAATCGCGGAATCATAGAAAGGTTACAGCACAGAAGGAGGCCATTTGGCTCATCGAGCCTGTGCCAGCTCTTTGGAAGAGCAATCCAGTTAGTCCCGTTCCCCTGCTCTTTCCTCGTAGCCCAGCAAATTTTTTTCCCTTCAAGTATTTATTCAATTCCCTTTTGAAAGCCACGATTGAATCTGATTACACCATCCTTTCAGGCAGCACATTCCAGATCATAACTACTTGCAGCATAAAAAAGTTTTTCCTCATGTTGCCTTTGGTTCTTTTACGAATCATCTTAAATCTGTGTCCTCTGGTTCTCGACCCTCCCGCCAATGGGAACAGTTTCTCTTTATTTACTTTATCTAAACCCGTCACGATTTTGATCACCTCTATCAAATCTCCTCTCAACCTTCTCTGCTCTAAGGAGAACAATCCCAGCTTCTCCAGTCTATCCACGTAACTGAAGTCCCTCATCCCTGGAACCAGTCTAGTAAATCTTTTCTGCACCCTCTCTAAGGCCTCCACATCCTTCCTGAAGTGCAGTGCACAGAATTGGACACAATACTCCAGCTATGGCCGAACCAGTGTTTTATAACAGTTCATCATAACCTCCTTGCTTTTGTACTCTATGCCTCTATTTATAAAGCCTAGGATCCGTGTGCTTTTTTAAACCACTTTCTCAACCTGTCCTGCCACCTTCAAAGATTTGTGCACATATACCCCCAGGTCTCCCCCTTTAGAATTGTACCTTTTAGTTTATACTGCCTCTCCTCGTTCTTCATGCCAAAATGTATCACTTTGCACCTCTCTGCATTAAATTTCATCTGTCACGTGTCCGCCCATTCCACCAGCCTGTCTATGTCCTCTTGAAGTCTATTACAATCCTCCTCATTGTTTACTACACTTCCAAGTTTTATGTCACTGCAAATTTTGAAATTGTGCCCTGTACATCCAAGTCCAAGTCATTAATATATATAAAAAAAAAGCAGTGGTCCTAGTAGCGACCCCTGGGGAACACCACTGTATACCTTCCTCCAGTCCGAAAAACAACCGTTCACCACTACTCTTGGTTTCCTGTCACTTAGCCAATTTCGTATCTATGTTGCCACTGCCCCTTTTATTCCATGGGCATATAAATGCAAGTCTGTCTTTCTTTCTACGTGTAGTTTTTCCTCTACTGCATAGGCCCATCTGAACAAAAGCAATTTTTTCCCCAAAATTTCATGATGCTTCAGAAGTGAGACCAATGATTGAGGTGGGTTTTGGGAAACAGATTTCACGTGCATCAATTTTTGTCTGATTACGCTCTTGTGAAGCGCCTTGGGATGTTTTACTACATCAAAGGCATTATGTAAATGCAAGCTGTTGTTGCATCAGCTCAATGATAATTTCAGCATATTAGGTATCCTTTTGAAATATTACTTGACTAATAGCCCAGATGTCATGGCAAGATGGGAGATTGAATCCAATAAATTTGGTAATTTCTGGGCTAGTACCAGAAAAAATGACCATGAAAACTACCAGTTTGTCATAAAAACCCAACTGGTTCATAATGCCCTTAAGGGAAGGAAACTTGCTGGCCCTAACTACTCTGATCAACACATGACTTCTGTCCACACTATGTGGTTGACTCAATGCTCTTAAGGCAACTAAGGATGGGCAATAAAAGCTGTCATGGGATATCAACTACGTCCCAACAAATTTGAAAAAGAAGCTGAATTTAGACTGCCACAAACTCATCTAAATAGAACTCTCAGGAGGCTTTCATCCAAGAATCTAGTCTGTAATTAAACATAGGTCCCAAGGTGAAAGGGCTGCGCCATCCAGTCCATGGCCTATCATAAATTCTAATATACAGTTACCAGTTCATGCAATTGCAGATCACAGGTCAACAGTCAACACTTGAATTAAAAGTTCCATCGGCTCAGTCAATACTAATTATTTCAAGCGATATATCACCACAAAGCCCAAGTGTTAAAAAAAAAGCACTTCAAAATTATTTTTTCCATTAACAATTCTTTCTTCTCGTACCCAGGTCAATCAGACAGAAATATATAACTAATATTATTTCATCTTTCACTGTACCACACGCTGTTTGGCAAACTGTGTCAGATTGTGGATATGCAGAAATCTGCTGCAGTCTGCTCAGCAAACCCAAATGCAAAACCACAAGCCTTTAGATTCTCCCCCACCCCCACCGATTACCAGACTGCTAGTGGCTAAATGAATGCATACAGGCCTTGAAAATGATAAGTGGATTAAAGTTTCAAATAACCACGGTGAGGCCTATAATGTCTATCTGATCGACATTTGATGATTAATGAATGGTGGTTAATTGAAGCAAATTTTGTTCTGCAATATCAATTATTGGAACATGGAATGTTGGAAGATGTTTCGATGTGTCTATAGTAACGTCAGATATGTTTTGAGATAATTTCCATGAAAACAATCATCCCCTTTCATGAAAGTGAACTTGTTTAAATAAGGTGACCATGCAGAAACCTCAGAAAAAGTTGGGACATTCATGGCATCAAATTCCCAAGATGTATGTTTCAATGCACTTGAATGATCGCCCATCATCAAATGTTGTTTAACACTTTAATCGAAGCCAGGTTTTCATACAACTCCAAGATCATATTGGAGAAGTAGCAGAAACTCCAACCCCCTCTTTTCCACTACTAACCATTTCCTCCCATCACCTCCTACCACATTCCCCATTCTCACCACAGACTACTGTGAAGAGCTCAGGGACATGTGTCTAAATTCAAGGCATCAGCTATACTTCCTCCAGCTTCTCTGACCCTTATCCTTTGACCACCAGCCCTCCTTCCTTTCAGGTCCCAACCCTTTATTCCATTATTTCTCGTCCATCTCTAAACTTATCTTGCCCATGAAGCGATGTGTCTACGCTCTCAAAATCCTCCTGTCCCAGCTCCTGACCACCCAAATTCCCTTTAGTCCCTTGCCCGCTAAATCAACTTGTTGCTATTCTCTGGCATGGTCCCAAAGTCCTTCAAAGCCATTGTAAACACCCTCCGCTGCTTACAATGCCTCTAATATCTCCAGCTACCATTCCATCTTCAACCTTCCCTTTCTCTCTAAGTTCGGGAATGCACTATTGCCTCGCAATCGCACTACCACCTCTCCGAGTTCAACTTTAATTTTCATTTTGATTGGAAAGAGCTCAAGACAGATACTTAGTGAATTTCTTGAGTACATTCAAGATAGTTTTCTGACAGAATATGTTCTAGAACCAACAAAAGAGCAGGCCATTCTAGATTAGTAATGAATGATGAGCCAGACTTCGTAAATAATCTAACAGTAAAAGGAACATTTATCGAACAGTGATCATAATATGATCAAATTTAATGTTAGGTCTGAAAAAGAGAAACATAACACAGTTACTAAGATTCTAGATTTTGGTACAGCTAACTTTAACAGGATGAGACAGATTGACGACAGCAAACTGGCCAAAAACGAGATCAGGTAAAACTACAGATGAACAGTGGGAGATGTTCAAAAAAGAATTTAGCTCAATGCAGGACCCGTTTATATCCCTAAGGAGCAAGAGCTCTACTTACCAAATAAAACAGCCATAGTTGACAAAAGAGGTGAGAGATAACATAAAACTAAAGGAAAGCACATACAAAAAAATGCAAAGAATGGTGTAAATCCCGGGGACTGGGAGATTTTTTTTAAAAAGTAAGACAAAAGAGATTGCAAGAGCTGCAAAAAGGGAATACGAAAAGAAACTTGCGAGGGCTATCTAGATTAACACACAGTTTTTACAATTATATTATAAGCAAAAGGATAGTCAAGGGTAACATGGACCCTTTAAAAACAGATGCAGGTAATATTGCAAATGAAAATAAGGAAATGGCAGACTTGTTGAATAATTACTTTGTGTCAGTCTTCACAGTAGAGGAAGAGGATAATATACCTGACATTCCAGGAAACTAATAATGAATCAAGGAACTCACTAAAGTTAACATAAGCAAGAAAACAGTATTAGAAAAAACAATGACACTAAAGACTGACAAATCCCTAGGACCTGATGGTTTCCACCCCAGGGTTTTAAAGGAAATAGGTGGGGAAGTTGCAGATGCTTTTGCCATAATCTTCCAAAGCGCTCTCGATTCAGGAATTGTCGCATTAGATTGGAAAATTACAAATGTAACTCCATTATTTGAGAAAGGTGAGAAAGAGAAACCAGGAAATTATACACTTGTTAGACTAACATCTATTAAGGGGAAGCTATTGGAACCTATAATTAAGGACAGAGTAACTGAGCACGTGAGAAATTCAAGTCAACATGGATTTGTATGGAGTAGGTTATGTCTAATGAACCTAACTGAATTTTTTGAGGAGGTAACTAAAGTAGTAGACAGGGGAAGTAGTTTATAAGGACTTCCAGAAGGCATTTGATAAGGTTCCACATAATAAACTGTTAGCTAAAATTAAAGCTCATGGAATTGAAGACAAATTATTACCTAGTTAGGAGATTGGTTAGGCAGTAGAAGACAGAGTAGGGATAATGGGTACTTACTCGAATTGGAAGGAAGTTACTCATGGTGTCCCACAAGGATCTGTGCTGGGGCCTCAACTATTCACGATATTTATTAATGCCTTAGATAACAATAGAGAGCCATATATTGAAGTTTGCTGATCACACAAAGATTGGTGGCATAGTGAGTAGTGTAGACGGGTGCATAAAATTACAAAGAGACATTGATATAGTGAGTGGGCAGATGGGTTTCAGTGCAGGTAAGTGCGAGGTCATCCATTTTGGACCTAGAAAGGATAGATCAGAGTATTTTTAAATGGTGAAAAGCTAGGAACAATGGAGATCCAAAGAGATTTAGGGCCCATGTACACAGATCAATGAAATGTAGTGGTCAGGTACAAAAAATAATCAAAAAGGCTAATAGAATGTTATATCTAGAGGACTAGAATATAAAACGGGAGGAAGTTTTGCTACAGCTATACATATCTGGAGTACTGTGTACAATTCTGGAAGGAATATATTGGCCTTGGAAGCAGCGAAGTGCAGATTTGCCAAAATATTACCAGGACTCCAAGGGTTAAAATTATGATAAGCGAAGACATAAAATAGGCTTCTAGTCCCTGGAATATAGAAAGTTAAGGGTGGATTTGATTCAGGATTTTAAGATTTTGAAAGGAATTGATAGGGTAGATAGAGATAAACTTTTTCAACTGGGGGAGTCCAGGACAAGGGGGCATAAACTTAAAATCAAAGTCAAGCCACTTAGAAGAAATGTTAGGAAAATCATCTTCACACGAAGGGTGGTAGAAGTGTGGAACTCTCTCCCACAAAAAGCAATAGATGCTAGTTCAATTAATAATTTTAAATCTGAGATCAATATATTTTTGCCATGGTGGGTAAATGGAGTTAGGTACAGATCAGCCATGATCTCATTGAGCAGCGGAACATGCTCGAGGGGTTGAATGGCCTACTCCTGTTCCTATGTTGCTAACACTCTCCAATCATGCTTCAGCCAGTCCACAGCACCAAGGCCATTCTTGTGAAAGTCACCAACATTCTGTGCGACTGTGTCTTGCTGTCTCTCCTCAACCTTTCCACTGCCTCTGACACAATCAATTAATTCACCCCCATGGCACTGCCCTCAATGGAGGAGGCAGCAAGGTAGAGTTGAATGTCACTGATATACATGTGAAACCTGAGCTTCTGGATGACGTCTCAAAGGGGTAGTATTTGAATGATGAAGAGAACATGATCCAGAAAGAAACCCAGAGCTACACAAGAGAGTATGTGGGCACCAAAGAAAAAAAGACAACAAAATAGTGTTCATGACACTGCTCTCTTATGGTTCCACTTCTACCCGTCGTATCATGGACACTACATTGTCTCCAGTGGCTTCTCTTGTCATGACTGCACGGTCACTTTCTGTCTAACCCGGTACCAATCTTTGATCATGTGCTCTGAATCATTTACACACTAACCCCGAGTGACATCCTCAGGAAGCATACACCGACAACAGTCAGCTCTACCATTCAGCCTCCACAGAGGGTCAGGAGTTCCAGAGGGCTGTAACCTGATGGCTAAAGACGGGTTTCAGAAGGTAGAGCTATGGAATCTGTAACAAAACGTATGCTAGTGTCAAGGGAATACAGTATGAGACTTAGGAACTGGGTATCAGGATTTGGGAGAAGACGGGCTTCAAGGAGCAGGCGGTGGGCTTCGTGGACAAGATAAGTTTAGAGATGGCGGGGAGCGGGGGGGACCGTTGCAACTCTCTCCAACTGCTTATCTGATCAAGACCTCCAGCTAAATCTTGGCAAAATTCACAATGCTAAAATCATTGGAACCACTACTAACTACTAAACAATCTAGCAAAGTAAAACACCATTTTCAGGAAGATTAATTTTGCAGAAAATATATTTTGTAAGAACTTTTGAACATAAATCACATTCTCAGTCATCGTGTCATCTGAATAAAGTAAAAACTGTCAATATATTGATTGTTACAGTTTAAGCTGTATTGCAAAGCACAGAGCCACTATACAATCAAATTTTGACCAATTAATTTCATATCAGCCTAACAACTTTGTTTTCCCGTAACCTAAATGTTATCCTTTAGAATTTGTATGCTCATGAAATATAAAAGCTCTTACAGCCTGCCACTATACTTTGTTTGCAGAGAATACGTAATTCCCTTAAATCTCATTGCCAAAATTTTTGTCTCAGCTCCTGCACATCATACCCATTAAAATGCATTGGGTATTAAATTAGATAAGCTGCAATGCCACCTAGTGGAAAATACCAGATTAAAAATCAACTGGAGCTGATTTCGGATACATCTGGGGTAATAGTTATGAAACTTTAAGGATGTAAGCACACTACACATTCTGACCTTGCATGCTATGAAAGTTAAAAACCAAGCAAGAGAATCATTGGCAAGAGCTAAGCAAAGTTTAAACCTCACCTCACATACATTTTCATTTTTAAACTCAACGTGTGGCAGTTGGAGCAGCAAACTATTTGTATGCAAATTTTTATAAGAAACCCGGGAGAGACTACAAAACACATTTCCATGTTGCATTTCAAAAGTAATTAAATGTGAGAGACACTTTGCGACATTGGCATGATAGCATGCAGCTATATATTAAAAAAAATCAGTTTTTTTAAAATGACAAACCATCCAAGGAGAAATGCATTATTTAGAATGGGTTAGAGACTAACTGTTTACCTCTGGGACCTGAGTTCAATTCCAGCCCAGAATGATGAGATGAAAGTCTTCTGTGTCAACCTCATGGGCTGACAGCACAAAACAATTCAGTACTAATTGGCCTTTCAGAGTGAGATTGCTACAGAATGGCTGGTGTGGGAGATGGAAGAAGTGTTATGCTGGTGCAATAGAGGTGCTCTTCTGAGGTTAGGGCTGAGGCACGCTATTGGGGTAGAGTAGAGGGAACTGCTCCCTTAGCTTGATGCCAACACTGGGTGCCTGTAATGGGAACAGTTCCATTTTCTAGTACCAATATCCCTATCCTGATGAGACATAATCTGATTTAACTAGAATAAAAATACCTCTTAACTAAATGAGAAATTCAAGGGAGTGGGCATAGATTGTGTGTGACAAAACAAGAATGCTATTATAAACAGCAAAGAGGAAGAATTATTGAATAGTAAAAGGCTATTTTTGGGGCAGTAAGTGAAAAGAGAAGCAAAGTTGCCATGATATGAACACTAAACAAAGTGAAGAATGTAAAATATACTCATGATAGCATTCACTCTAATTCATAAAATCTGGATTAAATTGGTTGCACGTTTTAGGTGAAACTGAATTGATGAGAAGGGCAGTTAAAATATACTGCATCCAAGTTTATTAGATGCAGAAAGTACTAGAATTCTGGTAGCTTGACTAAACTACATTTTCATGCAATACCAGCAGCACATTTACCTTACAGCCCAACTTCAGCATCAGTGCTGCAAGATAAATGAAATGGCACTGCTGGCTCCACATATGCCAGCATCTACCTGAAGTGGTGTTTTTTTTCCTGTGCCTATGACAGCAGCAATGCCAAAGCAGCAAAATAAACACTGCCTCTAACAGCACCAGACCCCTTTATTTTTTAAGCCACTTTTCAACTGCTGGACTATACAAACCTTGCTCATTCATCAGGGAAGATTTGTAAAGAAAGGAAGACTTGCATTTATATAGTGCTTTTCATGACCTCAGGATGTCCCAAAGCGCTTTACAGCCCATGACGTACTTTTGAAATGTAGTCACTGTTGAAATGTAGGAAACATTATTGTAATCCAGAAAATGAACCTGCCAATTATGAGTTTCAAACAATTACCTAATCTTGCTCATTTTGCTGCTGGTACAGCAAAATCGATCCATCACAAATGGGATGGACTCCAGAGCAATGCAAGACCCAGATTACTGAATCAATTCTACTCGAAGCAATTCAGTAATGTAAATGCAACACAAGAGATGGTGTCGCAATTCAGCAACTATTCAAATATTTTACACGTTACCAAACAAAAAAAGAAAATGCCTTTAACATTAAAAAATATAAATATTTGGGTACCCCGGAGGTTCAATGTATGAATGTACTGCCTGGTGTGGTGCTGAGCTATGTTATTAGGGAGGTCCCAGAGACAATCCTTGGAATGTGCTGTTAGCCTATCACAGTTAGAACAGCAGTGTAGGCATTACAATTGACCTCGACGTCCCCTGGCTGGAGGGATGGGTGAAAAAGAAAATTCAGCCAATGCTCTTGATCACTATACAGTTACTGCTGCAGGAATTTGCCTCTCCTCTGTGGACATCAAATGATTGGTCTTAGCTCTGATGTGCCCATTCCCCAACCCAACGACAAATAGCCCATCATTGCTACATCACAAATGAGCCATGACAAAGAACTTATGGAACTTGTAAAACTATATTCCAACATAAATCAGTGCCTTTCAACAGGAGATCAGAACAACAAAAAAGGAAGAAGTTGCAGTAGCTGAAGTGCAAATCTTCAAAATGAATTATCTGAAGTGATAGGTGTTTGCTAAGCATAACGTCAGTTGGTTTGTCTAAATTCAATGATGGACATTAAGAATAAAAATTGCTTTATTTCTGCACAGAACCCTTTAAATTTTTTGCAATATTTTTTCACCAACTGTCAGAATCAGTTTTGCTTCTCTTTTAAACATCAGAAAACACTTGCAGATGTATCATGTTCTGAGATTCAGTGGACCCAAATGGTACTTTCTTTTCTTTTGTGGTTGTATGTACTGTTTCACAAGTAGGAGATGATTGTCAAAAACTATGCGAGAACCCTATAAAAAGCACAGAAAGATGCTACATGTTCTAAAAGAGTTGTATCAGTTTCAGAAGGAGCTTTTATTTCTTTTTCTCTGATATATAAAAATATATAATTTGCGTGATTTTTCTTAAAAGCAAGGTGACATTCATACTTGCAGAAAGCTGTGGCTCTGTTATTTTGCTTTAAAATTTGCATATGAGCTTTGGTTGCCACCACACCTCTAACAAAGATAACAAACATAAAACAAGTTTTGAGTTGAGATGTGGAGATGCCGGTGATGGACTGGGGTTGACAATTGTAAACAATTTTACAACACCAAGTTATAGTCCAGCAATTTTATTTTAAATTCACAAGCTTTCGGAGATTTTCTCCTTCCTCAGGTCCACTGTGAGCCGGCAGTTTGTGGTGTCGATGGTAGTCATGATGTGGAGATGCCGGTGATGGACTGGGGTTGACAATTGTAAACAATTTTACAACACCAAGTTATAGTCCAGCAATTTTATTTTAAATTCACAAGCTTTCGGAGATTTTCTCCTTCCTCAGGTCCACTGTGAGCCGGCAGTTTGTGGTGTCGATGGTAGTCATGATGTGGAGATGCCGGTGATGGACTGGGGTTGACAATTGTAAACAATTTTACAACACCAAGTTATAGTCCAGCAATTTTATTTTAAATTCACAAGCTTTCGGAGATTTTCTCCTTCCTCAGGTCCACTGTGAGCCGGCAGTTTGTGGTGTCGATGGTAGTCATGATGTGGAGATGCCGGTGATGGACTGGGGTTGACAATTGTAAACAATTTTACAACACCAAGTTATAGTCCAGCAATTTTATTTTAAATTCACAAGCTTTCGGAGATTTTCTCCTTCCTCAGGTCCACTGTGAGCCGGCAGTTTGTGGTGTCGATGGTAGTCATGATGTGGAGATGCCGGTGATGGACTGGGGTTGACAATTGTAAACAATTTTACAACACCAAGTTATAGTCCAGCAATTTTATTTTAAATTCACAAGCTTTCGGAGATTTTCTCCTTCCTCAGGTCCACTGTGAGCCGGCAGTTTGTGGTGTCGATGGTAGTCATGATGTGGAGATGCCGGTGATGGACTGGGGTTGACAATTGTAAACAATTTTACAACACCAAGTTATAGTCCAGCAATTTTATTTTAAATTCACAAGCTTTCGGAGATTTTCTCCTTCCTCAGGTCCACTGTGAGCCGGCAGTTTGTGGTGTCGATGGTAGTCATGATGTGGAGATGCCGGTGATGGACTGGGGTTGACAATTGTAAACAATTTTACAACACCAAGTTATAGTCCAGCAATTTTATTTTAAATTCACAAGCTTTCGGAGATTTTCTCCTTCCTCAGGTCCACTGTGAGCCGGCAGTTTGTGGTGTCGATGGTAGTCATGATGTGGAGATGCCGGTGATGGACTGGGGTTGACAATTGTAAACAATTTTACAACACCAAGTTATAGTCCAGCAATTTTATTTTAAATTCACAAGCTTTCGGAGATTTTCTCCTTCCTCAGGTCCACTGTGAGCCGGCAGTTTGTGGTGTCGATGGTAGTCATGATGTGGAGATGCCGGTGATGGACTGGGGTTGACAATTGTAAACAATTTTACAACACCAAGTTATAGTCCAGCAATTTTATTTTAAATTCACAAGCTTTCGGAGATTTTCTCCTTCCTCAGGTCCACTGTGAGCCGGCAGTTTGTGGTGTCGATGGTAGTCATGATGTGGAGATGCCGGTGATGGACTGGGGTTGACAATTGTAAACAATTTTACAACACCAAGTTATAGTCCAGCAATTTTATTTTAAATTCACAAGCTTTCGGAGATTTTCTCCTTCCTCAGGTCCACTGTGAGCCGGCAGTTTGTGGTGTCGATGGTAGTCATGATGTGGAGATGCCGGTGATGGACTGGGGTTGACAATTGTAAACAATTTTACAACACCAAGTTATAGTCCAGCAATTTTATTTTAAATTCACAAGCTTTCGGAGATTTTCTCCTTCCTCAGGTCCACTGTGAGCCGGCAGTTTGTGGTGTCGATGGTAGTCATGATGTGGAGATGCCGGTGATGGACTGGGGTTGACAATTCTAAACAATTTTACAACACCAAGTTATAGTCCAGCAATTTTATTTTAAATTCACAAGCTTTCGGAGATTTTCTCCTTCCTCAGGTCCACTGTGAGCCGGCAGTTTGTGGTGTCGATGGTAGTCATGATGTGGAGATGCCGGTGATGGACTGGGGTTGACAATTGTAAACAATTTTACAACACCAAGTTATAGTCCAGCAATTTTATTTTAAATTCACAAGCTTTCGGAGATTTTCTCCTTCCTCAGGTCCACTGTGAGCCGGCAGTTTGTGGTGTCGATGGTAGTCATGATGTCAGTGCACAAAATAATGTACTGTGCTTTGTAAACAATATAGTAAATTCCTGCAAACTACTTTACAAGAAAAGTGCTCTTAAAATCACCTGTTAGGAATTTAGATTTCCACTAATAAGGTAACCAAAACTTTGCAAAAAGTAGTATAGTGCTCTTAATCTATTTGCTTTTAAAAGTAACTAGAGCACTGCAAGATGTAATGCATTAGATAACACAATGACAGCTATCTAGGGGAAACAATAGCATAAGATCTCCAACATACAAATGCAACAAAAGAACACACTAGCAGAAACAGCTTGGTCCCAACAGGAATGTAATGACATAGTAATGAATTGGGGTGGGGGGGGGGGGGGTGCGGGGCAGAGCACATACTTGTTCTGAAGCAGAGTAGCTGCAATACAATATTATGCTAGTTCTTAGTTGCAGATTAATTTGTAATGTCAGTAACAGAGTGGACCAATGCCACAACGTTATGACAACCTTCAACATTCATAAATCCTCATTTATGATCTCAGAAAATGCAGTTTCCGAACACATCAGACTACCTGTTGACAACACAGAAAACCTAATACTCAGTCATTTATAGTGCTGGAATTCATTGGCCAGAGGAAGTAGCACTTGTAACAGAAAACCTGATATAGCCAAGTTAATCCAACATAGTTTTCCTGTTGCTTTACCAAAATGAAAACTTCAGTGAAATCACAAAACTCTTCTAATGAAGCAAGCTAGGACTTCTGCCTTAAACCGGAGTTCTGATGCTACCATGACTCTACTGAAACTGTTCAATGCTCCTTGCTGTTTCCCTTCCATCCAATGCTTCCTTATCCCCAGATGCTTGCTTGTGTCCCGATTCTCTGGAGAAAGTTACCATCTGGTACAGCAACCAGCTGGTGTACATTCAACTCTGCTTAACATTTACTTCATTTGGAGTATCCTTGAGCATAGAAAACTACACAAACTGAAGTACAGAACTAAGTTTTACTGCAAATGTATGACTCCCATTTAAAGGTTACTCTAAGTTTGTTCAGTTAACCCCCTAAATATATAAAAATAATGGCCATTTGACAATTGTATTTTAAAGAAAATCTCAGGTTGAAGATATAGGAAGTGGATCTGAATGGTAGTATTTGTCCTCAATATCCTGGAGGAAACTTTTCCCACCTATTATGTGAAAATTTTGCACTATTGTTTAGAGTCCTTGGTTAAAAATAGTAAACAATCATTCAGGAAAACATCAAATTTGGAAGTGGGAAATGTAATTCTGGAACATTTTGCCTGATGTTAAGACTAACACAGGAAGATGACAACATCTGCAGCAAAGTCAGCAAAACAAGCCGTGCATAAGGGATTATGAACTAAGTAACGTACCATTTTGTAAGCCCATCCAGAGCTGCTTATGATCCTTTTTCTGCATCTCATTGATGACTTGACTTTTGTGCTTTAAGGCATCAGCTTCTTTAATGCAAGACATAAAGTGAGCTTCAACAGCATCTTTCGTGGGGCAATGAAGAAGTTCCGTTTCAGGAAAATTCTGGAAAAAATATTAAGCACACAGTTGTACTCCAAGTATGCAAGTGTACAATTTATTCCTTCAGCTCCGGGCAAAAATAAAATAGAAATTTATTTCAAAACGGATGATGCTGCTCTACAGTAGTGATAACAGAAACAATAGAACCGTAGGTAGTGGTCATTCAAAACTGGCTTTATCATGAAGAATCATAGAATGGTTACAGCACAGAAGGAGGCCATTCGGCCCATCGAGCCCGTGCCCGTTCCTGAACATGTCCAATAAGATAGAACACTGCACCATTGACCATTTTACGGTCTTGCAGTCATTTTAAAAAAAACATTTTTTAATAAGCTCCCCCCTCCCCAATGGCTCAGTGAGTTTATCCGGTAATTAGCTGAGCCGATCAGAATTAGCAAAGTCTCAGATTTGATCTTTGGTCTGTGTGGAGTTCTCTCTCATGAGGGACTGTGGTCGGGGCAGGTTGCAGGACGGAAAAATTGGCAAGCCGCCCCACTCTTGACTGTCATTCAGTCACTCTTGCTGGAAGTGCACAAGTACATATGGGATGACAGGATTAAGTTTGACGATGAAGACTGGGTAGAATAGCCTGCTGATGCTTATTGTCAAGGCTCATACAAATGACCACTTCATTAATCAAACAGTCAAGTCCCTCAGGAGAAGAGGGAAAAGAACAGTCAATGGGAATTTTTTTTTTATATACAAGATATACATCAGAGCAATAATCATGTAATTGTCACGTCAGACTATCTTAACCAATTCACTTTTGACAGAATATGGTATCTGAGCAACAGTTAAGAAATGCGCCACATATATTTTCTCCAACTCTTTGTAATCGTAATGAAATTGTAAGAACTTGGGGCACATCCCAGAAAATATTCAACTGTGCTCACAGGCAGTCAGAGGTTTTGCCTTTGCAATGGATAGGGAAGGGGGGGGGGGTTTAAAACAAGATTAAACAGTGCCAAATTAAGTACAACGTTTAATTTGTGATGCATGTAACATCCCGTTTTTGTTAGCTAATCAACACTTAGAATGCAACAAGAACAAACTTGCATTTATATAACGCCTTTCATGACCTCAGGATGTCCCGAAGCGCTTTACAGCCAATGAAGTACTTTTGAAGTGAAGTCACAGTTGTAATGTAGGGAAACCTGGCAGCCAATTTGTGCACACAAAGTCCCAGAAACAGTAATGAGATAATGACCAGATAATCTGTTTTTGTGATGTTGGTTGAGGGATAAATATTGTCTAGGACACCAGAGAGAACTCCCCTGGTCTTCTCAGAGATAGCACCATGGGATCTTTTACATCCACCCGAGAGAGCAGATGGGGGTCTCAGTTTAACAGCTCACCCGAAAGACGGCACCTCAGATAGTGCAGCATCTCTTAGTACTGCACTGGAGTGTCAGCCTAGATTTAGTACTCAAGTCTCTGGAGTGGGATTTGAACCCACAACCTTCTGACTGAAGAGACGAGAGTGCTACCACTGAGCCACAGCTGACAACATAACTACATTTTTTCAGAAATATTGCCTCAGAAAAAGTTGAGGGTTTAAGCTTAAAAAAGTGTCATGGTTTCTACAAATGGCGTCTCTGGAATCTTTCACCTCAGTAGTTTCCATCTATAACAGCGTGGAAGAGGGAACGGGCTTACAACCAGCAAGCCTTGGCTTGCTCTATGGATGGCTAGTCGTGCCATTAATCAAAAAGACCTGGACGGTGCAGGCACTAATGCATGTTGGAAGTTACAACCTGTTCCTTGGCAAGTCCCTTCAGGTGAGAGAGATAGCCCTGGGAAGCCCCATAAACTCAAGTCCTAGGCTTCTCCGAGACAAATTTATGTTTATGTTACATACCTTATTTACATCATTAAAGTTTATCAATTTAGCGAAAGTCCAAAATGGAGTCCTATAGGATTTCCAAGAAACATTTGGAGCAATTTCATTTGTTTGAAAGAAAAGGAAGAACATGCATTTATATCCACCTTTCACGTCAGGATGCCCCAAAGCGCTTTACAGCCCATGAAGTACTTTTGAAATGTAGGGAAAGGTGGTAGCCAACTTTCGCACAGCAAGGTCCAATAAATAGCAATGAGAAAATGACCAGATAATCTGTTTTTAGAGATGTTGGTTGAGGGATAAATATTAATCAGGACACTGGGGAGAACTCACTGCCCTACATCGACTTGTGCCATGCGACCTTTTACGCTCACCCGAGAAGGCAGACGGGACCTCAGTTTAAAGTCTCATCCGAAAGACAGCACCTCCAACAGAGCAGCACTCCCCTCAGTACCACACTGGTGTGTCAGCTTAGATTACATGCTAAAGTCTCTGAAGTGGGATTTGAACCCACAACGTTCTGATGCAGAGGCAAGAGGGCTACCACTGGGCCAAGTCTGACACCTTCTTTCTGTCCGTTTACCCTTCTTTACGTCTGTTTGCCCTTCTTTACTGGTAGCTTTTGCAGATTGCTCAATACTGATTAGTTTGTGCACAATTCAATACTTTTTTATTACCTTGCTCTTTTTGATATATTTAACCTACTTATTCAGTTATGACTTGTTGCAGCTTTATTAATACAAAAATTTGAGCAGTGAAGTGTGACACATATTCTACATTTCAAGTTTAATGCCTGAGCTGTGATGGACACTGGCATGCACTTGATGCAGTGTACATTTATATTAAAAATTGAGCATAAGTGTGCACTTCCTGTAACTACAACAGTTACTTCCTGTAAAACTTTCCCATCACGCTATTATGCTTACCTCTGATTAGCCCATTCCTACCATGTGAATCACTCCCACCCTGGTTCTCCCAGGTACTGACTCCAGTTGGCTGACTGGATCACATGAAGCAGTCCCAGTATTGGTCCTGCCAGCCTCAGTCTCCAAGGCCCAATGTTCAAGTGTCCTGAAAAAATTCTCCATCTATGCTGCACCACTACCTTCACCCGCCTGATAGCACTAATCCCTCCCATCCTTCACCGGGACTTTCACTAACCCACTGACCAATCTATCCACCCTCTCTCCCTGCTTGCCACTGCCAGTATCTGTAAAAGTGACCCTGAAGCTGTTGGATTGTCGTAAAAACCCAACTGGCATCACTAATGTCCTTTGGGGAAGGAAACCTGCCGTCCTTACCTGGCCTGGCCTGGCCTACATGTGACCCAAGACCCACACCAATGTGATTGACTGTTAATTGCCCTCTGAAGTAAGCCAGCCAGCCGCTCAGTTCATCAAACCGCAATCAGTGGCTCAGGAAGAAGGCCACCATCAACTTCTCAGGGCAACTAGAAATAAGTTGCCCACTTCGCCAGCAATGTCGACACTCTGAGAATTAATTTTTAAAAATAGAAAGAAAGGTGCTTTATCACATCAGTAAAAGGTCTCAAAGCCTTTCAGATGAATTATCTTTGTAGTACAATCAATGTTACGTAGGCAAATGTAACAATAACTTGCATTATACAGTGATCTTAATGTAGAAAAAATAGTCCCAAGGCACTTCACAGAGGCGTAATCATACAAAAAAATGGACGCTGAGCCAAAGAACGAGTGAAAGGTGGGCACAAGTCCTAAAGCCGGTATATTTTGGAGTAACTCGAGATCGCACACTTACCTACAAGGACCACTTCACCAAGGTAGCTCAGAAGATCAAGGGCAGAAATGGTCTCCTAAATAAGCTTGTGGGCTCAACTTGAGGAACTAATGCGCAAACCATTGCGCAGCGACATTAGCTGTCTGCTGCTCAGTTGGAGAATACTGTGTTCCTGTGTGGTTAAACTCTTCCCACACAAAACTAGCTGAAGTACAATTAAATCAAACAATGAGAATAGTAGCGGAGACTATGAGATCAACAAACGGCAATTGATACTAGCTCAATTGCTAAATTTAAATCCGAGATAGATAGCTTTTTGGCAACCAGAGGTATTCAGGGATATGGGCCAAAGGCAGGCATATGGAGTTAGATCACACATCAGCCATGATCTTATCAAATGGCGGAGCAGGCACAAGGGGCTGAATGGCCTAATCCTGTTCCTATGTTCCTAAACAACGAATGGCTAACTGTCCTCTCAAATATATGTCCTCCTAATATCAGGTGTCATTTTGCAACAAAGAACATTCTTGAGAAAATCCAGGAGATGCCACAACTGCCACTTTTCAAAGCTATACGGGAGGCACCTCACCTTCATCCCATTAGCAGAAGACCACCCTCAATTATACTTTCAACCATCTCCACAGCAGATGTTGCCTCATTATGGCAAACAGAATGGGAATGGGAATGAGCTGCTCCCTTTGTAAGAAACTCTTTCCTCATCACCCATCCTGATGAGACTGCCTAATTTCATGTCATCTCTGGTGCAAGCTCAACCATTTTAAATGTGCAGCAAATGAACAGCCCTCTGTATAGCTGCAGTGCAGTTGAGGACACCAGACTTCTACTGAACAGCTGCTCATTTCATGCTGATCTACCAGGAGGACTTTCCAGTCTCCACAATACTGACCCCGAGGCTATGGAATGACTAAAGCATGTATGATATGCCTACCTAAGTCCTTTGACACTTTTGGTATTTGTCACTTAAAGTTTATCTCCCTACTTTATACTTTGTATTTTGAATTTCTGTCCAGCTTTTATTGTGCCACTTCTGCACTCGCAAATTTTACCAACACTATTCCCCCCAATTCAGGCACACTATACTGCCCCATTAATCAGACACTACAATGTGTATCCATTCTCATCACGTCACATCCCCACAACCACTTTCTAACCCTCTACCATACCCTCATCAACTCTATGCAACATCTATTTTTTTTTAAAAACAAACCCCAACTCCATATTTCCACTATCAAGCTCCCTCATGGAAACAATGTACTATAGAAATCTTTAAAATATATTTATGTCTCGTGTCTATTATGCATCTGTTGCATTCCAAATATCAAACTTCAAAAAGGTACACTTCCAAAACAAAAGCTAAGCATTAACTACTTCCCCACCTGAGCAACGGCCTAAAGGGACAAGGCAGGTTAGAAGCTAAACATCACAACTGAGCACTAGTCCCCAGAGTAACCTTGAATGATACCATGGGAGAGCTGCAATAGCTCTCAAGTGATACTGCTCACAGCATCTTAGAGTATGCATCATTTTATTAGGGCTCGACTGTTTAAGTCATGTTATGCACAACGTATGATTAGGGCCACTGATTTCTAGTGACTGAATAACAAACTGTATTTTCATTACATGGTACTCAAGAGTTTCACAGATATTTTCAGAATCAAATTCTGTAATTCTGTCCAGTTTTATGTTAAATCTATATATCAGTAGCCTTCACCAATGTAGTCAGTATTTTATTCTCTTACCTTTCTCAAAGCCTAGGATACAGAGCAATACACTAGATCGGAAGAAGAGGAGCTTCTTGGGGAGCATTTTGAGGTTAGCAGCATCAGAGGGAGCATCTGGGGTTTGGGAGCACTGGATGATGGCCATGGGATTTAGAAAAGGTGGAGGGAACATCTGGGAAATTCAGCAGCACAAGAGGAGTGGAGGTGCTAGCACTGACAGCAAAGGTTAGAGGTGCTGAGGTACTGGACCATTCTGGAGCGGGAATCTGGGGTTTTGGCTCATTGAGTGCAATGTAGGTTTGGCCCACCATGGTATTCCTGCTGTGTCAGCAATAGGTGATGGGGCAGAAGAGAAAAGCCCAGCAGAATTGGTGAGGGGTGAAGTGGTGAGATCAGTACCCAGTCTGGCAGCACTAGTTTCAAAGTTTTTAAAAGAGATCTCCCGATCGATAGTGCATTAAATATTTTTTCAATTGGTTCCTGAAAACTAAATACTGTTTTCCCTGGATATATAAATACCATACTTGCATAAAACATGTCTGTTAATTAATGGCAGTTAATTTCTGTGATTAACACGTTCATTTTTTGACAATTTGTTTTTTTTTTAAATGCGCAGTAATCACAGAAGTTACGTGGACAGTAACTCGGAACCACGTGCAGCCTTCTGTACACCTCACAATTCCTCCCCATAAGCTTCTGTGCACAAGCGGAATGGATGCAGTTGTTGTATCAATTAAATATTTGATTAAAATTTTTCATTGAAAGATTAATTACGATTAATTTTTTTCATTACTTGACAGCCCTAATATGAATACATTACAAACAGAAATTCCAATCTGTCTGTCTCCCTCTGAAACACACACATAGCTCCTTCAAAAAATTTAATTAAATCAACCTAGTGTAAACATTCCTTTAAAAATGACTAAGCTTTTAGCAGCAAATTTGTGTCAGAAATTTTTGCATCACTTGGAAATTTTGGTATCACTTGGGAACTCAAACTCCAAGCTACTGGGATTCAGGGTAAACTCTGGGAATCAATAAGAAATTGATAAACAAGTACTTATTAGAGGTGTTACGTCAGAGTGGGGAGCCTTAGGGCTCGGTGTTGAGACAATTCGAAGAGAGAGTGGTAATGGGGTACATGAGCCCAAAGACGGGCGCAGGCAATTCTATAATGGACAATAAGGAAACGGCAAACATGTTAAAATGAATACTTTGCATCCATTTTCACCATGCAAGAAGAGGATAAAACACCACATATGTTTAATTTAAGAAAAAAAAGGTAATGGAGAAAATAATGGGACTTAAGATAGACAAATATCCAGGACCTGATGATTTCCACCTCAGAGTATTAGAAAAAGTAGCTGAGAAAATTGCAGATAGATTCGTTTCCAAAGCTCTCTAGATTCAGCAATTCGTGCCTTTGGATGGGAAAATTGCAAATGTCACTCCATTAGTTAAGAAGGGAGAGGGGGATAAACCAGGTAACCACAGGTCCGTCGGTTTAACATCAATTGTGATAGATTCCAGTAACTTCTTCAGAGACAGAGGGGTCAATTTTCGGATGGCTGAGCGGGTGCCTTCGTGGCGGGGGCTCCTAAAATTGGGGATTCCCAGAGCGTGTCCAGATCCCTGCTCCAACCCGCCCACTTCCGGGTTCCCCAATGACGCAAATTTGTGCGCGCGCAGCCCCCGCATGAGTGACTCCCACCGGCAATCAAAGCCAGCGGGATCCCACTTAAGATCATTATCTGGGTACTTGAGGTTATTTACAGACCTCATTAGTTGGAGATTTTAGGAGGATTCGGATTTTGGACTACCCAGAGCGTGTTTCCCATGCTGGGGGAAACACTCCCTGTTTAAACAGACGTGTTGCAGCCAGCGGCAGCTGCAAAGGTCCATTTAACAGGTGCGGGGTAAACCCTCATTCATTGCAGCAGGGCACTCTGTCACCTCAGACAAAGTTTTGCCTGCCACACCGTTGTCTCCTCACTCCAAATTATTAAATCATACCCTAAACTCTGCTATCCAAACACATTTACCTACTTTGTGGACCCCCTCACACTCACACCGTCAGGATGGGGGAGGGGGGTCCATTGCTGCATTCATCACTCTATTGGAGGACAAGCAACATCACCAGCCTCGCCAGGCATGCCGTCCACCTCCCCCACGTGGAGCTACGCAACACAGTGCTACGCAACAGGCACCTGCACAAAGTAGTCGTGCAACTACACATACACCCACTGTAGGGTGACCCAATGGGTTCATAGATTACCTCATGAAAGGGCATTATTGCACAAGCCAGTCACAAATGGCCAAGACATGGCAGTAGTGGTGACAATATATGTAATGTGAGTTGATCAGAAATCAAATATAAGTACAAACCCTCAAACACCCTTGTGCATCCCCTTCATGCTCACGACACGTTTGCCTTACGCTTCCTACTACACATATGTGATGCATGCCCTGTGGCTGCAGCACAGGTAGTGGCAGATTGGGTGAGGCTGACTGTGAAAGAGATGCATCAGAGGGTGAGTATGTGCCATGAGTGTATGAGGCTTGGGATGAGTGGTAGTGGTGGGATGGGTACTGGCGAGGTGAGTAAGTACAGGTAAGATGAGGATGAGCTTTGAGTGGGTGTGAGGAGTGATGTGATAGAGTAGTGTTGGCAGTGCAGAAGGAGATGTGGGGTGGGAGCGATGATGTGGCAAACGGAGTGTAGGGGAATGAGTAAGTGTACTCACTTTGGCTGACCTACTGAGGTCATTGAAGCGCCTCCTGCACTATATGCAGGAGCGTGATATGTTGGTGGTGCTGATTACCTCCTCTGCACCTCAAGCCAGGCCTTCGTGGTGGCAGAGGCAGGCCACTCCCTCCCGTCCGCCGGGGAGAAGATCTCTGACCCCCCACTCCTCCTCACCCCATCCAGTAGGACCTGGAGTGAGGCATCATTAAACCTGGGAGCAGCCTTTCCCGCTGGGCTGCTCCATGCTGCAATTTTGGCTCCTTTCTGCAGCATCAGTCAGTGGACGACTGCCTATTTAAATAGGGCTCCTCCAGCTGACAGCCTATGATGCAGGTGCGCAGTCTGCCCGCTGCGGGGCTTTCCAGCGCGAAACCTGGAAGCCAAGGTAAGTGGCTTCAATTTACTCGCGATCGCGTGGGGAGCCCACAAATTTTACTGGGCGGGTTACCCACTATCCCAGTCGACCCCCCCACTGGCAATCCACCTCCCTCCTAATATCGGGCCCAGAGCGACTGAGCACTTGGACAAGTATGAGCTGATCAACGAAAATCAGCATGAATTTGTAAAGAGTAGATTATGTCCGACTAATCTAGTTGAATTTGTTGAGGATGTCACTAGCATGGTGTATAAACACATGGATGTTTTCTGTATGGACTTCCAGAAGGTATTTGATAAGATTCCACACAAGAGATTACTGCATTAGCAAAAAATATAAGCACATTGAATTGGAGGTAATGTGATGTGGGTTAGTAATTGGTTGGGAGGTAGGAGACAGAGTAGGGATAAAAGGAACGTTCTCTGATTGGCAGAATATGACAAGTGGTGTTCCCAAGGGGTCTGTACTGGTGCCTTAGTTTTTCACCAAATACATTAATGACTTGGATATAGGAATAGAGAGTTGTATATCTAAGTTTGCTGATGACATCAAGTTAGAAGGCACAGTAAGTTTTTTTTTAAATATTCGTTCATGGGATGTGCGCGTCGCTGGCAAAGCCAGCATTTATTGCCCATCCCTAATTGCCCTCGAGAAGGTGGCGGTAAGCCACCTTCTTGAACAACTGAGTGGCTTGCTAGGCCATTTCAGAGGGCGATTAAGAATCAACCACATTGCTGTGGGTCTGGAGTCACATATAAGCCAGACTAGGTAGGCAGGTTTCCTTCCCTAAAAGACATTAGTGAACCAGATGCGTTTTTACAACAATCCGGTAGTTTCATGGCCACTATTACTGATACTAGTTTTTTTTTATTCCAGATTTTAATTAATTGAATTTAAATTCCCCAGCTGCCGTGGCAGGATTTGAACTCATGACTCCAGAATATTAGTCCAGTAACATAACCACTATGCTACCGTACCTGTAAGTTGTGTAGACAGGAGCAGGAAGTTACAATGAGAAAAAGACTAAGTGAAGGGAAAAACTATGGCGGAAGGAGTTCAATGTGTGGAAGTGCAAGGTTATTGATTTTGGATTTGGGAAAAGACAAATCGGAATATTTTCTAAACAATAAGGTGCTGCGGAGAAGCAAAGGGATTTGCGTGTTCAGGTACACATCACTAAAAGTTAGTGCACAGGTACAAAAAGTAATCAAAAAGGCTAATGGAATGTTGGCCTTTACTTCTTGGCGGTTGGAATTCAAGAGTGAAAAAGCGATGCTTCAGTTGTATAGAGACTTGGTCAGACCCCATCTGGAGTACTGTGTTCAGTTTTGGGGACTGAACCTCAGCAAAGATACATTAGCCTTGGATGCAGCACAGTCCAGATTCACCCAAATGACACCGGGGTTTAAAGGGTTAAATTATGAGGACAGGTTGCATTAACTTGGTTTGTATTCCCTTGAGTTTAGAAGGTTGAGGGGTGGTCTCATCGAGGTATTTAAAATGATAAAGGGATTCGGTAGGGTAGATAAAGAGAAACTATTTCCTCGGGTGGGGGAATCCAGAACAAGGGGGCATAATCCTAAAATTAGAGTTAGGACATTTAGGAGTGAAATCAGGAAGTACCCGAAATGCTATTGGACTTTTTTTTTAAATGGTTTTATCTACTTGCACTCACACCTTCAAGAAATTATACATTTACCCCATAGGTCTCTGCCTCTAACACTACACTCAACTGATCACTGAAGTTAGAGATTCATGTACAATAGCAACAATAATTTGCATTTATATAGCACCTTTAACATATAAAAACCTCCCAAAGTGCTTCTCAATACCATAATCAGATAAAAATTGACGCTGAGCCAAAGAAGCAGATGTTAGGAGGGGTAACCAAAAGCTTGGTCATGTGAGTTTTAAAAAGGGTCTTTAAGGGGGAGAGGCAGAGAGGTTTAGGGAGGGAATTCCAGAGCATATGGTTTAGATGGCTGAAGGCACAGCTGCCAATGGTGGGGTGAAGGGAGTGGAAATATACAAGGCTACAGTTAGAGGAACGCAAAATTCTCAGAGGGTTGTAGGGCTGAAGATGGTTACAGAGATAGGGAGGGCTGAGGTATGAAGGGATTTGAACACAAGAATGTGAATTTTAAATCTGCGGCATTAGAATCTTAAAATGTACCTTTAGTCTCAAAGGTACATTTCAAGATTCCACAATTTCAGCTGCACACAGTATTCACACATCATTGTTGAAGCAATTTAATTGTCTCACCTTTCTACAGGAATACATACAAATGAGATATTACTAAATGGATAAACATTTGTTCTCACCTTTGGCATAGTCTCATGATTTTGTCAGGATAATTAACCACCATAATCCTTTTGCATACTAATATAAAAGGAAACAACATTGATCAAAGAGAAACGAGAGTGGGAGGAAATACATATGCACACAAAATGTACATATTGAAGCCTTTACCTTGAATTATTCTGATGGGATTCTTGGCAGTACTTGGTTCTCTCAGAATTGTGTTATGGTTTATTTTAACACTTTGAAAATCATACTGCAACTTCCCAAACAACGATAATAGTATCAATTGTCAGGAGTAGAAAGTGACGCTGCCATTCAAACCTCTCGTGGTTGAACAAACCTTTTGTTGCATTCTGTTGCCAATGCCCAAGGCATAAAAATAGCTTAATTAGCATTTAACAGAAGGTTATGTTCTCAATATAGGGCAACCTACTTGCACAGCAAAACACAAAAGAATGCAGCCATTCCAGTTGACCTTAGACTTTAAGTTTCTTTTTCCAGTTAAAGAGAACTAATGGCTGTAAAATCAACAGATTCCAAGCTACATTTCAAAATAAACAAAATGCAAGTAACTGCAGATACTAGAAATCGGAAACAGAAAATGCTAGAAACACTCAGGTCAGTCAGCATGTGTGAAAAGAACAGAGGTGTAGACCCTTCATCAGAACAGTTTTAACCAAGGGTCAACATCTCAACATTAACGCCTCTGTTCTCTCCATAGATGTTGCCTGCCTGACCTGTTACGTGTTTCCAGTTTTTTCAGTTTTCGTTACATTTCAAAATGTTCAATCTATAGTACTTAATTGTTATAGCTATTGCTCCTATTCGGTGTGCAATTTTCCACTTATACGGTGCAACAATGTCAGTGCAAAACACTGATGCAGTAGTCTCTCCAAGCATTTATTTTCCACCCTACAATCTCCGCTGCTGTCCATATGTCCTTTTCTAAAGACTTTGGCTTTGGCTTTGAGCCATGTATCACCAATTCTAGTAACTTTCTTAAAACTATACATTCAAAATTCAAGATGTTTAGCCATTGTTAACTCTCTCTAGCTTAGGTAAAACTTGGTCTATAAGTCTGTTGCCAGCCTATGGAAACTGGATTTAACAGCAAAAATTGCAAAGAAAGAGACAGGTCATGGACTTGGTTGGCAGAAAGAAAACAAAGAGTTAGAGTAAACAGGTGTTGCTTGGATTAGGGAAGCGTTGGAAATAGTGTACGCCAGGAGTAATTATTGGTCCACTTTTGTTTTTGGTATAGATAGATGATTTGGACTTGCCATAGGGAGCAGGGTCCAATATTTGCTGATGACACAAAAGTAAGGATTGCGGCAATGAGGTAAACTGCAAAGACTTCAAAGAGAACATAAACAGGTTAGTGGAATAGGCAGACAGGTGGCAGATACACTTTAATGGGGAGAAATATGAGGTAACATATTTTGGGAGGAAAAATGAGGAATAGGAGCATACATTCCTATGTATGAATAACAGCGACCCCTAGAAATTAAATATAGGATTCCTAGAAAGTGCACACGAAAAAGCCATTAAAAAAAACTGCATTTTGGGTTTTGTAAACTATCTCGCATGGATAGGGAATCATTGCCAACGGGTCAATTTAAAATTGTCAGAGGGGGACTAGGAGAAATTTGTTTGCATAGAGTTGTTGAATTGCAAAATGCTTTGTCGTAAGGAATGGTTGAAGCACAGATCATACCTTGTAAGGGAAAACTGGATAAACCTCAAACAAAAAAAGACACAAAGCTCTGGGAAGAGAGCAGTGGAGTGGGATCAGTTTTGGATTGCCCTAGCAAAGACCCAGCACAGACATGCTGGACCAAATGGCCTCTTTCTCTGCTACAAACTTCTATGCTTAAATGACCAGCAACACAATACCATGCCACACAATATGGATAAGGAAAATGCCTGTGCAGAGGGATCCTAAATTTCATCCCAAATTTTTTTTTAAAAGAGAAATATTAAACTAAATGTTTACATGCACACCCATTTCAATTGTAGTTCTGCCATCTCTATTACAACTCTAAGATAATGCAGTTTTAAATACAAGTAGCACAGTCTGCGGTGTGCTACACATGGGGCAACTAATTTGTTGCAAGGGATTTATCATGCAGAACTGCTCAAAACCTGGCATTTCAATGCCTCCAGAGCTATACATGCCACACTTACCGGCAAATTGGACTATATTAAGTTAGAAATTAACAGGATTTGTCAAGGGTATTACACTACAACAAATT
Source organism: Heptranchias perlo (assembly GCF_035084215.1). Lineage (NCBI taxonomy): Eukaryota > Metazoa > Chordata > Chondrichthyes > Hexanchiformes > Hexanchidae > Heptranchias > Heptranchias perlo. Next base: position 108,912,980 of record NC_090329.1, read on the forward strand.
GGGGCCAGTCAGATGGATAGCAATGGTCTTTTCTAGTCCTGTGCATGCATGTGTCTAAATTACTTGTCTTATTTGGTAGTAATACATAAAGGGATTGAGACAATGTCACAGAATGCAAGGTTGAAGTCTAAATAAGAGTACAATCCAAATATAGCACTCGATTTGGCACAAAGCAAAAATGAACACTATACACAACGGAGCACTATAACCAAATTTGGGCATCCAAGGGCTATTTCAATAAAATCCAGGTATGTTAATTTCTCTTTATGCCAGCTGTCAAGAATGAGTTTTTAATTATCGTTCATAAATTTCAACTTAATCTTCATTGACTATGTCAGTATTAGCACCCCAGCTCGGTATCAACAGCTAGTAGTCCACTTCTCTCCAAGAACAGTAAACTGCATTTACGCAGCTCCTTCAAATTGAGAAAAATATCCCCAGAAACATGAGAAAAACACAGAGCCAGAGGAGGAGAGATTAGCATGCATGACCAAAAAATTGGTCAGAGATGGGTCTTAAAGGAAGAAAGTAGAGAAGGGTAGGAATTTAGGGAGGGAATTCCAGTGTGGGACCTAGGTAGCTGATGGCACAGCCATCAATTGTAAAACAAAGGGATTGGGGGGGGGGGGGGGGGGAGGGATAAGGATGCACAAGATGACTGAGTCAGAAGGATAGAAAGTTCAACGGGGGTGGGGGAAAGGTTCTAGGGCTGAAGGAAGTCAAGAGATAGGAAAGGGGGAAGCCGTGGAGCATTGAGTGTTTATTTTTTGCCAACGAGGCATCATGGCAGAGTAACCAATGGCATTTTCCCACAACTGAATTGTGTGATTTGACAAGTGACTCTGAATGTAGTTAATGTAGCAAACTACTTCCTACATTTTATTCATATAATGCAGTTTGACAATACACTTTGTTTTTGACTTCTTTGTATAAAAATTATAGCCCATAATTTTTTTTTTCCAAGACTCAGCACATGGAGACAAATTCAGATAATATTTAGCCAGCCAGAAGAGCCACTTCACATCTTATCTAAAGTCAATCATGTATATTTTCGACAGTTTTTCTTAAAATGTTGGCACTTCTTCAACTGAAAGCTTTCATACGAAAGAAAGGTACATCACCCAGGCTGCGAAAACTTTGCAAATATTTCCAACATTGACCACTTTCACACAAAGGTCACTTTGCTGGTTAAAATTTTGCTTTCCGTTCCCATTAAAAAAGATGCTGTGTCACAATGAAGTAGGAATCCTTTTCACACTTTGTTCTTGCTTCCAATCCAAGTTCCCAAACATCCATTTCAGTCAGAAAGGTAGAATAGGGGCCTTGGTAATGAAGGGAATTAGACCACTGCCTTTACATCTCTGAATTTATTTCCAGGCATGACTGAAGAGATGAAAGTCACTCTTTTAGCTCATTTTTAAACCAGGAATAGACAAGCTCACAAAGTAAAGTGGCTGTAATTAACCACGGGTCTGGCAATCTCCCACAGAGATACCACAAGGATGGCTCGTATAGGAAACATAGATGGCATTAGTGCTCTGAAGTGAAGGTTATGATTACGATTGCCAACCTTCCCGGATTGTCTGGGAGTCTCCCAGAATGGGGAATGAATCTATATGGCACTACTGCTAGCAGCCGGGAGAACTTTGCCCTTCATATTTTTCACCACAGTAGTGGCCCTCCCCCCAGCTCCATGACGTTACCCCCTGCCGCCGCAGAAAGCTCTCCCCCGCTTAGGGGTGACCAGAAACTGGAGCGACTGGTGGAGATGGGGAATGGAGTGGGGATGGGGCCAGCATTTCCTGCAATGCCTGGGAGCAGCAGCAGCATGGTGAATGGGAGAGGGGATGAGTGGGGAGCAACAGCCGGTAAAGGGGTGCGTGAAACCTGGAGACTTTACTATGGGTAAATAGCGAAAGATTGTTTCCACTGATGGACGAATGGGGATCAAACAGATGGAGACTGCGGATTCACCTGGAAGAACCAAGGAGGAAGGAGAAGAAAGGTTTTTACATTGAGGGCTATTAGACCATAGGATGCATCACCACTAACGGCTATTGAGGCATTACTTGAAAACGTCATTTAAAAGGAAATGGGATACGCATTTGAAAAGGAAAAATATAAAAGGATCTGGGTCAGGGATGTCTCGGAGCGGCTGCTGGACATTCTGGAGGGGGAGGGTGAACAGCCAGTTGTCGTGGTACATATAGGTACCAACGATATAGGTAAAAAACGGGATGAGGTCCTACAAGCTGAATTTAGGGAGTTAGGAGTTAAACTAAAAAGTAGGACCTCAAAGGTAGTAATCTCAGGATTGCTACCAGTGCCACGGGCTAGTCAGAGTAGGAATGACAGGATAGCTAGGATGAATACGTGGCGTGAGATGGTGCAAGAGGGAGGGATTCAAATTCCTGGGCCATTGGAACCGGTTCTGGGGGAGGTGGGACCAGTACAAATTGGACGGTCTGCATCTGGGCAGGACTGGAACCAATGTCCTAGGGGGAGTGTTTGCTAGTGCTGTTGGGGAGGGTTTAAACTAATGTGGCAGGGGGATGGGAACCGATGCAGGAAGTCAGTGGGAAGTAAAGTGGTGACAGAAACAAAAGGCAGTAAGGGAGAGTGTACAAAACATGACCGGACAGATGGTCTGAGAAAGCAGGGCAAAGACCAAGGGAAGTCTAGATTAAACTGCATTTATTTCAATGCAAGAAGTCTGATGGGCAAGGCAGATGAACTCAGGGAATGGATGGGTACATGGGACTGGGATGTTATAGCTATTACTGAAACATGGCTGAGGGAGGGGCAGGACTGGCAGCTCAATGTTCCAGGGTACAGATGCTATAGGAAAGATAGAGCAGGAGGTAAGAGAGGAGGGGGAGTTGCGTTCTTGATTTGGGAGAACATCACGGCAGTAGTGAGAGGGGATATATCCGAGGGTTCGCCCACTGAGTCTATATGGGTAGAACTGAAAAATAAGAAGGGAGAGATCACTTTGATAGGATTGTGCTACAGACCCCCATATAGTCAACGGGAAATTGAGGAGCAAATATGTAAGGAGATTACAGACAACTGCAAGAAAAATAGGGTGGTAATAGTACGGGACTTTAACTTTCCCAACATTGACTGGGACAGCCATAGCATTAGGGGCTTGGATGGGGAGAAATTTGTTGAGTGTATTCAGGAGGAATTTCTCATTCACTATGTGGATGGCCCGACCAGAGAGGGGGCAAAACTGGACCTCCTCTTGGGAAATAAGGAAGGGCAGGTGACAGAAATGTTAGTGAGGGATCACTTTGGGACCAGTGATCATAATTCCATTAGTTTTAAGATAGCTCTGGAGAATGATAGGTCTGGCCCAAAAGTTAAAATTCTAAATTGGGGAAAGGTCAATTTTGATGGTATTCGACAGGAACTTTCAGAAGTTGATTGGGAGAGTCTGTTGGCAGGCAAAGGGACGTCTGGTAAGTGGGAGGCTTTCAAAAGTGTGTTAACCAGGGTTCAGGGTAAGCACATTCCTTATAAAGTGAAGGGCAAGGCTGGTAGAAGTAGGGAACCTTGGATGACTCGGGAGATTGAGGCCCTAGTCAAAAAGGAGGCGGCATATGACATGCGTAGGCAGCTGAGATCAAGTGGATCCCTTGAAGAGTATAGAGATTGCCGGAGTAGAGATAAGAGAGAAATCAGGAGGGCAAAAAGGGGACATAAGATTGCTTTGGTAGATAAGGCAAAGGAGAATCCAAAGAGCTTCTACAAATACATAAAGGGCAAAAGAGTAACTAGGGAGAGAGTAGGGCCTCTTAAGGATCAACAAGGTCATCTATGTGCGGAACCACAAGAGATGGGTGAGATCCTGAATGAATATTTCACATCGGTATTTACGGTTGAGAAAGGCATGGATGTTCGGGAACTTAGGGAAATAAATAGTGATGTCTTGAGGAGTGTACATATTACAGAGAGGGAGGTGCTGGAAGTCTTAACGCGCATCAAGGTAGATAAATCTCCGGGACCTGATGAAATGTATCCCAGGACGTCATGGGAGGTTAGGGAGGAAATTGCGGGTCCCCTAGCAGAGATATTTGAATCATCCACCGCTACAGGTGAGGTGCCTGAAGATTGGAGGGTAGCAAATGTTGTGCCTTTGTTTAAGAAGGGCGGCAGAGAAAAGCCTGGGAACTACAGACAGGTGAGCCTGACATCTGTAGTGGGTAAGTTGTTAGAGGGTATTCTGAGAGACAGGATCTACAGGCATTTGGAGAGGCAGGGACTGATTAGGAACAGTCAGCATGGTTTTGTGAGTGGAAAATCATGTCTCACAAATTTGATTGAGTTTTTTTGAAGGGGTAACCAAGAAGATAGATGAGGGCTGTGCAGTAGACGTGGTCTACATGGACTTCAGCAAAGCCTTTGACAAGGTACCGCATGGTAGGTTGTTACATAAGGTTAAATCTCACGGGATCCAAGGTGAGGTAGCCAATTGGATACAAAATAGGATTGACGACAGAAGACAGAGGGTGGTTGTAGAGGGTTGTGTTTCAAACTGGTGGCCTGTGACCAGCGGTGTGCCTCAGGGATCGGTGCTGGGTCCGCTGTTATTTGTTATTTATATTAATGATTTGGATGAGAATTTAGGAGGCATGGTTAGTAAGTTTGCAGATGACACCAAGATTGGTGGCATTGTGGACAGTGAAGAAGGTTATCTGGGATTGCAACGGGATCTTGATAAATTGGGCCAGTGGGCCGATGAATGGCAGATGGAGTTTAATTTAGATAAATGTGAGGTGATGCATTTTGGTAGATCGAATCGGGCCAGGACCTACTCCGTTAATGGTAGGGCATTGGGGAGAGTTATAGAACAAAGAGATCTAGGAGTACAGGTTCATAGCTCCTTGAAAGTGGAGTCACAGATGGATAGGGTGGTGAAGAAGGCATTCAGCATGCTTGCTTTCATTGGTCAGAACATTGAATACAGGATTTGGGATGTCTTATTGAAGTTGTACAAGACATTAGTAAGGCCACACTTGGAATACTGTGTACAGTTCTGGTCACCCTATTATAGAAAGGATATTATTAAACTAGAAAGAGTGCAGAAAAGATTTACTAGGATGCTACCGGGACTTGATGGTTTGACTTACAGGGAGAGGTTAGACAGACTGGGACTTTTTTCCCTGGAGAGTAGGAGGTTAAGGGGTGATCTTATAGAAGTCTATAAAATAATGAGGGGCATAGATAAGGTAGATAGTCAAAATCTTTTCCCAAAGGTAGGGGAGTCTATAACGAGGGGGCATAGATTTAAGATGAGAGGGGAGAGATACAAAAGGGTCCAGAGGGGCAATTTTTTCACTCAAAGGGTGGTGAGTGTCTGGAACGAGCTGCCAGAGGCAGTAGTAGAGGCGGGTACAATTTTGTCTTTTAAAAAGCATTTGAACAGTTACACGGGTAAGATGGGTATAGAGGGATATGGGCCAAGTGCAGGCAATTGGGACTAGCTTAGTGGTATAAACTGGGCAACATGGACATTTTGGGCCGAAGGGCCTGTTTCCATGTTGTAAACTTCTATGATTCTATGATCTGGTGGGAATGGGGTTACATGAGAGCGGCAGCACCAGGACAGGAGGGCAATTGGCCTCTGCCTGTGCTGTAATTTGTAACAGTCTATGAAACTCTCCTTTATTGAGTCTGCAACAAGGGAGTGATTTAGAAATATAGGTGCTGAGTTTAGGACAACGTGCCCCATGAGACATGCCTCAAATACAGAGCCCACTGCCCATTGTGCGATCTCTCAAATTTGGGGGGCAGAGGGAGGGGAGAGAGACCAGTGGATGTAATGGAGGCAGGATCAAATCATCAGAAGCCCCTTAATCAGCCCATTCTATGGTTCTTGACTAGATTGGGGATAAAACTTCTCCTCAGTGACAGGAGATGAATTCCATAGGAACAGGAGTAGGCCATTCAGCCCCTCGTGCCTGCTCCGCCATTTGATAAGATCATGGCTGATCTGTGATCTAACTCCATATACCTGCCTTTGGCCCATATCCCTTAATACCTCTGGTTACCAAAAAGCTATCTATCTCGCATTTAAATTTAGCAATTGAGCTAGTATCAATTGCCGTTTGCGGAAGAGTTCCAAACTTCTACAACCCTTTGTGTGTAGAAATGTTTTCTAATCTCGCTCCTGAAAGGTCTGGCTCTAATTTTTAGACTGTGCCCCCTACTCCTAAAATCTCCAACCAGCGGAAATAGTTTCTCTCTATCCACCCTATCCGTTCCCCGTAATATCTTATAAACTTCGATCAGATCACCCCTTAACCTTCGAAACTCTGGAGAATACAACCCCAATTTGTGTAATCTCTCCTCGTAGCTTAACCCTTGAAGTCCGGGTATCATTCTAGTAAACCTACGCTGCACTCCCTCCAAGGCCAATATGTCCTTCCGAAGGTGCGGTGCCCAGAACTGCTCACAGTACTCCAGGTGCGGTCTAACCAATTCCTTTACAATAACATGATGTGGAGATGCCGGTGATGGACTGGGGTTGACAATTGTAAACAATTTTACAACACCAAGTTATAGTCCAGCAATTTTATTTTAAATTCACAAGCTTTCGGAGGCTTCCTCCTTCGTCAGGTAAATGTTCAGGAGCTCCTTGAAGCCTACGCATTTATACATATAGAACAATACATGGTGTTTACAGACTGCCCCTGCAACTGCCCGTTGCCAAGGCAATCACCGTGTTCAGACAGAGAGGTGTCACCTGCAGAACCCCCGAATACACATTCAACAAAAAAACAAACAGGAAAAAAAAACAGAGAGAGGCAGAGACATCCGGAAGGCAGAGAAAGCCAGCAAATGACCCATTATATTAAAAACAGATAACATTTGTTCGCTGGTGGGGTAACGTGTAGCGTGACATGAACCCAAGATCCCGGTTGAGGCCGTCCTCATGGGTGCGGAACTTGGCTATCAATTTCTGCTCGACGATTTTGCGTTGTCGTGTGTCTCGAAGGCCGCCTTGGAGAACGCTTACCCGAAGGTCGGTGGATGAATGTCCATGACTGCTGAAGTGTTCCCCGACTGGGAGGGAACCCTCCTGTTTGGCGATTGTTGCGCGGTGTCCGTTCATCCGTTGTCGCAACGTCTGCATGGTCTCGCCAATGTACCATGCTCTGGGGCATCGTCGAGCAGAAATTGATAGCCAAGTTCCGCACCCATGAGGACGGCCTCAACCGGGATCTTGGGTTCATGTCACGCTACACGTTACCCCACCAGCGAACAAATGTTATCTGTTTTTAATATAATGGGTCATTTGCTGGCTTTCTCTGCCTTCCGGATGTCTCTGCCTCTCTCTGTTTTTTTTTCCTGTTTGTTTTTTTGTTGAATGTGTATTCGGGGGTTCTGCAGGTGACACCTCTCTGTCTGAACACGGTGATTGCCTTGGCAACGGGCAGTTGCAGGGGCAGTCTGTAAACACCATGTATTGTTCTATATGTATAAATGCGTAGGCTTCAAGGAGCTCCTGAACATTTACCTGACGAAGGAGGAAGCCTCCGAAAGCTTGTGAATTTAAAATAAAATTGCTGGACTATAACTTGGTGTTGTAAAATTGTTTACAATTTACAATAACAAGCTGTAAACACTGTTTGACTTGCTCCACAGTCTACTCTTAATTGACAGTCACTTCATAAGATTAGAAGATACTTGAAAAATGAGGAAAGCCACTTGGTCCATCTTAATTCATCCAAACGCAAAAACCCTACGATCGTCACATTGCTCCGCCTACTTGTTTCATAAATGATTCCAGGGTTTTTACATCCAGCATTTTCACCAACTGTAACAATGGCTTGTGTGGAGCATAAACACCAGCATTGACCAGTTGGCCCGAATAGCCTGTTTCTGTGCTGTATGTTCCATGTAATTCTATGTAAACAACTTGCATTTATATAGCGCCTTTAATATAGTAAAATGTTCCAAGGCGCTTTCACAGGAGCATACTCTGACAAAAACTGACACTGAGCCAAAGAAGGAGGCATTAGGACAGGTGACCAAACACTTGGTCGAAGAGGTAGGTTTTAAGCTGAGTCTTAAAGGAGGTGGAGAGGCAAAATGGTTTGAAGAGGGAATTCCAGAGCTTAGGGACTAGACAGCTGGAGCCACCGCCGTCAATGGTGGGTCAAAGGAAGTGGGGAATGCACAACAGGCCTGAGTTAGAGGAATGCAGCGTTCTCAGAGGTTGTAGGGCTGGAGGAGGTTACCAAGAGATGGGTAGGGGCGAGGCCATGGAGGGATTTGAACACAAGGATAAGAATTTTAAAATTGAGGCATTGGTTGACCAGGAGCCAATATAAGTCAGCGAGCACAGGGGCGATGGGTGAACGGAACTCGGTGTGGGTTAGAATACATGCAGAGTTTTGGATAAGCACAAGTTTATGGAGCGTTTATTGACTGGTCATTCAGGATTTGTTGTTTTCAAAAGTCCTTAATAGCTTCAAACTTGCAGTGCTCCAGCCAGTTTTCTCGCTTTTGGTTGGCACATTTCCCATGATTTGCTGCTGTTTTACTTTGAGACAAACAACAAAGCATTACGATTCAAAGTAAATATAACAAACAGGAAGTGTGAGTTAGATGCAAAAAATTTAATATGTTATAGATAGACGGAACTCACCAAATTCAAATACACTGCTGCAATCACCACTGTAGTTTATACACATGGGGTGAAAAAAACATACAACCACAGTTTGTAATATGAGCCTTCAAAACTGACTTGCTTTAAAAAATCCTGGGCATTTGCTTGCAATGCTGCAGTTTTAACCAATACAGCAGTCAAAGAAAAAGTGTAAAATTACCTTGAAATGTACTATAATGTTCCATGGTAGTGCAGTGTTCGATGCATGAAGGTCAAAAAGTAAACCAATTGGATAATGCCTGATGAAAAAGAGGAAACAAGATTGGCATTGAAAATGAAAAATATTATACCTCATGCACTCATCGTTGGAAACTGATTTCAGAATATTTGTAATCTTTTGTGATGAAATGTGCAAGTTAATTGTCCACATAATTTTTTTGAACTACAAGCACCAAATGGCTTTTTGAATCATCAATATTTGTCAACCTGTAACACTAGAAACTGTTCAGCTTCACATTTACATTGTGATCACACAGCAATGAATTATTATATAAGTGAGGATGTTGGAAGAAAAATCTGGCGCACACAGCAGTATTTTTGCCTGAAACATAGGGCAACTTGTAACAGATATTAGAGCAATGTTAGCTCGGGGCCACCATGTTGGGTAACATTATGGATCAGTCTTTATGAGCAACACAACTACAGAAAACACATTATGTTGAAAATGTGTTCTATTAGGATAATCCTCCTCATTCTTGAATACTAATCTAAAAAACATGCCATAATTTCCATTTTTTCTTATTCACAACTGGATTTCCTATTGGGAATGACATTGATCATATTTTCAAGGCTTTATATACTTGAAATTTAATGTTTTGGGTGCGAGTAATTTTGTCAATTATCATGTAATAACACACAACAGTAGAGCAATGTCCTTTTGGTCCTCCTTCACCTTTCAAAATTCTGGGCCACACCATCTCCTCTTAGCTCAGGTGGGGCTCCTACATTTCTTCTATTGCTAATGCTGTATTCCAAGATTTGAATACTGCTTCCATATCTGGGAGGCTCTAACGGAGGGGTGTGAAACGTACAGAGATGTTCCGGCCCACAGACTCCCAAAACAGCTGGCCATCCTTGTTCGCTGGAAAAATTTGAATATGGGCGTGGACTGCCGATTAGCTCATTTGCCGCTCAAAGTTGAAAGCTTGGTCGTTTTAAATTGGGCACAATTTCTCAATTACATGGTACTGCAATTTGAAATTCAAAGGGAAATGCTGATTGGCTGAAGCCAGGTCCTTTTAAATTGGGCATGTAGATGCTCCATTTCCATTTCAGCTGTAGCGTATGGTCAGTGGTGGTCAGGCTTCTCCTCGCTGCTGCACAGGCTGATTATGTTTCAGGTGAATGTGTTTTAGAGTGGTCTTTGCACACTGGGTGCTTTTCCCAGACTTGGGACTGACTTACCAGTGTAAAAGAAAATAAAGCTATATTGATGCATAAATTTGGAGTTGCTAAATGTGACAGGGTTATTTTCCAATGAATCATAATTTCTTTATTCATTCAATGTCTCATGTTCCTGGTTTTTAAGTTCTATTGTCACAAGAAGAGAAAGGTTGACCATGCATTTCAAGAAAAATGGAGAATTTCGTATTTGTTTACGAACATGAATGGAAAGCCCAAGTGCTTGATCTGTAAGCTACAGGTAGCTGTGGTGAAAGAATACAACATTCGAACACATTATGAAGCAAACCATGGTGAGAAATACAAGTACACAGGAAAGCTACAGGAAGATAAATTTTCTGCATTAGCACAGTTGAGAAAGCACCAATGTTTACTAATGCTCGTCACGTGAGTGACGCTGCTGTTAAGGCGAGCGATGTGACTGCCCATGAAACAGCAGTGTATCACAGTAGTATCATAGCATGTTACAGCACAGGAGGCTGCCATTTGGCCCATCATGCCTGTGCCGGCTCTTTGAAAGAGCCATCCAATTAGTCCCACTCCCCTGCTGTCTCCCCCATAGCCGTGTAAATTTTTTCCCTTCAAGTATTTATCCAATTCCCTTTTGAAAGTTATTATTGAATCTGCTGCCACCACCCTTTCAGGTAGTACATTCCAGGTCATAACAACTCTCTGCATAAAAAAACGTTACCTCATGTCGCCTCTGATTCTTTTGCCAATCACCTTAAATCTGTGAACTCTGGTTACTGACCCTTCTGCCATTGGAAATAGTTTCTCCTTATTTACTCTATCAAAACCATTCATGATTTTGAATACCTCTATCAAATCTCCTCTTAATCATCTCTGCTCTAAGGAGAACAACCCCAGCTTCTCCACATAACTGAAGTCCCTCATCCTTGGCACCATTCTAATAAATCTCTTCTTCACCCTCTCCTTGACATCCCTCCTAAAGTGTGGTGCCCAGAATTGAACACAATACTTCAGCTGAGGCCTAACCAGCGTTTTATAAAGGTTTAACATAACTTCCTTGCTTTTGTACTCTATGCCTCTATTAATAAAGCCTGCGATTCAATATACTTTTTTAAAAAACAGCCTTCTCAACTTGTCTTGCCACCTTCAAAGATTTGTGTAGGTACACCCCCAGTTCCCTCTGTTCCTGCACCCCCTTTAAAATTGTACCATTTAATTTATATTGCCTCTCCTCATCCTTCCTACCAAAATGCATCACTTCACACTTCTCTGCATTAAATGTCATCTGCCATGTGTCTGCCCATTTCACCAGTCTGTCTATGTCCTCCTGAAATCTGTTATTATCCTCCACATTGTTTACTACATTTCTGACTTTCGGGTCATCTGCAAACTTTGAAATTATACCCTGCATACCCAAGTCCTGGTCATTAATATATCAAAAAGAGCAGTGGTCCTAATACTGCCCCCTGGGGAACACCACTGTACACTTCCCTCCAATCCGAAAAACAACCGTTCACCACTACTCTCTGCTTTCTGTCCCCTAGCCAATTTTGTATCCACGCTTGTAAAATTGGTGCCGATGAGAGACATAACAACAATAAATGACCTTTTCAACAGCTTGGTGGAAGCTCTGGACAAATTGGATGTTGACTGGACAAAAGCTGAGAGTGTGGTCACAGACAGGGTACCTGCAACGCTGGGCAAGAAAGCTGGAGTTGGATTTAATTTCCTGTATTGCAAGTGAGTATTAGTATGTTTTATCTTTATCTATTCCTATTTTAATAACTTGCACTGAACATGGCCCGCATCAAGTGCCAGGATATCGGATCAGGCCCACCATATAAAGTGAGTTTGACAATCCTGCCCCAACACCTCCATCAGACTCCTGGGCAGGACAGGTATAAACTTGTCATCTGATAGGAAATCACTTGCTCACTCTCCCATGCAAACTTTCTCATCTATTTTATTGACACTACTGTGGTCAGTGCTCCTCTGAACTGTTCTCATTCCTTGTGGTTCCTAATAGACCATCTTACCCACTTTCTCCACTCAGCATTCAGCTGAAGTGTGCAATATGTGAAATGCAGAGGAATTATGTAACTGCATTGAATTCAGCTTCTTAATTAGCTGATTATCGAGATGCTCAGTTCAGGTAAGTGTACAAGCTGCAAACCTACAGGGATTAGAAGTTTGGTGTCAGGTAACACCATTCCCATTCAGAACACCAGGTATTGGTGTATATCACATACTGGTCACGTACCACTTAATACTTCATGGCCACTTTGTAGCTAGCTGTCTCACCTGGTTAGGTAAAATAAATCAAGTGAGACATAGGACATAGGAAAATACAGGACCTGAAGAAACTGCAGCCTATCTCACCAGCCACAAAAACTCATATCTCTCAATCGCCCACTCCCACAAATTTTTCTACAATTCTCCCTTAAATGTTTCCACACTATCTACCTGCACAGCCCATTCCACATCTTCTGCATATTTTAAAATTCATTCTCAAAATGTAGGCGTCACTGGCAAGGCCGGCATTTATTGCCCATCTCTAGTTGCCCTGAGAAAGTGGCTGTGGCCCTTCTTCTTGAACCACTGCGTTGTGGAGAAGATGCTCCCAAAATGCTGCTTGTTATTCTTTGTAACAGTTTGAGACAACGGAGTGGCTTGCTAGGCCACTTCAGAGGGCAGTTAAAAGTCACCTCGTTGGTGTGGGACTGGAGTCACATATAAGCCAGACCAAGCAAGGACAGTAGGTTTCCTTCCTAAAAGTAGATTAGTGAACTAGTTGAGTTTTACGACAATCTGTACCACACTATCATACCACATAAAGTAATTAAATCTTGTGTCCGTGTCTCCACGTTCTAGAGTTTTGTGGCAATCTCAACGTATCATTAGGGTTCAATTTATCTGATGCACATCATCAACATGTTGCATTTATACAGCATCTGAAATGTAAAGAAACATTCAAAATTGCTTCACAGATGTGCATAAGGAAAATGACAGAGCCAGGAAAAGAAAGAGTAAGAAAGGTAACCGAAAGCTTGGTTAAAGATAGGGGTTTTGAGAGTTTTTAAAGTCTGCAAATGAAAAGGCATTTACAAGGGGCTGAGGCAATCGATGTTGTGGAGTTGGAAGTAAGTGGTCCTAGTGGATAGGATGTGTTTAAAGCTAAGCTCAATCAACCAAGTTATAGTCCAGCAATTTTATTTTAAATTCACAAGCTTTCGGAGGCTTCCTCCTTCCTCAGGTAAACATTTACCTGAGGAAGGAGGAAGCCTCCGAAAGCTTGTGAATTTAAAATAAAATTGCTGGACTATAACTTGGTGTTGTAAAATTGTTTACAATTGTCAACCCCAGTCCATCCGGCATCTCCACATCATCAATCAACCAAGGTTGCAAACAGTCTAATTCAGCTTGAGTGTGCGGTCGGGGAGAGATGAGGCTCGATTTTCAAATGAAAGTCCGGGTGCGTTGGGGAGGGGCATTGAAAATCGATAAAATCCTGAGCAGATAAGAAACCCGGCTCCAACCCAGCTTCCGCGTCTCATACAGACGCATCTGTGTGCACGCGCGCGGTTCTGGAATCCGGAAGTCCCGCCAGCTTACGATATTTAAAGAAGCAAATGTTCCTTATTGAGGTACTTAAGGTACTTTATTTGTTACACAGTAGGTAGTTACAACGATTTTCAACTTACCTGGGCGGCTTTCCCACGGCCGGATCAGGAAAAATAAACTAAATAAATTAAATAAAATTTCACAAAGTTAAAAAATTAAATAAACCTACCTTTCAAACGATCTCACCTGTATCCCCCTTGCTCCGATGTCCCAACCCCCGATGTCTCTTCGACGATGGCCGATGACCCCCCCCCATCTTTGTTTCCCCCCCCCCCCCCCGGCCCACTCTGTTCCAGCACCCGATGAGGTCTCTCTCTCTCTTTCTCCCTCCACCGCGGCATTGCAGCTCCTGTCGGCACCCAGCCTGTCAATCAGGCTGGCTGTCGGGCTCGAAACCCGTGAACAAGATTAGCGAGCATCAATTATCTCGCGATCGTGTGGGGAACGGTAAGATGTTATTATCCGGGTTTGACATTGACCCACCCCCCGCCCTGCTGCCATCCCGCCGCCATTTGAAAATCGAGCCCATGGTATTAATTACTAACAGCTAAGAAACATCCATACATAAATATTACATACAGGTATGCGCAAACTCTGGGCAGATTTGCTGCAGAATCTGCATTCTCAAGCTGTAGAGTTATGTTGGGGTTGACAAGTGGCATTGAGATGCCGCAACATTTCACAGTAGTACAACCGACAAAATTTCAAGAACGTTAACAGGAGCAAAAAAAAACTTACATCTCCAAAAAAAATCATCTAATGAAGACTTTTAAACCACATGTTGAAAGCTTTACTGGGGTGGTAAAAAGAATCGCTCTTTCAAACTTTTTTGCAAACATCACTGGATTCAATTATGGAAACATCTGGGTGCCAAAGAATCCCCCGATTGTTCTCTCAATATAACCATAGCGGTTTACAGCACAGGAGGCCGCCATTCCACCCACTGCACCTGTGCCAGCTGTTTGCTAGAGCAATCTGAAACTAATTCCACTGCCCTGCTCTCTCCCAAAGCCCTGTATCTATTTCTGCTTCGAACATTTATCCGTTTTTGCCTTAAAAATACAATGGTCTCTGACTCAACTACTTCCCATGGCAAAGCATTCCATGTTCCAACAACTGTCTGTAAGAAGGAATTTCTCCTAGCCCCATTCCTTACTCTTGGTGACAACTTTAAATTGATGACCCTTCGTCACTGATTCCCTCATCCAGAGGAAATAGTCTTTCTGTATTCACCTTATCAAAACCCTTCATGATTTTTTAAATCTTCTATTAAATCTACTCTTAGCTTTCTCTGCTCCAATGGAATAGTCCCAATATCTCCTCTCCCCTCAGAACTTCCCATCCTTAGCATCATAGAAAGTTACAGCACAGGAGGCCATTCAGCCCATCATGTCCGTGCCGACTGAAAAAGAGCTATCCAGCTTAATCCCACTTTCCAGCACTTGGTCTGTAGCCCTGTAGGTTACGGCACTTCAAGTGCTCATCCAAGTACTTTTTAAAATGAGTTGAGGGTTTCTGCCTTTCAGGCAGTGAGTTCCAGACCCCCACCACCCTCTGGGTGAAAAAATTTCTCCTCAGCTCCCCTCTAATCCTTCTACCAATTACTTTAAACCTCTGCTAAAGGAAATAGGTCCTCCCTATCCACTCTATCTAGTCGCATCATAATTTTATATACCTCAATTAAATCTCCCCTCAGCCTCCTTTGTTCCAAAGAAAACAACTCCAGCCTATCCAATCTTTTCTCATAGCTAAAATTCTCCAGCCCTGGCAACATCCTCGTAAATCTCCTCTGTACCCTCTCTGGTGACGGATGGTCATTAGCCTGGTGAATCTATGCTATGCACTCTCAAAGGCGTTAATGTTCTTTATATAATGGGTTGCCCAATTAATGAGTACCATGTACTCCTCTTAATTAAAAGTCACAATTCAAATCATCTGCTGATTCATTTTTTTTAAAACCCTAAATTCCAACTTTGCTATGCTATTTATGTCCTAATTCAAATTATTGGATAATTAAGATTTTTAGCACAAAAATACAACTTTGAATCATCAGGAGCAGACTGTAAATTGTCATTAGTTTGTTGTCTCCCTACCTTTCTGTAGTCATAGAGCAATGGCACTAGTATCCTGTCCCACAACAAGATACTCAGCCAACCAGAGTAGAGATTGAATTTCCCAACCTCTCAAAAGAAGTTATTTTGTTAGATTGGGAAATCCTGCTCCTACAGCCCAGAACTATTGTCTCACCATGGGACTGGTCAACAAACTGAAAATAAGAGGCAGTGAGGAATCAGGGGGGATTTGCCCAAAGTATTCACTGGAGAGGGGAGTGACAGGAGGAGAGGGAAATGTTCTGTACACAAGCTTTTATCTCTGAATTTTTCTAACAGATCCACTATAATCAGCCAATGAAGTTCAATGCAACTACGATGATATTATAGGGCAAGTCTTATCTTAGGATTCTTTACAGTGTTATTAAAGAGCAGGCTTTACTATTGGATCCTTATGGAAACATTACCATTCAGTAGGCTGTACAATGATAATTAATGTTTTTTTAAAAATAATTAAACCCCTGACAAATCATCTCACAGCAGAGAAGGACTCTGTGGACATGTAACCATCAAGATATCTTCTTCAGTACACTACAGTCACCAAAAATTCTACCTCCCTTTCTATACAGTTTCAATGAAAAAAAAGTGCACCACAATAAAGCACAAAGTCTGTTTTGCTGTAAAGCTTCAAGTATTATTAAATACAGATCTCACTCAAAAAGACATTTAGCAGACTACCAGCAGACTCTACTTGGGTACCAAGGATAGATGAGACTCTTCAAACAATAAAACCTTAGCAGCACAAGATGTCCATGCTCAGCTCAGAATGACCACCTCAAGATATAACTGGCACACCCATGGAGCATATCCAGGCCACAGTGAGCTTCATAAACTTACCCACAAGCATAGCCAATATGAAAACAGTTTCTCTGAATGTCAAGAGGCTCCACCCTCCAATAAAAATGGAATGTAAAATCCTAAATTACTTCAAAAGAGTGTGAGCAGCAATAAGCTTCTTGCAAATAGTCAATTTCACTTCAATGGAACTCTAAACTCAGCCAAATTGTGGACATATCATTCTCATCCAAGGGCAGAAGTGTGGCAATGTTGATCAGTGAGCACATAATCTTTAGGTAAGGAGAGTTTGTCACAATGCTAAATGTGTGCACACCCAACAGACTCCCTGTCAGACTGTCTTGCCTACAACTATCTTCCTAGCACTTGCCCCACCACCACTACTTGTTGTGGCCAGTTGATGGTTTCAAATGTCCCCCATGTGCTTCAGCTAGAAAAAAATACCCTAGGTATACATCCAATATAGTGTGCAAGTGTTGTGACTACTAGGGTACAGCTTGGACTCCACAGAAAATGGATTAACCTGCTAATGAAATTGTTCAGTAATATTCAAGAATAAACTACTTTTTCTAAATTATAACTATCTAATACAAGTCAGAAGGTACAAACTACATGCCCCTCACCCTGCCCTATTGCCTACATGGACAGCTCAACTTCTCCCTTCTAGAGGCCAAGCAGAGTCACTCATCTGCCATAAAATGAAAAGGCCCAGCTCAAAAATCATTCACTAAATATAATTCATCCTGCACAGACCACAAATTACAACCAGACCCAACAGTCAAATTCTGGAGGGGCTACAATCAAATTGGCAAACTAATTCATATACTCTGGACCTAATATCACCGTCAATCCCCCTGGAAAAAGGGCACAAAAATCATGACTGGTCTCATCATCCTCCCAACCTTACATGTGCCTAACCTGCTGTCCAGCAGGCAATAATCATCCAACGTGTGCAAACTTACATTTCTCCCTGCTCAGAGCAAGATAATAAATACCTCAAGTGTGGTGCAACCAGCTTCCCCACTTGAAACACGTAAACAAAGCAGCTGCAGGACATCCAACAGTCTATTACATAGACTAAACCTGAAGCTGCAAAACTCTCCCTCTCAGCACAATCACAAGTTTCCAAACTCTCCAGCCTGCAAGGTTACGAAACAACTTAATCCAGTTCCTTGCCATCGGCACCCAGTTAGCAACATGTCAGGCCTCACCTCCTGTCACTTGCCCGGTGGCTACCTGCCACAAACTGACATGCCAGCTACATATAGTGCCATCCAATTAAACTTGTTGTAAATGGGAAGAACTGTCCAGATGGGATGCATCCATGGTTACCGAGGGAGGTACAGGTGGAAATTGCCACAATCTTCCAATCCTCCTTAGATATGGGGTAGTGCCAGAGGACTGGAGAACTGCAAATGTTACACCCTTGTTCAAAAAAGGGGAGGGGGATAAACCCGGCAATTACAGGCCAGTCAGCCTAACGCCAATGGTGGGGAAACTTTTACAGACAATAATCCAGGACAAAATAAATTGGCACTTGGAGAAGTATGGGTTAATAAATGAAAGTCAGCAGGGAGTTGTTAAAGGAAAATCATGTTTGACTAACTTAGGAACAGGAGTAGGCCATTCAGCCCCTCGTGCCTGCTCCGCCATTTGATAAGATCATGGCTGATCTAAGATCCAACTCCATATACCTGCCTTCGGCCCATATCCCTTAATACCTTTGGTTACCAAAAAGCTATCTATTTCAGATTTAAATTTAGCAATTGAGCTAGTATCAATTGCCGTTTGCGGAAGAGAGTTCCAAACTTCTACAACTCTGTGTGTGGAAATGTTTTCTAATCTCGCTCCTGAAAGGTCTGGCTCTAATTTTTAGACTGTGCCCCCACTCCTAAAATCTTCAACCAGCGGAAATAGTTTCTCTCTAGCCACCCTATCTGTTCCCCTTAATATCTTATAAACTTCAATCAGATCACCCCTCAACCTTCGAAACTCCAGAGAATACAACCCCAATTTGTGTAATCTCTCCTCGTAACTTAACCCTTGAAGTCCGGGTATCATTCTAGTAAACCTACGCTGCACTTGATTGAGTTATTTGATGAAATAATGGAGAGGGCTGATGAGGGTAGTGCGGTTGATGTGTGTAAAGACAATAGACTTGTTCGCAAAATTAAAGCCAGTGAATTAAACGGGCAGTGACAACGTGGATATGAAATTGGCTGAAGGACAGAAAGCAGAGAGTAATGGTGAACGGTTGTTATTCAGAATGGAGGGAAGTGTACATTGGTGTTCCCTTGGAGTCGGTATTAGGATAACTGCTCTTTTTGATATACATTAATGACCTGGACTTGCTAACAGAAACAGATAATTATGAAACAATCCACACAATATTCCCCTTGCTAACAAAACAAAATCACATTTCGCCACAGGTAGGCTTGGACCTGTTATTTGTAGTGTGACACGTGGGAAGGAGAGCTTTACTGTAGGCATAGCCCAAAGAGCATTATTCTTAAGCTATATCAAATACATACGCAGTTAGCATCGGAAAGTAACACTTCAGCACCTGGAATACTAGTGTGGAGGAGGAGATTTCTGTACAGCATTCCCAATCAGAAGCCAAGAAAGAATGTGGAAGTTGTCAAAACATCTTGCAACAATTTCCACATGGGATTGGAGACAGGAATAATGCACTGCAAGATACTAAAGGTTCAGAGAACCTTAGAAACTATCAAGAGTCAAGCTCAAATGTTTTAATTAGCAGGACTCCAGGTTGCTTTCCAGTGTAACCAATGCTTCATCATTTATTACCTTATATGAACTGGGACTTAGCATGTTACTTTGGTAGTTGTAGAGTACTTAGTAACTATCCAAGTTATTGATGATGTGGAGATGCCGGTGATGGACTGGGGTTGACAAATGTAAACAATCTTACAACACCAAGTTATAGTCCAACAATTTTATTTGAAAATCACAAGCTTTCGTAGCGCGACATGAACCCAAGATCCCGGTTGAGGCCGTCCTCATGGGTGCGGAACTTGGCTATCAATTTCTGCTCGACGATTTTGCGTTGTCGTGTGTCCCAAAGGCCGCCTTGGAGTACGCTTACCCGAAGATCAGTGGCTGAATGTCCTTGACTGCTGAAGTGTTCCCCGACTGGAACCCAAGAGGACGGCCTCAACCGGGATCTTGGGTTCATGTCGCGCTACACGTAACCCCACCAGCGAATAAAAGTTATCTGTTTTTAATTCAACGGGTCAGTTTCAGTCTTTCTCTTCCTTTCGGATGTTTCTCCCTCTCTCTCTCTGTTTTGTGTTCTGGCCGTTTGTATATTCGGTGGTCCTGTAGGTAACACCTCTCTGTCTGAACACTTTGATTGCCTTGACAACGGGCAGTTGGAATGATTATCTGTAATCACCAGGTATTGTTCTCTGAATATAAATGCGAAAGGTTCAAGGATTTCCTGACATTCACCTGACGAAGGAGGAAGCCTCCAAAAGCTTGTGATTTTCAAATAAAATTGTTGGACTATAACTTGGTGTTGCAAGTTATTGATGACAGGTTTAACTTAGCATGCATTGTGCACAAGATGCAATTACTTTGTACTCAATACTCTACCACCATCTACTGGCAAATGTACATATATACATACAATGAGATAGAACAAAAAATGCATCTGTAAAGGTAAAAGACAGATTGATATTTTGTGTGTAGACCCTTAGACAGTCAGCAGGTTGTTTAACCTTGGGGAATATCACAGCCCAGCCCAATGCCCTCCTAACAATCACACCCACGCATTTCCACGAGAGGTAACTGCTTAGCAATCAAGAGTAGAAACACTGACCGATTTTCTCTCTCCCGACCCCAAGGGCGCCGAGGCCAATTATTGCAACCTGCTCCTAGCTGAGCTCATCCAACAGGACTTTACTGTACAGTTCCCACCGCTTATAGCGGGCAAGTTGGTGCTAACGCGATTTGCCAGCTATACACGTCGGACGGTTTATATGAATCTTGATGAATTTTGTAAGCGTGGCTCTGCAACTTGATTTAAGCAGCATAATTACTAAAATCTACCTCACAACCGTCAATTCCACAATGAGATTCCCCTCTCGTCGAGTCAGTAGGGGTACCTTAACGAGCTGCAAACTATTCACTGAACACCTGTTTCTGCCCAAAATAGCTGGTGCGTTTAACGAGCTGTAAGTGACGACTTTGTAATTGGCAATAATGGTAACGGGAAATGATTTGCGCTATTTGCCTGAATAAAATGTGGGCAGTTCAAATGATCGGGACTGTATTACAAGTGCCCAGTATACCACTTGCCTTTGGTGAACTCTGCAATTGCAGGTGCACCCTCTAATGGCAGAAGTCAGTTGCTTCAATTTACTGCACAAATCAACAAGATCGCAAGATAATTACGGATGAGGAAAGCCATTCATCCCATCTCAATTCATCCCTCCAGAATGAACCTGAAGTTCCCTCCACAGCAACATCCAATTGTCTCTTGTATGATTCCAAGCTTCTCACCCCAAATATTCTATTTGGAAGTCCATTCAAAGTGTTGATCACTCTGTGTGTGAAGAACTTCTTCCAGGTATCAGTTCTAAATTTGTCTTTTATTAGTTTGAATCTGTCGCTTGTCCTTACCTTGAGGGATAATATAAGGGAGCTTCTTAAGGGGCATGAGCTAATCCAAGACAGTCAGCATGGTCTTAGGAGTGGACGGTCATGCTTGACTAATTTATTGGATTTCTATTGAGATGGAAGACCTAATAGAAAAGGGAGAAACAGGGACATTACCTACCTGGATTTCAGGAAGGCATTTGACACTGTCCCACATAATAGGTTGCTACATAAGATCCAAGCTCACAGGCTAGATGGGAACGTATGAAAATGGATTGGCAAATAGTTGGTTGGTAGGAAACGAGTAGTGGTGAATGGGCAGGCATCTGATTGGCAACCAGTTACCAGTGGAGTACCACAAGGGTCAGTGTTGAGGCAACTGGTGTTTTGACTTAGAGTAAGGAATTGTTGTAAATGACTTAGAGGAAGGAATTGTCCTAAAGTGTCTAAATTTGCAGACGATATTAAACTGCATTGGCAAATGATGAATATTTAATACATACAAATTCAAAAGGATCTCGACAAGCTCAGTGAGCGAAGACATGGCAGATGCAATTTAGTCACACGGTAGTGTAGTGGCTAGGTTACTGGACTAATAATCCAAAGGCCTGAGCTAATAATCCACCAAGGCAGGTTGAGAATTTGAATTCAGTTTTTTTTTTAAAAATCTGGAAATAAAAAACTGGTGTCAGTAAAAGGGACCATGAGATGGTCGAATTGTCCTAAAAACCTAACTGGTTCACTCAGGTCCTTTAGGGAAGGAAACCTGCCATCTTTACCTGGCTTGGCCTATATGCGAGTCCAGTCCCACACCAATGTGGTTGACTCTGAACTGCCTTCTGAAGTGGCCTAGCAAGCCACACAGTTTAAGAAGGGGGCCCACTACCACTTTCTCAGAGAAACTAGGAATGGACAATAAATTCCGGCCTTGCCAGCAACGCCCACAACCCATGAATGAATAATATTAAAAAAAAGGAAATCTTGAACTCAGGCCTGGCTCAGTGGTTGCACTCTCGCCTCGGAGTTGGAAGATTGTAGGCTTAAATCCCACTCGAGACTTGAGCCCAAAATCTAGACCGACACTTCAGTGCAGTACTGAGGGAGTGCTGCACAGTCAGAGGTGCCGTCCTTCGGATGAGATGTTAAATCTGCCCTCTCAGGTGGATGTAAAAGGATCCATTCCACTATTTCAAAGAGAAGGGGGAGTTCTCCCCGGTGTCCTGGCCAATATTTATCCCTCAATCAACATCATTATAGGAAAAACAGATTATCTGGTCATTATCACATTCCTGTTTGTGGGGCCTTGCTGTCCACAAATTGACTACCACTTTTCCTACCTTACAATAGTGCCAACGCTTCAAATATACTTCAGTGGCTGTAAAGCACTTTGGGACGTCCCAAGTTTGTGAAAGGCGCTATTTAAATACAAGTCTCTCTTTTTTCCTTTAATTCTTCAAATAGTGCCAGGGAATTTTGAAATTGGAAGACATTGCTCTGAAGTCGGGGTAGTGAGAGGATTGAAGTCGATCCTGCAAAATTGGAACAGTTGACAAGAATGATGCCGCTGCCTCACTAAGCTAGCTGTGCTAGGTGAAAGGCCTACACCCAAATTTAACCTGTCTTTCCCTTTCAAATGCTGACTGAGCCACTATGTAGTTACTGCATTTTCTTGTCATTTTACGTGGCACTGCTCATGGATAAAAGTAAAAAGACTAATTTGCCTTGCTCCCTTTTCCCGTAATTGTGACTCTGCTTATATCTCGCTCACTACTATTTCTCTCCCGTCTTTTTTTTAAATTCTTTCATGGGATGTGGGCATCGCTGGCGAGGCCAGCATTTATTGCCCATCCCTAATTGCCCTCGAGAAGGTGGTGGTGAGCCGCCTTCTTGAACCGCTGCAGTCCGTGTGGTGAAGGTTCTCCCACAGTGCTGTTAGGAAGGGAGTTCCAGGATTTTGACCCAGCGACTATGAAGGAACGGCGATATATTTCCAAGTCGGGATGGTGTGTGACATGGAGCGGAACGTGCAGGTGGTGTTGTTCCCATGTGCCTGCTGCCCTTGTCCTTGTCCTTGTCCTTCTAGGTGGTAGAGGTTGCGGGTTTGGGAGGTGCTGTCGAAGAAGCCTTGGCAAGTTGCTGCAATGCATCCTGTGGATGGTACACACTGCAGCCACAGTGCGCCGGTGGTGAAGGGAGTGAATGTTTAGGATGGTGGATGGGGTGCCGATCAAGCGGGCTGCTTTGTCCTGGATGGCATCAAGCTTCTTGAGTGTTGTTGGAGCTGTACTCATCCAGGCAAGTGGAGAGTATTCCATCACACTCCTGACTTGTGCCTTGTAGATGGTGGAAAGGCTTTGGGGAGTCATAAGGTGAGTTACTCGCCGCAGAATAGCCAGCCTCTGACCTGCTCTTGTAGCCACACTATTTATGTGGTTGGTCCAGTTAAGTTTCTGGTCAATGGTGACCCCTAGGATGTTGATTGTGGGGGATTCGGTGATGGTAATGTCGTTGAATGTCAAGGGGAGGTGGTTGGACTCTCTCTTGTTGGAGATGGTCATTGCCTGGCACTTGTCTGGCGCGAATGTTACTTGCCACTTATCAGCCCAAGCCTGGATGTTGTCCAGGTCTTGCTGCATGCGGGCACGGACAGCTTCATTATCTGAGTGGTTGCGAATGGAACTGAACACTGTGCAATCATCAGCGAACATCTCCATTTCTGACCTTATGATGGAGGGATGGTCATTGATGAAGCAGCTGAAGATAGTTGGGCCTAGGACACTGCCCTGAGGAACTCCTGCAGCAATGTCCTCGGGCTGAGATGATTGGCCTCCAACAACCACTACCATTTTCCTTTGCGCTAGGTATGACTCAAGCCACTGGAGAGTTTTCCTCCCGATTTCCACTGACTTCAATTTTACTAGGGCTCCTTGGTGCCACACTTGGTCAAATTGCTGCCTTGATGTCAAGGGCAGTCACTCTCCCCTCACCTCTGGAATTCAGCTCTTTTGTCCATGTTTGGACCAAGACTGTAATGAGGTCTCCTTCTGTTTGGTTCTCACTTTCTCTTATTGTGGTATGTTTGTCTCAGACTCTTCCCCTCTTTCTGCAAGAAAAAAATGCTTATATATAAATAAAATTCTGGCCTTGCTGTGATGCAGTTATGGCCACAGCTGTGACCACTGCTGCAAAGATTTTTTCAGCAAGTATCCACAAATGTTACTTCACCTGAAATCATTCTTGGCTATTTCCTGTACTAATCACCTTGGGAAGTTTCCTATCAAATAAACTTTTATTTCTGCTTTTCTACATTTACTTCAACAGATGTGTTTTGCCAACAAATTCCAACACAAAGTGTTATCAAAGAGAATTACATTTACTTGTCATATTATAAAATGGTCTTTCCACCTATCACTTTATTATTTGCAAAACAAAGCCCTTGTTTAATTATAGTTACACCCCCAAAACTACCAAGTACAATTACTAATTCTATCATTCTGTAGGTTATTTTGTATTAGCAAACATTACTCCAGCTAAGACCATCACTTACCTGCTCTGATCTTCAACTGTACTCGCAGCAAGTTTTCTTTTTACATTTACAATGAGCCTAAATATTCATTTCATGCATTTTTTTTCACCAGTGTACCCTGAAATAATACAATGTGTTCACCTGATAAACAAAATGCATTCTGCATGCAACCCTAACTCAGCAAATTTAGTAACAGTGAGAAACCGGTAAACACACAAGGCCTAAGCTCCGTTAAACCAATCTACCCAAGACAGCCACTTTCAGCTTTAACAACAGATAACCCTTCAGTTTTGAGAAGACGTCAAATACAACTAACTCTACCTTTAGTATATCATTAGATGTCATCCATCTCTCTGCAACTATACACTCCTGTCCATGACAATGTTTACATACAAAACCCCCATAAGATTTCTACAGGCTCCACACACAAAATGTACAATATTCACGTTAACTTAAGATGAAAAGCCATTCTTTTCAAATTAAATGATCTATACCTAACCCTCAAAATAGCTGAGTAAAATCAGAAGATTGCTGGGATATAACAGGGCACTCGAGTGAGGCAGCTGTTGTCCTTTTGTTGTTAGTGGTTTTAATTGGTCTACAGACCCATTCAGACTGTGGCAGCTCATGCTTGCTCTATCTTGTGGGTGGTACAACTGTCAGTTAGTGTCGTGCTCGGTAATAAATGTAGAACCACCTGTTGACGTAGTTCAGGCTCACGCACTTACATATTCCCTAATTGATACTTGCTGCTTTTCTTTCACCACCCCTCGTGAATCACATCCAGCCACCTCCATTACATCCCTGCCATAAATCGAGGGTGCAGGGGGAGAACTAAGACAACAATACACATAAATGACATGGTCAGAAAATTTATCATAGAATCTTAAAGCACAGAAGGGGGCCTTTCCTGTGCCTGTGCCAGCTCTTTGAAAGAGCTAGCCAATAAGTCCCACTCCCCCACTCTTTTCTCATAGTCCTGAAAATGTTTCATTTTCAAGTATATATCCAATTCCCTTTTGAAAATCACTAGTGAATCTGCTACCACCACCCTTTTAGGTGGTGCATTCCAATAAAATTGGAATTTTATCTTCAGTATCACCTGAATAACTTCCATATCTTTTCAGGGGATGTACATTGCACTGATCTGAAGAAAACAATGGATGAGATGCATTTTCTCCCCAACAGCTTTTCCATGAGTTCTGAGCACATTCGGAACTCGGAAATATAGTAAACAATGTGGAACAGACTTCAGGAGAACATAGACAGACTGGTGAAGTGGGCAGACACGTGGCAGATGAAATTTAACACGGAGAAGTGTGAAGTGATACATTTTGGTAGGAAGAATGAGAGGCTATGTAAACTAAATGGTAGAATTTTAAAAAGGAGTGCAGGAACAGAGAGACCTGGGGGTGTATGTACACAAATCTTTGAAGGCTGTTAGAAAAAAGCATATGGGGATCCTGGGCTTTATTAATAGAGGCACAGAGCTCAAAAACAAGGAAGCCATTCTAAACCTTTATAAAACGTTGGTTAGGCCTCAGCTGGAGTATTGTGTTCAATTCTGGGCACCACACTTTAGGAATGATGTCAAGGCCTTAAAGAGGGTACAGAAGAGATTTACTAGAATGGTACCAGGGATGAGCAACTTCAGTTATGTGGAGAGACTGGAAAAGCTGAGGTTGTTCTCCTTAGAACAGAGAAGGTAAAGGGAAGGTTTGATAGAGGTGTTCAAAAGCATGAACGGTTTTGATAGAATAATTAAAGAAAAACTGTTTCCAGTGGCTGAAGGGTCAGTAACCAGAGGACACAGATTTAAGGTGATCGGCAAAAGAGCCAGAGGCGACACGAGGAAACAATTTTTTACGCAGTGAGATGTTGTGATCTGGAATGCACTGCCTGAAAGGGTGGTGGAAGCAGATTCAAGAGTAACTTTCAAAAGGAAATTGGATAAATTCTTGAAGGAAAAAAATTTACAGGGCTATGGGGAAAGAGCTGGGGAATGGGACTAATTGGACAGCTCTTTCAAAGAGCCGGCAAAGGCATGATGGCTTCCTCCTGTGCTATACCTACTTTGATACATTTAAGTGAGACCGTAAGATGGACATAAAATCCGTGACTGTCTGAAAGATCGCCATCTCCCACATCTATCAGGTATACTACCCATTCCCTAAAGACTGTGCCTTCCATTTTATAATCAAAATACTTAATCTGTTTCAAATGATCACAACCGCTTTCTCTTACTAAACTCTTCTCAGCTTGTTATTGTATCTGGGATTCCACACCTGATGTAATATGCTGCTGTGATGACATAATGCAGAGGACAAGGGTCACAGAGGAACAAGTCCTAGCAAATTTTATCCCATTATACAGCTCTTAGTGATAAAGAAACTCGATGAAAACAGCAATCTCTCTAGACTGAGAAAATTTGATGAATGGTGTTTTAATTAACTAATTTTATACATTTCTGGTTGAGAAATTTCCTCAGGTTTATGTCAAGCCCTGACCCAAATTAATGTTTTTAGGTGAACAGGAAAAAAGACGTACAACACAAATTCCCCTTCTATCAAAGGGGCAAGAAGTAGGAGGAGAAGAGACTATGAGCCCGATGTTACCAGGGCTGCGGGTTCTCGGCGGGGGGGCTATCAGGCGTGTGGGTAACGCGCCTGGCGAAATCAGTCAGCTCCCCGCACGATCGTAGCATAATTGGATCCACTTACCTGCTCCTCCGGGTTCCCCACTGCTGATCTGCGCGTCGGGCGGGCTGCGCATGCGCACTAAGATCTGTCAGCTGGAGGAGCTCTATTTAAAAGGGGCAGTCCTCCACTGACAGATGCTGCAACAAACAGAAAAAAATCACAGCATGGAGCAGCCCAGGGGGAAGGCTGCTCCCAGTTTAATGATGCCTCACTCCAGGTATCAATACATGGGGTGAGGAGGAGGGGGAGGACACAGATCTTCCCCCCCGGCGGGCGGGAGGAAGCGGCCTGCCTCTGCCACCAGGAAGGCCTGGCTCGAGGTGGCAGAGGAGGTCACCAGCACGACCAACATATCGCCCACCTGCATACAGTGCAGGAGGCGTTCCAATGACCTCAGTAGGTCAGCCAAAGTGAGTACACTTACTCTTTCCCCTACACTCCGTCTGCCACATCACCGCCCCCACCCCACATCTCCTTCTGCACTGCCAACACTACTCTGTCACATCACCCCTCATACCCACTCAAACCTCATCCTCATCGTACCTGCATCTACTCACCTCGCCAGTACTCATCCCGCCACTACCACTCAACCCAATCCTCATACAATCTCATGGCTCTATATCATACTCACCCTCTCGTGCATCTCTTTCACGGCCAGCCTCACTCAACCTGCCACTACCTGTGCTGCAGCCACAGGGCATGCATCACATATGTGCAGTAGGCAGCGTAAGGCAAACGTGTCGTGAGCATGAAGGGGATGCACAAGGGTGTTTGAGGGTTTGTCATGGTTGTTACTCATATTGAATTTCATATTATATTGGCACCACTACTGCCATGTCTTCGCGAATCTTGTCTGGTCTGTGCAATAATGCCCTTTCCTGAGGATCACAATGAAGACCCACAACTGATGCCACCCATTGTGTCACTGCAGAGTGGGTGTAGGTGTATTTGCAGGGCTCTTTTGTGCAGACGGCTGAGAGACGTCGGTGATGTCCCCGGTTGCACCCTGGAAGGATGCGGAGGAGAGGTTGTTGAGGGCAGTGGTGACTTTGACAGCGACAGGTAAGAAGATGGTGCTTGGGCCAGCCAGGAGTAGCTTGGCATGAAGGAGGCTGCAGATGTCCACGACTACATGTCGAGTGACTCTGAGCCTCCGTGTGCACTGCTGCTCAGAGAGGTCCAGGAAGCTGAGCCTCGGTCTGTGGACACTATGGCGAGGGTAGTGCCCTCTGCGACGCATCTCTCTCTGCGGTAGCCCTCCCTCCTGCTGTGCAGGTGGATGTGTCACAGCACTCTGTTGTGGAGCTCCACGTGTCAGAGGTGGATGGCGTGGATGGCGAGGCTGGTGATGCTGTTCGCCCTCCGAGGAGGTCATGACTGCAGCTACGGCGGCCCCCATCCGGAAGATGTACATCTGAGGGGGTCTGCAAGGTAGGTACATGTGTCTGGATACCGGGGTAAGTGTGCAAGTTGGTGACTTTGATTGTCAGGAGGAGGGTGGTGGAGGCCAAACTTTGTCCCAAGTGACAGAGTGGCCTCCTGCAATGAGTGAGGGTCTCCCCACCCCCCCCCCCACCTGTCAAATGGACCTTTGCAGCTGCCACAGGCTGATGGCTGCAACAGGTCCATTTGAACTGAGAGTGTTTCCCCCAGTGTGGGAAACAGTCCCAGTTTGCTCTAAAATCCCACCCCTCCTCACATAATCCCTTAATCAGGTCAGTTAATGACCTGAACAAGCCAAATAAATACCTTCAAGTGGCATCCCGCTGGCTTTAATTGCCTGCGGGATTCCCACCAGCGGGGGCGTCAGCGGGGAACCCAGAAGTGCGCGGGTTCGAGGCGGGCTAAAATGCTGCCCTTAAAACTTAAGAACTCTGCTATTCATAACCTTATCTGTAGTAAGTCTCGCATACCTATCATCCCCATCCTCACCAACCTCCAGCTGAGAAATTTTATGAGGAGGGAATAAAAGTATGTCGCACTTTAAAGCAGATGTGGGAAAGTTTGGAAAGAAAGCCAAGGTGGCAGCACAGAATGCAGATAATTAGGCATCAACCTGCTGCAAACATTTTGAAAATAAATATTTACCATGGACCCGTTTATATGATCTACTATCACAACTGGGTAACTGAGAAGAAAAATAAGACGCAGGAACATTCTGATCCCCAATATTAGTGAATTTGGATCATGTAAGCTCAATGTACTGTACCCAAGATGAAATATCATTACAACGGCAATTATTTAAAATACTTTGAGCAATTTCAGTAAACTTAAATAAAAGTGCAAATGTGCTCATGTTCTAAGCAGACATATTGCAAGTAGAAATCAACTGACAGTTGCTGAGTGTGATTTCTTTTAAAAGCAGACTCAAATTAAATTTCTGATGAGTAATGATGTGTATTTTAATGGAATGCAAAACATCCAACATTGAAGAACCTGCGTCAATGGCAGAGACACTGAACAGCCAACCACCACTGTAAAGTTTACAATGGAGAAGCTATAAATAACATCAAATGGAAACTCACCACTTTAGAGGTACCCCTTCGTATTCAAACCACATCTCTCCCACATCCTCTTGTCTCATAACTTTCTGGAAGTGTTTTTTAGCTTTGTCAGTGACCAGCATCAAATAGCTGACTCTTGGTAAAAGCAGCTGAAAAGAAATTGTGCATGTTAACATATTGCTAGATTTCTTTTTTTTGGGGGGGGGGGGCGGGGTGGGGAAGAAGTAAGCATTCTGTAGAAATGGCCAGTCAATAAAATATCTAATAAACCCTACCAAATTAGTGCCATACACATTGAAAACTACCAAAATCTACCTCTTAGTTCAAATCAAACCTTTTTTAAAAAAGCTAGGTTAAAACTAAAAAATCATTTTACAGGTATCTGAAAAACTGATAGCTGATGTTGACGCCAATTTTGTAATCATTTGCACTTTTTCAATAGTGTGCCCTCTAATTGAAGGTATGCCTGTGTGTGTCTCTCTCTTCTCCCCACCCTTAAGCTGATCCCTTCCAAGACACGTATGTTTGGTGTCGCCCTTTATGATGGTAAGGATGTGCATCAGTGCAGTTTGATTAAAAACTCACTATCCAATTTTCTCAACCTCCTTTTGGGAGGAGCTTGGCATCCAACTCGGCACCATCAGCATTTCTTATGTCCTTAATTTATTTTGAGGAGTCCAAATATATTAAACTTATGCTGTGACTATATACACACACAAAAATCATGTTAAAATCTTTCTTCAGATGTTTCTGAACCAGAGGTATTCATCATTGCAGCATATCATTGGACTGGATACAATCTAATTCCAGGATTCTTATCCCACCAATGATCAAAGGGTTGGAGCTCCTTTCCACCACTTGAACTGGAGTCTCTGACATGCTTTAGCAAGTCCACTGGCCTGCCTACATTTATTGGGATTCCTAAGTAGAGACTTTTTTTTTATTCGTTCACGGGATGTGGGCGTCGCTGGCAAGGCCGGCATTTATTGCCCATCCCTAATTGCCCTCAAGAAGGTGGTGGTGAGCCGCCTTCTTGAACCGCTGCAGTCCGTGTGGTGACGGTTCTCCCACAGTGCTGTTAGGAAGGGAGTTCCAGGATTTTGACCCAGCGACAATGAAGGAACGGCGATATATTTCCAAGTCGGGATGGTGTGTGACTTGGAGGGGAACGTGCAGGTGGTGTAGTTCCCATGCGCCTGCTGCCCTTGTCCTTCTAGGTGGTAGAGGTCGCGGGTTTGGGAGATGTTGTCGAAGAAGCCTTGGCGAGTTGCTGCAGTTCATCCTGTGGATGGTACACACTGCAGCCACAGTGTGTCGGTGGTGGAGCGAGTGAATGTTTAGGGTGGTGGATGGGGTGCCAATCAAGCGGGCTGCTTTATCTTGGATGGTGTCGAGCTTCTTGAGTGTCGTTGGAGCTGCACTCATCCAGGCAAGTGGAGAGTATTCCATCACACTCCTGACTTGTGCCTTGTAGATGGTGGAAAGGCTTTGGGGAGTCAGGAGGTGAGTCACTCGCCGCAGAATACCCAGCCTCTGACCTGCTCTCGTAGCCACAGTATTTATATGGCTGGTCCAGTTCAGTTTCTGGTCAATGGTGACCCCCAGGATGTTGATGGTGGGGGATTCGGCGATGGTAATGCCATTGAATGTCAAGGGGAGGTGGTTGGACTCTCTCTTGTTGGAGATGGTCATTGCCTGGCACTTATCTGGCGCGAATGTTACTTGCCACTTATCAGCCCAAGCCTGGATGTTGTCCAGGTCTTGCTGCATGCAGGCTCGGACTGCTTCATTATCTGAGGGGTTGCGAATGGAACTGAACACTGTGCAGTCATCAGCGAACATCCCCATTTCTAACCTTATGATGGAGGGAAGGTCATTGATGAAGCAGCTGAAGATGGTTGGGCCTAGGACACTGCCCTGAGGAACTCCTGCAGCAATGCCCTGGGGCTGAGATGCTTGGCCTCCAACAACCACTACCATCTTCCTTTGTGCTAGGTATGACTCCAGCCACTGGAGAGTTATCCCCCTGATTCCCATTGACTTCAATTTTACTAGGGCTCCTTGGTGCCACACTCGGTCAAATGCTGCCTTGATGTCAAGGGCAGTTACTCTCACCTCACCTCTGGAATTCAGCTCTTTTGTCCATGTTTGGACCAAGGCTGTAATGAGGTCTGGAGCCGAGTGGTCCTGGCGGAACCCAAACTGAGCATCGGTGAGCAGGTTATTGGTGAGTAAGTGCCGCTTGATAGCACTGTCGACGACACCTTCCATCACTTTGCTGATGATTGAGAGTAGACTGATGGGGCGGTAATTGGCCGGATTGGATTTGTCCTGCTTTTTGTGGACAGGACATACCTGGGCAATTTTCCACATTGTCGGGTGGATGCCAGTGTTGTAGCTGTACTGGAACAGCTTGGCTAGAGGCGCAGCTAGTTCTGGAGCACAAGTCTTCAGCACTACAGCTGGGATGTTGTCAGGGCCCATAGCCTTTGCTGTATCCAGTGCACTCAGCCGTTTCTTGATATCACGTGGAGTGAATCGAATTGGCTGAAGACTGGCTTCCGTGATGGTGGGGATATCGGGAGGAGGCTGAGATGGATTATCCACTCGGCACTTCTGGCTGAAGATGGTTGCAAACGCTTCAGCCTTGTCTTTTGCACTCACGTGCTGGACTCCGCCATCATTGAGAATGGGGATGTTTGCAGAGCCTCCTCCTCCCGTTAGTTGTTTAATTGTCCACCACCATTCACGACTGGATGTGGCAGGACTGCAGAGCTTTGATCTGATCCGTTGGTTGTGGAATCGCTTAGCTCTGTCTATAGCATGTTGCTTCCGCTGTTTAGCATGCATGTAGTCCTGAGTTGTAGCTTCACCAGGTTGGCACCTCATTTTTAGGTACGCCTGGTGCTGCTCCTGGCATGCTCTTCTCCACTCCTCATTGAACCAGGGTTGATCCCCTGGCTTGTTGGTAATGGTAGAGTGAGGAATATGCCGGGCCATGAGGTTACAGATTGTGCTGGAATACAATTCTGCTGCTGCTGCTGATGGCCCACAGCGCCTCATGGATGCCCAGTTTTGAGCTGCTAGATCTGTTCTGAATCTATCCCATTTAGCACGGTGGTAGTGCCACACAACACGTTGGATGGTGTCCTCAGTGCGAAGACGGGATTTCATCTCCACGAGGACTGTGCGGTGGTCACTCCTACCAATACTGTCATGGACAGATGCATTTGCGACAGGTAGATTGGTGAGGACGAGGTCAAGTAAGTTTTTCCCTCGTGTTGGTTCGCTCACCACCTGCCGCAGGCCCAGTCTAGCAGCTATGTCCTTCAGGACTCGGCCAGCTCGGTCAGTAGTGGTGCTACCGAGCCACTCTTGGTGATGGACATTGAAGTCCCCCACCCAGAGTACATTTTGTGCCCTTGCTACCCTCAGTGCTTCCTCCAAGTGGTGTTCAACATGGAGGAGGACTGATTCATCAGCTGAGGGAGGACGGTAGGTGGTAATCAGCAGGAGGTTTCCTTGCCCATGTTTGACCTGATGCCATGAGATTTCATGGGGTCCAGAGTCAATGTTGAGGATTCCCAGGGCCACTCCCTCCTGACTGTATATCACTGTACCGCCACCTCTGGTCGGTCTGTCCTGCCGGTGGGACAGGACATACCCAGAGTCTGAAGGTCACAATCTTCCAGCTGTGCTGATAAAAGATCAGCTTTGCACCATTCTTTTGCTTTTGTTGGCAGAGAAGGGGTACAGAGAACAGAGAGAGAGAAAAAAAAGAGAAAAGATAATAGGAGAAAGAAAGAGGAGAGAAATGGTGAGAAATGCTGTCATGGCTACATTGCTTTGTGGGATTCATTATTGGCTCTTTCATAACAGTGGAAGTGGGAGCCACGTTTTCATGAGGAGCTCACAGTGGATGAATAAATCTGTTGCATTTCAAATCAGATAAAAGTCTATATATATTTTTAATATTTATTTGAGATGTGACTGGCCACTTCAAATTTTGTTTATTGTAATCAGACGATATCCATGGCCTTTCATACTCTTGGGAGACAAATACATTTTCGTTTAAAAGGAGATAGAAATCACTGAACAGGCTGATTGCTTTATCCTGACATCAATCAATTAAGGAGAAAGGGAAATGAGTTTGGGTTTAGCAGCTGGTGGAGTTGAGGAACCTATACATTTAATTTTATGAGCTTTGTTCAACTATAGAAAATATCTTTCCTAGGGACACAGTAACATTAGGAACAAGAGTAGGCCATTCAGCCCCCTTAGATCATGGCTGATCTGCACCTCAACTCAATTTTCCCACCGTTGCTCCATATTCCTTTAAAACCTAACTAACAAAAATCTATCTATCTCAGTCTTTAAAGCTCCAATTATCTGAGCATGCACAGCCTTTTGGGGGAAGAGTGTTTCAAATTTCTACTACCCTTTCCTGTATTCAAGTTTTGAACTTCAATGGGAACAAAGGGTTATATCTCAGGCAACATGCTCCCAGCTCTTAAGTTCTTCTGCACCCATCAAGAAAGGTTGCAGACTCTATGTGAGTAGACAAAACCTCACGTAGAAGTTGTAATGGGCTCTGTAATATCAGAACTAATTAAGTCAAAGTTAGCAATGTGTCTTTTTTTGTACTTGAGTTATAAGTTAAGTGAATTCTGCTGTATTGATTTTCTACTTTTAATAAACCTGAAGTCACATGGTCTGATAGCGGAAAAATAAACACTCTATCTGAAGGTTGGGACAAGAGAGTTTGTGTCAACATTAATTACACTTTGAAGGTAATTCATTGGCTGTGAAATGCTTTAGGATGTCTTGAGAACATGAACGGTGGCTGCATAAATACAGGTGCTTTCTTTCTTTCAACTCTGAGCTAATTAATCTAACAAGGATTTCTGTTAGACCCCTGGGAAACGTTACATTTCCAGATAGAGTGTCTATAAATTCAAGACTCCAGTTTGTAGGGAGGAAGAGCTCGCTTATGGAGCGGAGCATTTGGCACTGAGCATGTGAGAAATATCTGGGAAACCTATAAATGTAACATTCAAATTATTGTGAAGCAGTTGAATAAATGCAAGGATCACTTCACTTCCTACCCACTCCAGTTTGTGTATTTTAATAATCAAAAATAGTGCCAAGATGGTTATTTTTCAGTCATCAAGGCATAAGTAATGTTACAGCAGTATGCCAGAATTTGTTTTAACTTCCCATTTTTGGTGGGGCTCCCCCCATCCTTCCCAATGTCCGTCCTCTTCTGTTTACTTCCACGGCCAGATCATTGTCCACCAATGCCCTTAACTCAACCTCACCTTTGCTGAAACACTCATCCCTCAAGGAACAGTTTCTCCAACACTCCCCTCAACAACAGCACCCCACCTCCCTACACAAGCTCCACTTATCCAGAACTCGGTGACCTGTTTCCTATCCTGAAGTCCCACATGCCATTCACCTCTATCCTGCCAACATTCAGACCCTATCCCCCAACGTATGGATATCAAAATTTTTGATTTCGCTCCACCTTAACTTGTGAAATCTTCTCCAGCCCTAAGTGCCACCCAATACCCTCCTTTCTTCCAATTCTGGTCACACACATTCTGAAAGACTCTCGCTTAAACCTCTTTACCCTACTGCTTCACTCCTGAAAAATCCTCCTCAAACCTGGCTCTTCAACCATACTTTAAGTCACCTCCCTTAACTTCTCTTCTCCTTTCCACTTAACGGTCATTGTTGCCACTCCAAAGCACGGTTGTTCATTTTGTTACATAAATGCAAGTTCTTAGAGGTGGCAGATGATCAGCACTTCCTGCAGTTACCAGAATACTTGACTGGTCCAATAATAACTGAAGAATACATTACTCAGAGCAACCACATCAGTAAAAACGATACCCCGAACTGGAATGAAAGCAGACAGACAGTCTGCTACATCCAATGTAATGGGCACAGATTAACATTTTTATGTTTCTAGTGCAAGGTTTCAACTGAAGTATTTGGATGACTTGCAACTGAAAATCTCACACCTAGGATTTACCCAATGTTAACAGCCCTGGCATCAGCTCAAGGGTTTTGAGAGTGACCCTCGAGCAAGTCACTGCTTGCAACTGTGGCCTTCAACCAGAAATGTGAGATTTTTGTTCTATACCTTCAACTTCATCATTCTCGCCAACATTTATTCAACAATCAGCTCTGCTTTTTGTTCTCCAAGATTTCCAGTTATTTATTCAAGTTCTGTTTTAAAAAGAAACAGTTCCACCCTTTATCTGCCTCAATCGTCATTGTAGCTAGCTGCCTCAAAGATTCTCTCCCATTAATTCAGGCTGAAATTCCATCCACTCAATAGCAGCACTTGCTAAACAAAAATCAGATCAGAGTCAGAAACTGAGCAACACAATGGGTTAACACAGACCAACAGAATGAAAATTTTATCTCCATTAGTTCTCACTGAAGGATTATGATTGAAATGTGTTTGTATAATCTCAATGCAGTCCTAATGCATGAGACTACAGCAAAAACAGCCCACTAATTCACTGCCACTAACTTGACCTCAGAGAGGTCACAAAGATGTCAGGTGCAGAATATAAAAAAACATTCAAGCTCGTGCAGTAAGGGATGCTCCACGGATGAGTTAATGGCATATTTGGACACAGTAGAAGAGCTTTGCATTGTAACTGACTTGTACTATATTTGACCACCAAAGTGCTTTAAGCTGACACCAGGTGACAAATGAAAGTGTTCTAATCTCCCTCAAGATCAGAGCAAAAATGTTATTAAAATATAAAGGGCCCACTACTCCCAAACAGTTTCTATCCATACACTGGGGGTGAGGAGAAGAGGGGACAAAATCAGTTGATGACCCACAGGAGGGGAAAAGAGAAACTCCCTCTGTCCCAAATACTGCAACTGTTTCTACCAATTAAACAGTTCAGAATATTCAAATAAGGAACAATACCAAAAGCGGAATTAGATTTTTAAATATCCCTAGAACACCTAAAAGAGCACTGGGCGGGGAGGTCACAAAACTAACAACCTCCAATGAAATACTAGGCCTGATGAATCAGCTACATTATTAATAAAATATTCCAATCAGGAGACAGCCAGTATTCTAGAAAACTAATGAATCTCCAGACCAGAGGAGTTAGGAAACTAAAGTACTTCAAAGAAAAGTCTACCTCTAAAGCAGATACTTAGGAGTGCATTAAAGAGAACTAGCACTTCGCAAGAAAATGCAATTTAAAAAAAACACTAATAAATCTTGTACCAATTGTGGTGCAAGATCATTATTTTTTTTTTTAAAGTAGCACTTTCTTGAACAAATCAGTAGGCCAAACCTGGCTAAGGAGATAACTGATGAGCGAAGCAGGCAGCTGCCAATAAACTGAGCACAATAGTGGGACAGCCATGATCTGTGTGTCACAACATCCTAATGTGATCAGAGATAGTAAATATCTTTTGTTAGATATTGAAGTATACAACATCTAGTTATGTACATTATAAATAGGTTCCACTCATTGCCTAGAGTAGGTTACATCAGTATCACATAAATTGAACAGTATATGCCCCACCCCATAAAGCAGTGATATGCAAAATTCTATTTTCTTTCCTCATACTTACGTAATAAGGTTCAGCCTCTCTTTCTGTTATTTCATCCTGAGATAAAGCGAAACAGGTTGGTATTCTTCCAAACCAAACATCACGTAATACATCTCTGTCATCTGTCATTTTTCCAACACTCGATGCAGCACATAAAGACAGATGTGTCTCTGGCAGCTTAATGAGTAAAAACAAAAAACAATGAATGTACATTCGGCTAGCAAAACATTGGCCAAACCTCCTCCTCCTCATCATCATCATCACCACCCATATCCCTTCGCACCCCTCCCTCGCACCCTCCCCAGTCCATGTATGTGTACGAGTTTTATGGCTCGGTAGCCAAAATTGAATACGATACTCCAAGTGCATTATAAAGCCTTAGCACAGCTTGGGACTGGGGAGGATGCAAAGAAGTTGAAGACTGATCCCAAATGTTAAGAGGATGAACTAGAAGCAAGGGGTAGAGAAACTTAAGCTGCACAGTCTAGAGTTAGCAGGTAAGGTTTTCTCATTGAGGTATATAAATATAGTGAATTACAAGGTAAACTCAGGCAAGTTAGGAGATATTATTAATGCAGAGAATGTTAGGACATACACTGCCCTACCAGAAACAGTGATGGAATCAGAACCCATAATAGCTTGCAAAAGGGAAGTGGTTAATATTTAAAACTGGAAAAGATATGGGGAAAGGGCAGGAGAATGGGATAATTAGATAACTTGTTCAGAGAGTCTTGCACTCTAATTGTTCCAACTAGATCAATGTTCTATTAACTTTAATTGTCTTCTAGACATTGAAATTGTCATTATTTGGCCTACATCCTAGAGTTCTAAAAGTGGCAGCTGCAGAGAGAGTGGATGCATTGGTTGTGATCTTCCAAAATTCCCTAGATCCTAGAACAGTCCCTGCAAATTGGAGGTAGCAAATCTAACCCTGCTATTCAAGAAAGGAGGGAAGAGAGAAAACAGGGAACTATAGGTCAGTTAACCTGACATCAGTCATCAGGAAAATGCTGCCATCCATTATTAAGAATGTGGTAACAGGGCACTTAGAATATCATAATATGATTAGGCAGACTCAACATGGTTTTATGAAAGGGAAATTGTGTTTGACAAATCGATTAGAGTTTTTTTGAGGATGTAACTAGTAGGGTAAAGGGGAACCAGTGGATGCTGAGAGGTTGTTTCCCCTAGCTGGAGAGTCTGGAATTAGAAGGCATAGTCACAGGATAAGGGGTTGGCCATTTAAGACAGAGATGAGGAGGAATTTCTTCACTCAGAGGGTTGTGAATCTTTGGCATTCTCTACCCCAAAGGGCTGTGGATGCTGAGTCGCTGAGTATATTCAAGGCTGAGATAGATAGATTTTTGGACTCTAGGGGATTCAAGGGATATGGGGATCGGGCAGGAAAATGGAGTTGAGGTTGAAGGTCAGCCATGATCTGATTGAATGGTGGAGCAGGCTCGAGGGGCCGTTTGGCCGACTCCTGCTCCTATTTCTTATGTTCTTATGATGTAGTATATTTGGATATTCAAAAGGCATTTGATAAGGTACCACACAAGATTAGGGGATGGGGGTAATATTAGCATGGATGGAGGGTTGGTTAACAGACAGAAAACAGAGAGTAGGAATAAATGGGTCATTTTCAGGTTGGTAAGTTGATACTAGTGGGGTGCCGGAAAGATCAGTGCTTGGGCC
Source organism: Heptranchias perlo (assembly GCF_035084215.1). NCBI lineage: Eukaryota > Metazoa > Chordata > Chondrichthyes > Hexanchiformes > Hexanchidae > Heptranchias > Heptranchias perlo. The sequence continues at coordinate 108,952,195 of NC_090329.1, forward strand.
TCAGCTATTCACGATCTATATTGATGACTTAGATGAGGGGACCGAGTGTAATGTATCCAAGTTTGCTGACGATAGAAAGCTAGGTGGGAAAGTAAGCTGTGGGGAGGACACGAAGAGTCTGCAAAGGAATATAGACAGGTTAAGTGAGTGGGTAGGAAGGTGGCAGATGGAGAATAATGTGGGGAAATGTGAGGTTATTCACTTTGGTAGGAACAATTTTAAAAATATTCTGTTTTTCTATGGTGAGAAACTATTAAATGTTGGTGTTCAGTGAGATCTGGGTGTCCCGAAACAAGAAACACAGAAAGTTAACATGCAGGTACAGCAAGCAATTAGGAAGGCAAATGGTATGTTAGCCTTTATTGCAAGGGGGTTGGAGTACGAGAGTAAGGAAGTCTTGCTGCAATTATACAGGGCTGTACTGTGTACAGTTTTGGTCTCCTTATCTAAGGAAGGATATACTTGCCTTAGAGGCAGTGCAACAAAGGTTCACTAGATTGATTCCTGGGATGAGGGGGTTGTCCTATGCAAAAGACAAGGCTGATGCGTTTGCAACCATCTTCAGCCAGAAGTGCCGAGTGGATGATCCCCATCATCACAGAAACCAGTCCTTCAGCCAATTCGATTCACTCCACATGACATCAAGAAACGGTTGAGTACACTGGACACAACAAAGGCTATGGGCCCCGACAACATCCCGGCTGTAGTGCTGAAGACTTGTGCTCCAGAACTAGCCACGCCTCTAGCCAAACTGTTCCAGTACAGCTAAAAAACTGGCATCTACTCGACAATGTGGAAAATTGCCCAGGTATATCCTGTCCACAAATAGCAGGACAAATCCAATCCGGCCAATTACCGCCCCATCAGTCTACTCTCAATCATCAGCAAAGTGATGGAAGGTGTCGTCGACAGTGCTATCAAACGGCACTTACTCACCTATAACCTGCTCACCAATGCTTAGTTTGAGTTCCACCAGGACCACTCAGCTCCAGACCTCATTACAGCCTTGGTCCAAACATGGACAAAAGAGCTGAATTCCAGAGATGAGGTGAGAGTGACTGCCCTTGACATCAAGGCAGCATTTGTCCAAGTGTGGCACCAAGGAGCCCTAGTAAAATTGAAGTCAATGGGAATCAGGGGAAAACTCTCCGGTGTCTGGAGTCATACCAAACCCAAAGGAAGATGGTAGTGGTTGTTGGAGGCCAATCATCTCAGCCCCAGGACATTGCTGCAGGAGTTCCTCAGGACAGTGTCCTAGGCTCAACCATCTTCAGCTGCTTCATCAATGACCTTCCCTCCATCTGAAGGTCAGAAATGGAGATGTTCGCTGATGATTGCACAGTGTTCAGTTCCATTCGCAGCCCCTCAGATAATGAAGCAGCCCGTGCCCGCATGCAGCAAGACCTGGACAACATCCAGGCTTGGGCTCATAAGTGGCAAGTAACATTCGCGCCAGACAAGTGCCACACAATGACCATCTCCAACCAGAGAGAGTCTAACCACCTCCCCTTGACATTCAACGGCATTACCATCACTGAATTCCCCCACCATCAACATCCTGGGGATCACCATTGACCAGAAACTTAACTGGACCAGCCACATAAATACTGTGGTTACAAGAGCAGGTCAGAGGCTGGGTATTCTGTGGCGAGTAACTCACCTCATGACTCCCCAAAGCCTTTCCACAATCTACAAGGTACAAGTCAGGAGTGTGATGGAATACTCTCCACTTGCCTGGATGAGTGCAGCTCCAACAACACTCAAGAAGCTCGACACCATCCAGGACAAAGCAGCCCGCTTGATTGGCACCCCACCCACCACCCTAAACATTCACTCCCTTCACCACCGGCACACCATGGCTGCAGTGTGTACCATCCACAGGATGAACTGCAGCAACTCGCCAAGGCTTCTTCGACAGCACCTCCCAAACCCACGACCTCTACCACCTAGAAGGACAAGGGATCGGTCATTTAGGACTCAGATGAGGAGGAATTTCTTCACTCAGAGGGTTTTAAATCTTTGGAATTCTCTACCCCAGAGGGCTTTGGATGCTCAGTCGTTGAGTATATTCAAGACTGAGGATGGATATTTGGACACTAAGGGAATCAAGGGGTATGAGGATAGGGCAGGAAAGTGGAGTTGAGGTTGAAGATCAGCCATGATCTTACTGAATGGTGAAGCAGACTCGAGGGGCCGTATGGCCTACTCCTGCTCCTATTTCTTATGAGAAGCTGTTCCAGGACAAAGCCTAACTGCTCATCAAGGCTACAACACAAACTTGTGATCAGAGTCTCAACAATTATTTTAAATTTCATTATCTCTGGGCCCATTTACGTGTATATGCAGCCAAAATATTGCAAAATGCGAAGTTGTCAAGGGGAGAGCAAAATCCACACTAAGGGTTCAGGGTTTGTGACAGCAGGCAATCCTTCAGGAAACTTGTGTTTTGACAGACACGAGGGCTGGGGGAGGGGGCGCGGTCCTCTTCCATTTTGCAAGGAGATCGCCTTTAAAGATCGCTCCAAAGTAACTTGAGTGCAAAGTCAGCCAGACATTAACTCAGTCAACTCTTTCAACATATAAATTAAACATGACAGTTATAATCTCCACATTTACCCTTCTGACCTATTCCTCTCTCTCTCACCGTCTCCCCTCAAAAGGAATTAAGTCCCATCTTAATTCCTTCTAATTGACAGTTGGTCAGTCTGTCGCGCGCCCAGGCCCCGCCCCCTCTTTCCCCGGGGCTGCCCAGGCCCCGCCCCCTCTTTCCCCGGGGGCTGCCCAGGCCCCGCCCCCTCTTTCCCCGGGGGCTGCCCAGGCCCCGCCCCCCCTTTCCCCGGGGGCTGCCCAGGCCCCGCCCCCCCCTTTCCCCGGGGGCTGCCCAGGCCCCGCCCCCCCCTTTCCCCGGGGGCTGCCCAGGCCCCGCCCCCCCCCTTTCCCCGGGGGCTTCCCAGGCCCCGCCCCCCCCCTTTCCCCGGGGGCTGCCCAGGCCCCGCCCCCCCTTTCCCCGGGGGCTGCCCAGGCCCCGCCCCCCCTTTCCCCAGGGGCTGCCCAGGCCCCGCCCCCCCCTTTCCCCGGGGGCTGCCCAGGCCCCGCCCCCCCCTTTCCCCGGGGGCTGCCCAGGCCCCACCCCCCCCCTTCCCCGAGGGGCTGCCCAGGCCCCGCCCCCCCTTCCCCGGGGGGCTGCCCAGGCCCCGCCCCCCCCTTCCCCGGGGGGGCTGGGCTCGAGCCGCGCTGTCAGTCACCCAATGGTTTCCGCTAAGAAGCAGCAACGGGGCGGAGACGGCCGCCGCGGCCTCCTCATCAACTGACAGGCCAGGCCAGTCCGCGACAGTCCATTTTTACCTGAGCGTCCCCGAGCAGTGGCTGCAAGTTCCCGCACCTGACTGATTACTCGCCTCCGTCTCCCGACACTCGAGCCCCGGGGCCACCAGCTCCGAGTCCGCCGCTTCCTCACAAACTCAAACTGAAAGGCGACGGCACCGACCCGCGTCACCAGCACGTGACACCGACTCGGACCTTCCTCCCGTGACCGCCAGCGGCACGATGGATAAAGGGGGTGGGGTGAAAAAAAGCGGCACCTCTGTGCCACAGCGCCACCTGCTGCACTGGCGGACCATCACTCACCCTTGATCCCATCATCATAAGTTCCACTCACTCGCTTCCACTCGTTCGTAAACCGAGCAAACGTTTTTAATTAGAGAGAACCAAAGGCAACGTGAGGAAAAACTTTTTTTTTTCCCCCACAGCCACTAGTCATGATCTTGGAAAGCATTGCCTGAAAGGGTGGTGGAAGCAGAATGAGCGGTGACTTTCAAAAAGGAATTGAATAAATACTTAAAAGGAAAAACATTTGCAGGGCTACGGGGAAAGAGCAGGGGGAATGGGACTAACTGGATTGCTCTTACGAAGAGCCGGCACAGGCTCGATGGGCAGAATGGCCCCCTTTCGTGCTGTAATGATTCTATGAAAATCCACTGAAATTAATGTTTACGTTTTACAGTGGGACAAGGTAAATTTAATTTAATCATGCAGCACAGAAGGAGGCCATTCGGCCCGTCCTGCCTGTGCCAGCTCTTTGAAAGAGCTGTCCGAATTGCTCCCACACCCCAGCTTTTTCCCCATGACCCTGCAAATTAGTCCTCTTCAAGTACATGTTCAGTTGCCTTTTGAAAGTGCCTATGGAATCTGCTTCCACCACCCTTTAAGGCAGTGCGTTCCAGATCTTAACAACCCTTGGTGTGAAAACATTTCTCTTCATTTCCCTCCAGTTCTTTTGCCAATTATTTTAAATCTATGACCTCTGGTTACTGACCCACTTTCCAGAGAAAACAGTTTCTCACTACTTGCTCTATCAAAAACCCCTCATAATTTTTAATGCCTCTGTTAGGTCTCTTAATCTTCTATGCTCTAAGGAGAACAATCCCAGCTTCTCCAATCTGTCCACATAACTGAAGTCCCTCATCCTGGTAAACTTCCTCTGTACCCTCTCCAAGGCCTTGACATTTTCCTAAAGTGTGGTACCCAGAATTGCACACACTACCCCAGCTGAGGACTAACCAGTGATTTGTAAAGGTTTGGCATGATGTCCTTGTTTTTGTATTCAAAGCCACTATTTACAAAGCTAAGTATCTCATATGCTTTCTTAGTAGCCTTATCAACTTGTCCCACTACCTTCATAGATTTGTGAATATGCATCCCCAGGTCCCTCAGCCCTTGCACCCCTCTCAAAATAGTACCATTTAGATTATACTACCTCTCCATGTTGTTCCTCCCAGAGTGCATTACGTCACACTTATCCGCATTAAATTGCATCTGCTATGCTTCTACCCATTTCACCAGTCTGTCCATGTCCTCCTGAAGTCTGCTACTATGCTGCTCACTATTTACTACATTGCCAAGTTTTGTAACATCTGCAAATTTCAAAATTGTACTCCCTATGCCCATTTATCTGTAACAAGAAAAGCGATAGTCCTAATACCAACCCCGGGGGACCCCACCACATACTTCTCTCCAGTCAGAAAAACATCCGTTCACCACTAATCTCTGCCTCCTCTCCCTTAGCCAATTACATAACCAAGTTACCACCATCCCTTTAATCCCATGTGCTTCTATTTTCTGAATAAGTCTAATATGTGGTACTTTATCTTTTGATAATCCATATATACAACATCTACTGCACTACCTTCATCAACCCTCTCTGTTACTTCATCAAAAAATTCAATCAGGTTAGTCAGACACGATTTTGCCTTTAACAAACCCAGGCTGGTTGTCCCTTATTAACCCATGCTTCTCCAAGTGAGAATTAATTTTGTCCTTAAATTAGAATCATAGAATCATAGAAAGGTTGCATCATGGAAGGAGGCCATTTGGCCCATCGAGACATGCCAGGTTTATGCAAGAGCAATCCAGCTAGTCCCACTCTCCCGCCCTATCCCCGTACCCCTGCAAATTTTATACTTTCAAGTACTTACACAGTTTGATTTTGAAGGCCATGATTGAATCTGCCTCAAAAAACCCTCAAAATTTTGAATGTCTCTATTAGGTCTCTTAATTTTCTCTGCTCTAAGGAGAACAACCACAGCTTCTCCAATCTGTCCACATAACTGAAGTCCCTCATCCTGGTAAACTTCCTCTGTACCCTCTCCAAGGCCTTGACATTTTCCTAAAGTGTGGCACCCAGAATTTTTTTTTTTATTCGTTCACGGGATGTGGGCGTCGCTGGCAAGGCCAGCATTTATTGCCCATCCCTAATTGCCCTTGAGAAGGTGGTGGTGAGCCGCCTTCTTGAACCGCTGCAGTCCGTGTGGTGACGGTTCTCCCACAGTGCTGTTAGGAAGGGAGTTCCAGGATTTTGACCCAGCGACAATGAAGGAACGGCGATATATTTCCAAGTCGGGATGGTGTGTGACTTGGAGGGGAATGTGCAGGTGGTGTTGTTCCCATGCGCCTGCTGCCCTTGTCCTTCTAGGTGGTAGAGGTCGCGGGTTTGGGAGGTGCTGTCGAAGAAGCCTTGGCGAGTTGCTGCAGTGCATCCTGTGGATGGTGCACACTGCAGCCACAGTGCGCCGGTGGTGAAGGGAGTGAATGTTTAGGGTGGTGGATGGGGTGCCAATCAAGCGGGCTGCTTTATCTTGGATGGTGTCGAGCTTCTTGAGTGTTGTTGGAGCTGCACTCATCCAGGCAAGTGGAGAGTATTCCATCACACTCCTGACTTGTGCCTTGTAGATGGTGGAAAGGCTTTGGGGAGTCAGGAGGTGAGTCACTCGCCGCAGCTAGTTCTGGAGCACAAGTCTTCAGCACTACAGCTGGGATGTTGTCGGGGCCCATAGCCTTTGCTGTATCCAGTGCACTCAGCCGTTTCTTGATATCACGTGGAGTGAATCGAATTGGCCGAAGACTGGCTTCCGTGGTGGTGGGGATATCGGGAGGAGGCTGAGATGGATTATCCACTCGGCACTTCTGGCTGAAGATGGTAGCAAACGCTTCAGCCTTGTCTTTTGCACTCACGTGCTGGACTCCGCCATCATTGAGAATGGGGATGTTTGCAGAGCCTCCTCCTCCCGTTAGTTGTTTAATTGTCCACCACCATTCATGACTGGATGTGGCAGGACTGCAGAGCTTTGATCTGATCCGTTGGTTGTGGAATCGCTTAGCTCTGTCTATAAGCATGTTGCTTCCGCTGTTTAGCATGCATGTAGTCCTGAGTTGTAGCTTCACCAGGTTGGCACCTCATTTTTAGGTACGCCTGGTGCTGCTCCTGGCATGCTCTTCTACACTCCTCATTGAACCAGGGTTGATCCCCTGGCTTGTTGGTAATGGTAGAGTGAGGAATATGCCGGGCCATGAGGTTACAGATTGTGCTGGAATACAATTCTGCTGCTGCTAATGGCCTACAATGCCTCATGGATGCCCAGTTTTGAGCTGCTAAATCTGTTCTGAATCTATCCCATTTAGCACACACTACCCCCTCAAGCAGTGCATTCCAGATCCCAACAACTCGCTGCATAAAAAAGTTTTTCCTCATATCACCTTTGGTTCTTTTGCCAATCACCTTAAATCTGTGTCCTCTGGTTCTTGACCTTCCACCACTGGGAACAGTTTCTCTCTATCAACTCTGTCTAGACCCTTCATGATTTTGAACACCTCTATCAAATCTCCTCGCAACCTTCTCTTTTCCTAGGTGAACAACCCCAGCTTCTCCAGTCTATCCATAGAATCGTGGAATCTTCTTGTGTTCTTTAGATTTGTGGTTGGGATCAGATCAGCCATGATCTTATTGAATGGCGGAGCAGGCTCGAGGGGCCGATTGGCCTACTCCTGCTCCTATTTCTTATGTTCATATGTTCTTATCCCTGTATCCAGGGAGGATTGGAAAATTTACGGCACAAAAGGGGGCGGCTCGGCCCATCGTGTCCACGCAGGCCGAAAATGAGCAACCCAGCCTAATCCCACTTTCCAGCACTTGGTCCGTAGCCCCGTAGGTCACAGCACTTCAGGAGCACATCCAGGTACTTTTTAAATGAGTTGAGGGTTTCTGCCTCTACCAAACTTTCAAGCAGTGAGTTCCAGACCTCCACCACCCTCTGGGTGAAAACATTTTTCCTCAGCTCCCCTCTAATCCTTCTATCAATTACTTTAAATCTATACCACCTGGTTATTGACCTCTCTGCTAAAGGAAATAGGTCCTTCCTATCCATTCTATCTAGGCCCCTCATAATTTTGTACACCCTCAATTAAATCACCCCTCAGCCTCCTCTGTTCCAACGAAAACAACCCCAGCCTATCCAATCTTTCCTCATAGCTAAAATTCTCCAGTCCTGACAACATCCTTGTAAATCTCCTCTCTAGTGCAGTTACATCCTTCCTGTAATGTGGTGAACAGAACTGTACACAGTACTCAAGCTGTGGCCTAATCAGTGTTTTATACAGTTCCAGCATAACCTCCCTGCTCGTATATTCTATGCATCGGCTAATAAAGGAAAGTATTCCATGTGCCTTCTTAACCACCTTATCTACCTGTCCTGCTACCTTCAGGGATCTGTGGACAGGTACTCCAATGTCCCTCGCTTCCTCTACACTTTCCAGTATCCTCCCATTTATTGTGTACTCCTTTGCCTTGTTTGCCCTCCCCAAATGCATTACCTCACACTTCTCCGGATTGAATTCCATTTGCCACTTTTCCACCCACCTGACCAGTCCATTGATATCTTCCTGCAGTCTACAGCTTTCCTCCTCACTATCAATCACACGGCCAATTTTTGTATCATCTGCAAACTTCTTAATCATGCCCCCTACATTTAAGTCCAAATCATTAATATATAACACAAAAAGCAAGGGACCTAGTACTGAGCCCTGTGGAACCCCACTGGAAACAGCCATCCAGTCACAAAAACACCTGTCGACCATTACCCTTTGCTTCCTGCCACTGAGCCCATTTTGGATCCAACTTGCCACTTTCCCTTGGATCCCATGGGCTTTTGCTTTTTTGACCAGCCTGCCATGTGTGAACTTGTCAAAAGCCTTGCTAAAATCCACGTACACTACATCAAATGCGCTACCCTCATCGACCCTCCTTGTTACCTCCTCAAAAAATTCAATCAAGTTAGTCAGACACGACCTTCCCTTAACAAATCCATGCTGACTGTCCTTGATTACTCCGTGCTTTTTTAAGTGACGATTTATCCTGTCCCTCAGAATTTTTCCCATAATTTGCCCACCACCGAGGTTAGACTGACTGGCCTGTAATTACTCAGTCTATCCCTCACTCCCTTTTTAAACAATGGTACAACGTTAGCAGTCCTCCAATCCTCCGGCACCAGGGGGCATAATCTTCTTCGACAGCACCTCCCAAACCCGCGACCTCTACCACCGAGAAGGACAAGAGCAGCAGGCGCATGGGAACAACACCACCTGCACGTTCCCCTCCAAGTCACACACCATCCTGACTTGGAAATATATCGCCGTTCCTTCATTGTCGCTGGGTCAAAATCCTGGAACTCCCTTCCTAACAGCACTGTGGGAGAACCGTCACCACACGGACTGCAGCGGTTCAAGAAGGCGGCTCACCACCACCTTCTCGAGGGCAATTAGGGATGGGCAATAAATGCTGGCCTCGCCAGCGATGCCCACATCCCGTGAACGAATAAAAAAAAAATCTTAGAATAAGAGGCTGCTCTTTCAAAACTGAGATGAGGAGAAACTTCTTCACTCAGAGGGTGGTAGGTCTGTGGAATTTGCTGCCCCAGGAAGCTGTGGAAGCTACATCATTAGATAAATTTAAAACAGAAATAGACAGTTTTCTAGAAGTAAAGGGAATTCGGGGTTATGGGGAGCGGGCAGGAAATTGGACATGAAGCTGAGTTCGGATCGGTCAATGCCCTGTGGGTGGCGGAGCAGGCCCAGGGGCTGAGTGGCCGGGTCCTGCTCCTACTTCTTGTGTTCTTTAGATTTGTGGTTGGGATCAGATCAGCCATGATCTTATTGAATGGCGGAGCAGGCTCGAGGGGCCGATTGGCCTACTCCTGCTCCTATTTCTTATGTTCATATGTTCTTATCCCTGTATCCAGGGAGGATTGGAAAATGATGGTCAGAGCCTCCGCTATTTCCTCCCTTGCTTCTCTTAACAGCCTGGGATACATTTCATCCGGCCCTGGTGATTTATCTACTTTCAAAGATGCTAATCCCCTTATTACTTCCTCTCTCACTAAGTTTATCCCATCCAATATTTCACACTCCTCCTCCTTAACTACAATATCTGCATCATCCCTCTCTTTTGTGAAGACAGATGCAAGGTATTCATTAACAACCATACCTACATCTGGGGGGCTGAGAAGAAAATCGGGGAGGCTGAGAAAAAAATCGAGGGGGGCTGAGGATGAGGTCAAGAGTTGCTGGAAGTTAGGTGAAGAGTAGGAAGTAGGTGGGAGTCAATCATGGCGGAGGGGTTCAACATGGCAGGGGGTCCACCATCAGGAGGGGAGAGTTGACCGATCGCAGGGTTCCTGTCGGCCAGGTGAGCTTGTTGGGCCTGGATGAAGCACTCCTGCTCCTCTGGGCCCTCAAGCAGTGCAATAAAGGCACTCACCTGATGGATCCGGCCCTTCATGCCTGCTTTCACCTGACATGACTCGGAAGCGATGGGAAACCCAAACAGGTAAGGTTAAACTTATTTTATTATTCCAATACACAAAATATTAAGTACCTCAAGTATTTCAATGAGGTACATTGCCCTTTTAAGTATCGGCCCCATATCCCTTAATACCTTTGGTTAACAAAAATCTATCAATCTCAGGTTTAAAATTAACAATTGAGCTAGCATCAACTGCCCTTTACGGAAGAGAATTCCAAACTTCTACCATCCTTTGCATGTGGAAGTGTTTCCTAACTTCACTCCTGAAAGTCCTGGCCCTAATTTTTAGGCTATATCCCCCAGTCCTAGACTCTCCAACCAGCAGAAATAGTTTCTCTCCATCTACCCTAGTAGTTCCCCTTAATAGCTTGAAAACTTAATCTTCTAAATTCCAGGGAATACAATCCTAGTTTGTGTAATCTCTCCTCGTAATTTAACCTTGGGAGTACAGGTATCATTCTAGTAAGTCCACGCTGCACTCCCTTCAAGGCCAAGATATCTTGCCCAAGGTGCGGTGCCCAGAACTGAACACACTACTCCAGATGTGGTCTAACCAGGGCTTTGTATAGCTGTAGCACAACTTCTACCCCTTGTATTCTAATCCTCTAGATATAAAGGCCAGCATTCCATTAGCCTTTTTGATTATTTTCTGTACCTGTCCATGACATTTTAATGATCTATATACACAGACCCCTAAGTCTCTTTGGACCTCCACTGTTTTGAGCTTTTCACCATTTAGAAAGTACTCTGATCTATCCTTTTTAGGTTCAAAGTGGATGACCTCACACTTGCCTACATTGAAATCCATTTGCCACAGTTTTGCCCATTCACTTAATCTATTAATATCTCTCTAATTTTATGCTTCTATCTACACTGCTTACAGTGCTACCTATCCTTGTGTCATCGGCAAACTTGGCTCTCTATCCCGCCATCTAAGTCATTAATAAATACAGTGAATAGTTGAGGCCCCAACTCAGATCCCTGGGGGACACCACTAGTCACATCCTGCCAGTTTGAGTACCTGCCCATTATCCCTACTCTTTGTCTCCTGCTGCTCAGCCAATTTCCTAACCAGGTCAATAATATGCCTTTGATTCCATGAGCTTCGACTTTAGCTGACAGTCTCTTATGAGGGACTTTATCGAATGCCTTCTGAAGTCCATATAAACAATATCCATAAACATTGCCCTGTCCACTACTTTAGTCACCTCTTCAAAAAATTCATTCGGGTTTGTCAGGCATAACCTACACTTTACAAATCCATGCTGGCTCTCTCTGATCAGCTGAAAATTTTCAAGGTGTACAATCACTCGATCCTTAATTATAGACTCTAGTAATTTCCCAACAACAGATATTAGGCTAACTGGTCTATAATTCTCTGGTTTCCCTCCCTCACCTTTCTTAAATAGCGGAGTGACATGTGCAATTTTCCAATCTAAAGGAACGGTTCCTGAATTGAGAGAATTTTGGAAGGTTATAGTTCGGACTTCTGCAATAGAGTTTTGGATAAGACCGCACAAGAACTTTGGAAGATACAAACTAAAAGTACTCTATATCTGCAACACCCAAATTCCAAAACACGAAGCGCACGGTGATCTGATATGATAAAACGAGTCTAGCATTCCTGTCCCTGATTTTGATATTTTCTACTTCTTTGTCATTTTTCTGTTTTTCTTTTATATTCCTGATTTTCCCTATACCACTTCATGCTTGTGCTCTTTTTCTGCCATTATTTTCTTTCATTTCTATGTTCCTCTTTGTCCTTCAGCTATACAATTGTTACATTATTTTCTTGTACAACACTAATGGAACAGACCACAGTCTGCAATGCTGATTTTGGTCATTTAATATGGTCAGTAGCTTGCGTCATGCAGTCCAGTTCCCTTTCACAGTTTCAACTAAAATTCAGTCAGTTTTGCCAAATAACTAGGGTACGGTAGCATAGTGGTTATGTTACTGGGCTAGTAATCCAGAGGCCTGGACTAAAATCCAGAGTTATGAGTTCAAATCCCGCCACGGCAGCTGGTGAATTTAAATTCAATTAATTAATTAAATTCAATTAATTAAATAAAAATCTGGAATTAAAATACTAGTATCAGTAATGATGGCCATGAAACTACCGGATTGTCGTAAAAACCCATCTGGTTCACTAATGTCCTTTAGGGAAGGAAGCCTGCCGCCCTTACCCGGTCTGGCCTATATGTGACTCCAGACCCACAGCAATGTGGTTGATTCTTAATTGCCCTCTGAAATGGCCTAGCAAGCCACTCAGTTGTAAAATCTCGCTACGAAAAGTCATAATAAGAATAAAACCGGACGGACCACCCGGCATCGGACCACTAGGCACCGGACACGACAACGGCAAAACGCCAAGCCCAGTCGACCCTGCAAGGTCCTCCTTACTAACATCTGGGGACTTGTGCCAAAATTGTGAGAGCTGACCCACAGACCAGTCAAGCAACAGCCTGACATAGCCATACTCACAGAATCATATCTTTCAGCCAACGTCCCAGACTCTTCCATCACCATCCCTGGGTATGTCCTGTCCCACCAGCAGGACAGACCCACCAGAGGTGGCGGTACAGTGATATACAGTCAGGAGGGAGTGGCCCTGGGAGTCCTCAACATTGACTCTGGACCCCATGAAATCTCATGGCATCAGGTCAAACATGGGCAAGGAAACCTCCTGCTGATTACCACCTACCGTCCTCCCTCAGCTGATGAATCAGTCCTCCTCCATGTTGAACACCACTTGGAGGAAGCACTGAGGGTAGCAAGGGCACAAAATGTACTCTGGGTGGGGGACTTCAATGTCCATCACCAAGAGTGGCTCGGTAGCACCACTACTGACCGAGCTGGCCGAGTCCTGAAGGACATAGCTGCTAGACTGGGCCTGCGGCAGGTGGTGAGCGAACCAACACGAGGGAAAAACTTACTTGACCTCGTCCTCACCAATCTACCTGTCGCAAATGCATCTGTCCATGACAGTATTGGTAGGAGTGACCACCGCACAGTCCTCGTGGAGATGAAATCCCGTCTTCGCACTGAGGACACCATCCAACGTGTTGTGTGGCACTACCACCGTGCTAAATGGGATAGATTCAGAACAGATCTAGCAGCTCAAAACTGGGCATCCATGAGGCGCTGTGGGCCATCAGCAGCAGCAGAATTGTATTCCAGCACAATCTGTAACCTCATGGCCCGGCATATTCCTCACTCTACCATTACCAACAAACCAGGGGATCAACCCTGGTTCAATGAGGAGTGTAGAAGAGCATGCCAGGAGCAGCACCAGGCATACCTAAAAATGAGGTGCCAACCTGGTGAAGCTACAACTCAGGACTACATGCATGCTAAACAGCGGAAGCAACATGCTATAGACAGAGCTAAGCGATTCCACAACCAACGGATCAGATCAAAGCTCTGCAGTCCTGCCACATCCAGTCGTGAATGGTGGTGGACAATTAAACAACTAACGGGAGGAGGAGGCTCTGCAAACATCCCCATTCTCAATGATGGATGAGTCCAGCACGTGAGTGCAAAAGACAAGGCTGAAGCGTTTGCAACCATCTTCAGCCAGAAGTGCCGAGCGGATAATCCATCTCAGCCTCCTCCCGATATCCCCACCATCACGGAAGCCAGTCTTCGGCCAATTCGATTCACTCCACGTGATATCAAGAAACGGCTGAGTGCACTGGATACAGCAAAGGCTATGGGCCCTGACAACATCCCAGCTGTAGTGCTGAAGACTTGTGCTCCAGAACTAGCTGCGCCTCTCGCCAAGCTGTTCCAGTACAGCTACAACACTGGCATCCACCCGACAATGTGGAAAATTGCCCAGGTATGTCCTGTCCACAAAAAGCAGGACAAATCCAATCCGGCCAATTACCGCCCCATCAGTCTACTCTCAATCATCAGCAAAGTGATGGAAGGTGTCGTCGACAGTGCTATCAAGCGGCACTTACTCACCAATAACCTGCTCACCGATGCTCAGTTTGGGTTCCGCCAGGACCACTCGGCTCCAGACCTCATTACAGCCTTGGTCCAAACATGGACAAAAGAGCTGAATTCCAGAGGTGAGGTGAGAGTGACTGCCCTTGACATCAAGGCAGCATTTGCCCGAGTGTGGCACCAAGGAGCCCTGGTAAAATTGAAGTCAATGGGAATCAGGGGGAAAACTCTCCAGTGGCTGGAGTCATACCTAGCACAAAGGAAGATGGTAGTGGTTGTTGGAGGCCAATCATCTCAGCCCCAGGGCATTGCTGCAGGAGTTCCTCAGGGCAGTGTCCTAGGCCCAACCATCTTCAGCTGCTTCATCAATGACCTTCCCTCCATCATAAGGTCAGAAATGGGGATGTCCGCTGATGACTGCACAGTGTTCAGTTCCATTCGCAACCCCTCAGATAATGAAGCAGTCCGAGCCTGCATACAGCAAGACCTGGACAACATCCAGGCTTGGGCTAATAAGTGGCAAGTAACATTCGCGCCAGATAAGTGCCAGGCAATGACCATCTCCAACAAGAGAGAGTCTAACCACCTCCCCTTGACATTCAACGGCATTACCATCGCCGAATCCCCCACCATCAACATCCTGGGGGTCACCATTGACCAGAAACTGAACTGGACCAGCCATATAAATACTGTGGCTACGAGAGCAGGTCAGAGGCTGGGTATTCTGCGGCGAGTGACTCACCTCCTGACTCCCCAAAGCCTTTCCACCATCTACAAGGCACAAGTCAGGAGTGTGATGGAATACTCTCCACTTGCCTGGATGAGTGCAGCTCCAACAACACTCAAGAAGCTCGACACCATCCAAGATAAAGCAGCCCGCTTGATTGGCACCCCATCCACCACCCTAAACATTCACTCCCTTCACCACCGGCGCACTGTGTCTGCAGTGTGCACCATCCACAGGATGCACTGCAGCAACTCGCCAAGGCTTCTTCGACAGCACCTCCCAAACCCGCGACCTCTACCACCTAGAAGGACAAGGGCAGCAGGCGCATGGGAACAACACCACCTGCACGTTCCCCTCCAAGTCACACACCATCCCGACTTGGAAATATATCGCCGTTCCTTCATTGTCGCTGGGTCAAAATCCTGGAACTCCCTTCCTAACAGCACTGTGGGAGAACCGTCACCACACGGACTGCAGCGGTTCAAGAAGGCGGCTCACCACCACCTTCTCGAGGGCAATTAGGGATGGGCAATAAATGCCGGCCTTGCCAGCGACGCCCACATCCCGTGAACGAATAAAAAAAAAAAGAATCTAAAAGTTAGTTTAAAATATTGCCTTCCAACAAGCCCTTCATGGAACTGAGCTGAAAACTAGCAGGAGTCAGAGTGCAGGAAACTACCTACTGAAGACAATGTCATCTAGACTTAATTATGATGTAATCGATTTCTACAGTCCTTTGCGAAATTATGCAAATGTAGGGTTAGTATTCAATGGGAAAAGTTTGGAGAAAATGTTACAAACTAGATAGGGGGAAGAAAGTTCTGAATGGGTGAGCGTTGAAATAGGTGTGCAACGTAGTCCAAAAAATTGCGAAAGCTTAGCTGTTAAGATTTTATTAGGCTATTTGGCTGACTTATTTGACAAGGTAAGAACTGTAACATTTTCATTATGTACGAGCTTTGCCCAAGTCTTTTTTTGGTATGGAGTAGCTATGTGCTGCAATGTAACCATGTTCCCGAAATCGTCTTCTGTCATTGTGGACTGTGAAATGTCGGCCTAGAAGTTAAAGATGTAATTCTGGAACATTTGTCTCAGTTTTACCCCATATATTTTTTTTTCCTGAAAGAGAGGCAAATGAATCGTAGGATTTTGTTTGAGGTTGATAGTGCCTGCCGTAAAACTTGACAGTGGTATAAGAATTTGTGGTAATTATCATATAGCGTTAACGCTAGTTTGGATGTTCATGAATATCCTCAGCCCAGGGTTGAAGAATTGTTCACCTCCCGTACCCGAACTTCCTCTGAGACCAATTATTCACAGATTGAACGTGAGGTCCTGGCAATCTTATTTGGAGTAAAGAAATTTCGCACATAGTTATTTGGATGTTGTTATGTTCTGTATACTGATTGTAAAGCTTTAGCTTTCATATTCTCTGAGAACCAAGGAATACCTGCTTTAGCTTCAATTAGAATTCAAGGATTGGCTGTTCAATTATCAGCTCATCAGTAAGACATCAAGTTTAAACCATCGAAATTGAATTCCAATGTAGATTTTTTGGCCCACCTTCGTATATCCAGTCCACTTATTGCCGAAGATTTGACCATTAAGAAATTGTTTACTGAGCAGCTTAACTCACTTTCCATCACAGTCAGTTTTATATGTAGTGCTGTATCGCACAACCCTGTACTATGTGGTGAATAGTTGGCCCAATGATGCAGTTTTACCAGCAGAACTATGATTATATGATAGACTTGGAGATGAATTGTCGATCGAAGACGGGTGTTTGTTTTGCAGACTTAATGTTGTTATCCCAACCTCATTACCAACTGTTATGTCCAACAAACACTCAAGATGGTGTGGTAATGTAATGGCTGCTTTTATTTCAAGCTCACTGGAACATTCCCTCTGGATGTAACAATATAACAGGAGAATCTGGAGTGTAATTGCTGCAGTATACTTACTCCTATCAGGGAGACCTCTCGTGTTCAGTTACACAATGTGCAAGTACAATACGTATCAGTTGGAAAAGATAACAAGAAAAAGATCTGTGGGAGGAGGGGAAAGGGAAATAGGATCATCAAATACACCATTCACAGCAAAGGATCAATGGGTTGAATGAGCTGCAAACTACTTTACAGATGACACAAAAGATTATCATTGTGATTATGCAGAGATGTACAAAGGATATACAAATAGTGAAAAGACTGGGGAAAACCATCCGTCAATCTCGC
The DNA here is from genome assembly GCF_035084215.1 of Heptranchias perlo. Lineage (NCBI taxonomy): Eukaryota > Metazoa > Chordata > Chondrichthyes > Hexanchiformes > Hexanchidae > Heptranchias > Heptranchias perlo. Next base: position 108,969,236 of record NC_090329.1, read on the forward strand.
CTACCCATCAAATTATTCCCTTGTGTATGCTAAACAACACTTCATTTTTTTTTTGGCACTTTACAATCTTCCAGACTCAACATTGATTTCAATAACTTCAGCCCATAATAACCACTGCTCCCATTTTTTGTTGTTGTTTGTTGGACAACAGGTGGTGGTAATGGTTTTGCTGTTGCCATGTACAGCTCCTCTAGACCCATCTTTTGTTTCTTTGCTTGTCCCATTACCACCCTCCTTGCCTTCCACCATTATCCCCTTTGTCATTTAATCACTCTTGCCCTCTACCCTATCACAGACCTTCCCTTTTGTTCTTTCCTCCCCTCCCCTCCCTCTCCCTGGCTCTGTACTTGCTTAAAAACTTTAACTCTTTAGCATCTTCCAGTTTTGACGAAAGGTCTTCAACCTGAAACGTTAAATCCGTTTCTTTCTCCACAGATGCTGCCAGTATTTCGCTTTTGAAATTATTCCCTTTCTTTAGTCACCAAGACACAAGGGAGACATTCAAGCACTGGAGGCAGTTCATCAAAGAGCCAAGAAGTTGATCCCTCATGTCAGAGATCTAAGGAAACGGTTTGGGCTTCTCACCATGAAAGGAGGAGACTGAGAGGTGATCTTATATCGCTGCAGAGTATAGCTGCAAAAGCTGAGGTAATAGTTACAAAAGGTGAAACCACAAGTGGGTTCAATTCATGTGGGTTCAATTCAACAGCAGTTACGATCCAGAAAAAAGAGAATGAGAGAAAACATGGTGAGGTAAGGTAAAAAAAAAGTCCAGGCTTTCTATCTTCTAAATGGTACAATGTTAAAGGAGGTGAAGGAACAGAGAGACCTGAGGGTTCACATACACAAATCTTTGAAGGTGGCAGGACAAGTTGAAAAGGCTGTTAAAAAAGTAAAAGCAAGGAAGTTATGCTGAACCCTTACAAATCACTGGTTAGGCCTCAGCTGGCGTATTGTGTACAATTCTGGGCATCACAGTTTAGAAAAGATGTCAAAGCCTTGGAGAGGGTGCAGAAAAGATTTATTAGAATGATACCAGGGATGAGGGGCTTCAGTTATGTGGGGAGACTGGAGAAGCTGGGATTGTTTTCTTTGGAGCAGAGAAGGCTAACGGGAGATTTAATAGAGGTGTTCAAAATTATGAAGGGTTTTGATAGAGTAAGTAAAGAGAAACTGTTAAGGAAAGAGCAGGGGAGTGGGATTAATTGGATAGCTCTTTAAAAGAGCCGGCATAGGCATGATGGGCCTCCTTCTGTTCTGTATGATTCTATGATTCTATCTTGATACGAATAGGCCATAAAATATATATAGCCCAATTTTGATTCGCAAGGTGCTTAGGTTCAACAGCCTTCTTCAATAAAATTATGTCAAGAGAAAAGTAAACAATCATTTTGATTATGACAGTATTGTAAAATATATTCTCTCCAGGCAAGAATGTACTGGCCATTGGACAGGATGGTTAGATTTTTCTGACTATCTGTCATTCAAAACCTGAAATCCAAGGAAAGCATATAACAATCTGTGACATTTGAAAACTCAGTTCTATACTGGGAAGGAAATGACACTGCTACTTACTCTGATGAAAAAGAACACTAAGAGATAATTGCATTTGTTCTGAATTTGTTAACTGCGCTAATGTGTTAATTGATGGGAATGGATACCAAAACTTTTCTTGAATCCATCTTATATGAAATTAAAATACTGGGGAGAAAAATCAAAGTTTGTCATCAATTTGAATTGTTTCGATGTCTTTGACCCTTTAAGAGAATGGCATAGTGCCCATGAAATAGAAAAGTTGGTTAGTTTGCGCTAATTTTGGACATTAATAGTGGGAATGCAGTCTAGGAATTTGTAAGCTCTGAGACTGGGATGGGAGTTTGGAAGCATTGGAGGGGACAGAGTCTGGCAGTATTGGGGGGCAAGGTTTAATAGCCTTGTGGGTAGGGGGGTGCAAGAGAATGGGATCCAAACTGCCCTTGGCTCCTTTCCATCCTTCAGACCCCACCCCACAATTGCGATCCACTTGTCAGTCTCCTCCCTGACCCTTGTGGGCTGTCAGGCATCTACCACTGCTTTCCCTGTTCTCAACCTGATAATGTCTTTAAAGTTCTTGCCTCATAAAATGCTCAATGTTCATTGTTTATGCAGATTCCCAGTTTTTAATTTTAAAAAAACAAAAATAGTTCAGAAGAGAAAGATTTTGTTAATTAAATGTTCAGCCTTTCAACTGAGAAAAAGAAATACGTTCTTGATAAACAATTTCTGTTTTGCTTTGTAATTGTCAGCAAAGAAACCTCAGCTGCTGTAATCACAGATATGTAGATAGGTGTTGTCTAAGTGAGTGATTTATAATAGAAAAAAATGACTTGTTTTGTGGGATGTGGGCGTCGCTGGCGCGGCCAGCATTTATTGCCCATCCCTAATTGTCCTTGAGAAGGTGGTGGTGATGTGCCTTCTTGAACCGCTGCAGTCCGTGTGGTGAAGGTTCTCCCACAGTTAATCACCAGAGTGTGACACAGGAACTGTGACATACAGGAAATGCATGCACAATACCACTTTTATAGTATTAGTGTATCACCTGTGAATTTGTTCATGGTGAAACACATTGTACCGTTTTATAATTACAGCAATATTATACTGTTCCTTCGACTACCGTTAACTCTGTTTCTTTCTCCACAGATGCTGCCTCACTTGCTGAGCTTCTCCAGCATTTTCTGTTTTTATTTCAGATTTCCAGCATCCGCAGTATTTTGCTTTTGGTTATACTGTTCCTTTTAAGGCAAAGCATCTCATTGTAGAAACTAAAGACATCTTGAGGTCAGTCGGACTAAATCGATGTTTGGTCAGGAACCTTTGCCGATTGGAATGTGCTTGTCAGTTTCAGGTTGTAGTACAGAAGTATTTTAAAATTATTTTGCGTCTGAAAAAGTCTCACATCTGAAATGTGACATCTGCGCATACTGACAATGTTCATGTTGAGTCAGAGGATATATTGTTTTATAAGGTCTTACACCATGTAACCCACATGTATTATCACGGCACTGAATAAGTCAAATTCCATTTTTTCTTACATGGTAGATAAAACTTTTACTGGTGATTTGTGCATTGAATTCTGTGAGTATGTATCAGCAGCAGCATGGAAATTTTTGGAAGTTTGTAGCATTGGGGGAATGTTCTGGGGTATGGAAAGACTGTGGTGGGGGAACCTGGAGCTTGGTTTAGTGGGGGATACCCTAGTCTGGCAATAGTGGTGGACGGTTTCCTAGTTTTATCAGCATTGGGGTATCCTGAGCATAAAGTACTATGGGGGGGGGAGGGGTCTGGGAGCAATGGAGGGCACTACTAGGTTCTGACAGCACTGGAATGGAGTGTCCCCTTAAGCCTGTTTTTAAGTGCAAAATCTGTTACCATACACGCCAATTGTATTTGTCAGTTTCGGAACCCGGCTTACCGGCTTAGAAGCATACAGCAGTCTCGATAGTTTATATCTGTAACAACGTGTGATAGCGGCATTGTGATGTCTATATGTGTTAATATGTTATTGCTGAATCTCCAGTGGCACTACTCATGGTAAATCAGACAGTGCGCCGTTTTATAAGGACTGGAACATAAAACACAATAGGAGTTATTTTCCTCTTTGGTGCTCCTAACACATCAATAAAATTAATGGATGGAAAAACACAGGCTGGTAGTGTACGATATCTCCCACCTGTGCGCTCAATGTGTATTGGGAGCACTGAAGCAGAAAATCTCACCTAATGTATTCTTTTGGTAAAGCATAGGCATGTGTCTCTTTAAGGCTTCCAATTTAATTGCTGTTAAATAAATACTGGATGAGTTCACACAGAGGTCAACAAAAAGGCTGCTGTAAAGTAAACACTGGGTGAGTTCATACAAAGGTGAAAAGGTACGGAAATTCTGGTTCTGAGATTTTGTGATCCTGGAGAGTTTTGTTTCTTTATACTTTCACTTTAAGTGTGACACAAATAAGTAATCGTGACACTTGGGTATGATAAACAAGTGAGACAACCAGAAATTGCGAGCTAGACGACTGTTTATATAACATTAGTTACAAATTTCCCAAAGTGCTGTTCATGATGAATGAGAGGATGTGCTGCTTTATAGGAACAGAACCATCATATCATGTATAACATTATTGGGAAGGAGATACCGCGATTGGAGGCACCCATAATGCTGTGTTGTGTTGGGTGCTGCAGCCCTGTATTATCATGGGGTGAGACCTGCAAATATGAGCAGAAAACACTTGCAGTGCTTCAAGTCTGCACAGTAGACATGTGCAAAGCTCATTAAAATCATGATGTACCTAATCAGGGACACCACGTTGACCTGCACAATGCCCTCGTCATGCTTCTGAGGGCCATGGGCCTTGAATCTAAATATAACAGCCCTCCTTTCTTGCATCTTCCACTGCAGGCCCTTCTTTGTAAAGGGAACAGTCCTCCCTCACCCTTGGTCACAATTCCTCCAGCCATGTCCCTCTTCTTCCACTAAGTTGGAAAGTTTAGACAATGAAGAGGGTGCGGAAAATATTGCACTCGAATGAATGCTTTCTGGGCACATTGGATCTCTACTCTATCCCTGCTCGTCAACTCTCACATCTGTCATTCGTTCATTACCAGTAACCTGTGCTTCATTATGTGCTTCCTCATCCACATCACATCATTACTGTGCCGATGCTTGCTTCAAGTGTGTGCGGAGTCTTGCTCTCCCTTCCATTCCCTAATTTGTAAAAGTTGCTTGCATCAACTCTTAGAACTCCTTTGTGTTGAACTTGGGGGATGTCTGTTATCCTTCAAGCCTGCATGAAACAAGGTCATTGTTATGTGCCAAATGCTTTGCTTATTACAATTTAATTTTGTGCGTGCTCTGTTTGTTGACCTTGAGCATGATGAGGTAATGCACAGTATGACCTTCACACTGTGGTGTGTTATTCATCTCAGTTTATAGAATTAACTTATATGAGAAGTTCTAAAAAAAAATCTTCGGGGTGTGTGGCACTCTCTTCAGCACTGAATACCAGTGAGGGTGACGACACCTCAAAGGAGTGCAGTCCTGAGCATGGGACCATGGAGCAAAGGACTGCAGAGGGGGGCACAGTGAAGTGTAAAAATGCAGTAATGATAGGGGATTCAACAGTCAGGGGAACAGGTGTTTCTGTGACCGCCGACACGAGTCTCGCATGGTGTGTCACCTCCCAGGTAAAGACATCATGGAGAGGGTGCAGAACATTCTGTGGGGGGAAGGGGAACAGCCAGAAGTTATGGTCCACATGGATATCAATGACATAGGAAAGAAAAGAGATGAGGTCCTGTGGTCAGAGTTTCAGGAGTTAGGGAGGAAGTTAAAAAGTAGGACCTCAAAGGTAGTAATCTCCAGATTACTCCCAGTACCACACACTAGTGAGTACAGAAATAGGAAGATAAAGCAGGTTAATGCATGGCTAGATACATGGTGCAAGAGGGACTGCTTCAGATTCTTGGGGCATTGGGACCAGTTCTGGGGCAGGAGGACCTGTTCAAGATGGACAGGTTGCACCTCAACAGAGCTGGGACCAATATCCTCACGGGGAGATTCACTAGTGCTGTGGGGGAGGGTTTAAACTAATTTGGCAGGGGGTGGACACCAGGATGTAGCATTAGAAAGGAGAAACAAGATGCACAAAGGATTGGGAGAGTCAGACAACACTAGTGTAAGAAATAGTACTGTATTAGGTGGGATCAGACTAAAAGATTATGAGAAGGTCTAAGATAGGTTTAGAGTGCATGTGTGTAAATGCACAAAGCATGGTAAATAAGATTGGTGAGCTGCAGGCGCAAATAGCCACATGGGAATGTGATGTAGTGGCGATAACGGAGACCTGGCTCAAAAAGGGCAGGATTTTGTACTAAATATTCCTGGATGCAAGGTGTCCAGGAAAGATAGGGAAGGAAAAAAAGGAGGGGGGGTGGTGGTGACAGTATTGATTAGGGAGAATATTGCAGTGCTGGAGAGAAAGGATGTTCTGGAGCGGACAAAGACAGAATCTATTTGGTTAGAGTTAAGAAACAATATGGGTGCCATTACACTACTGGGTGTATTCTACAGGCCACCAACTATTGGGAAGGATATAGAGGAGCAAATTTGAAGGGAAATTACAGAAAGGTGCAAGAACTATAGAGTAGTGATAATGGAGGACTTCAACTATCCTAATATAGACTGGGATAGTAATAGTGTAAAGGGCAAAGAGGGGGAGGAATTTCTGAAGTGTGTTCAGGAGAACTTTCTTGATCCGTATGTTTCTGGCCCAACGAGGAAGGGGGCATTGCTGGATCTGGCTCTGGGGAATGAGGTGGGTCAAGTGGAGCAAGTGTCAATGGAGGGACATTTAGGGAACAGTGATCATAGTATCATAAGGTTTAGATTATTTATAGAAAAGGACAAGGAGCAATCTAGAGAAAAAAAACTTAATTGGAGGAGGGCCAATTTCAGTGGGTTGAGAATGGATCAGGCCCGGGTAAATTGGAATCAAAGATTGGCAGGCAAAACTGTAATCGAACAATGGGCGGCCTTTAAAGAGGAGATGGTTCAGGTACAGTCTAGGTACATTCCCACAAGGGGGAAAGGTAGGGCAACCAAAGCCAGAGCTTCCTGGATGATGAAAGAGATAGAGAGTAAGATGAAGCAGAAAAAAGGAAACGTATGACAGATATCAGGTTGTTAATACAAGTGAGAACCAGGTTGAATATGGAAAACAGAGAGGAGAAGTGAAAAAGGAAATAAGAGGGGCAAAGAGAGAGTATGCATACTATTCTCATACTCTCTAATGTAAAAGGGAATCCAAAAGTCTTCTATAGGCATATAAATAGTAAATGGGTAGTAAGAGGAGGTGTGGGGCCAATGAGGGAACAAAAAGGAGATCTACACATGGAGGCAGAGGACATGTCTGAGGTACTAAATGATTACTTTGAATCTGTCTTTACCAAGGAAGAAGATGCTGCCAAAGCCACAGTAAAAGAGGAGGTGGTTGAGAAACTGGTTGGGCTAAAAATTGATAAAGAGGAGGTACTGGTAAGGCTGGCTGTACTTAAAGTAGATAAGACACCAGGTGCGGATGGGATGCATCCTAAGTTGCTGAGTGAAGTAAAGGTGGAAATTGCAGAGGTGCTGGCCATAATCATCCAATCCTCCTTAGCTGTGGAGGTGGTGCCAGAGGACTGGAGAATTGTAAATGTCACACCCTTGTTCAAAAAGGGTGTAAGGACAAACCCAGCAACTACAGGCCAGTCAGTTTAACCTCGGTGATGGGGAAGCTTTTAGAAACAATAATCCAGGACAAAATGAATAATCACTTGGACAAGTGTGGATTAATAAAGGAAGGCACGCTGGATTTGTTAAAGGCAAATGTTGTTTAACTAACCTTGATTGAGTTTTTTGGTGAGGTAACAGAGAGGGTCGATGAGGGCAATGCGGTTGATGTTGTGCATGGGCAGGATTTTAACTGGGAAAAACGGTTGGGTTGGGGGCGGGGGGGGGGCATTGAAAATTGCAACAATTTCAGACCTGCCCCCAACCTTCCCATTGTCGGTTTTCACTGGGGTGGGACGAGGAGCAGGCGACCAACCTGCTCGTAGTTGGCGGGTTGTTCACTAAAACTTTCCAAGGAGGCTGCGGGCCTCCATTTTGAAAGGTTTTGTGATTTCAACCCCTGGGAGCCGGGATTCCCGGGCCTTCTCCTTCATGCCGCATGAGAGGAGGCGAGAAGGCCCATAACTGCAGGTAAGTTCCTTTTATAGCACAACTTGTGGGCCCAGAGGAGCAGGAGTGCTTCCCTCAGGCCCAACAAGCCTATCTGCATCGACCCCCCAATGATCGTGGACCCCCCTCCAATGATCATAGAACCCCCTCCCCCCAAGATCGCGGACCCCAACCCCAACCCCAACGATCGTGGACCCACACAAAGTGCCCCGATCCCGAATCCCCCCTCAGTGACTGAATCCTGATCGCCCCCTATGACCTCCGATCCCCCCCATCACCCCTGATCCCCCCCCCCTGTGATCCCGATTCCCCCCCCATGACTGACCCCCCCGGTGACTGACCTCCGATTACTGACTTCGCCCCCCCAACCATGCCTGACCCCCTGTGAACCTCATGCCCACCGATGCCCCTGTGCCCACCCATGCCCCCTTCCATACAATCTAAGACTTACCGGAACACTTACCTGAAAACGTCCTCTTCCTTGCTCTGCTCCCGTCCGACTGAGGCCAGCTTATCAATCAGATCGGCCTGTCGAACGGGAAACTGACAAAAAAAAGTAAAAGACGCCCTTACATCAAAATTGTAAGGACGTCTGGGAAACCCGTACTTCCAGATTTCTATTCGACCCCCCCCTCCCCCTTCCCAGCACTGGGTCAAAATCCTGACCAAGGACTTTCAGAAGGCCTTTGATAAAGTGCCACTTAATAGGCTTGTCAGTAAAATTGAAACCATGGAATAAAAGGGCAGTGGCAACATGGATATGAAATTGGCTAAGTGACAGGAAACCAAGAGTAGTGGTGAACGGTTGTTTTTCGGACTGGAGGAAGGTATACAGTGGTGTTCCCCAGGGGTTGCTACTAGGACCACTGCTCTTTTTGATATATATTAATGACTTGGACTTGGGTGTACAGGGCACAATTTCAAAATTTGCAGATAACACAAAACTTGGAAATGTAGTAAACAGTGAGGAGGATAGAAATAGACCTCAAGAGGACATAGACAGGCTGGGGGAATGGGCAGACACGTGGCAGATGAAATTTAACACAGAGAAGTGTGAAGTGATACATTTTGGCAGGAAGAATGAGGAGAGGCATTATAAACTAAATGGTACAATTCTAAAGAGGGTGCAGGAACAGAGAGACCTGGGGGTATAGGTGCACAAATCTCTGAAGGTGGCAGGACAGGTTGGGAAAGCAGTTAAAAAAGTATACGGGCTCCTGGGCTTTAGAAATAGATGCATTGAGTACAAAAGCAAGGAAGTTATGTTGAACCTTTATAAAACACTGGTTCGGCCACAACTGCAGTATTGTGTCCAATTCTGCACACTGCACTTTAGGAAGGATGTGAAGGCCTTAGGGAGAGTGCAGAAAAGATTTACTAGAATGGTTCCAGGGATAAGTGACTTCAGTTGTGTGGGTAGACTGGAGAAGGTAGGGTTGTTCTCCTTAAAGCAGAGAAGGTTAGGAGATTTGATAGAAGTGTTCAAAATCATGAATCATAGAATCACAGAAATTTATGGCAGAGAAGGAGGCCGTTCGACCCATCGTGTCTGCGCCGGCCAAGAAAGAGCTATCCAGACTAATCCCACTTTCCAGCTCTGGCCGTGGCCTTGTGGGTTACGGCACTTCAAGTGCAAATCCTAGTACCCTTCAATTGAGTTGAGGGTTTCTGCCTCTACCACCCTTTCAGACAGTGAGTTTCAGACCCCCACCACGCTCTGGGTGAAAAAAAATCTCCTCAACTCCCCTCTTACCCTTCTACCAATCACTTTAAATCTATGCCCCCTGGTTATTAACCTCTCTGCTAAGGGAAATAGGTCCTTCCTATCCACTCTATCCAGGCCCCTCATAATTTTATACACCTCAATTAAATCACCCCTCAACCTTCTCTGTTCCAAAGAAAACAACTCCAGTCTATCCAATCTTTCCTCATAACTAAAATTCTTCAGTCCTGGCAACATCCTCGTAAATCTCCTCTGTACTCTCTCTAGTGCAATTACATCCTTCCTGTAATACGGTGACCAGAACTGTGCGCAGTACTCAAGCTGTGGCTTAACCAGTGTTTTATACAGTTCTAGCATAACCTCCCTGCTCTTATACTCTATGCCTCGGCTAATATAGGAAAGTATCCCATATGCCTTCTTAACCACCTTATTTACCTGACCAGTCCATTGATATCTTCCTGCAGTCTACAATTTCTTTCCATACTATCAACCACATGGCCAATTTTTGTATCATCTGCAAACTTCTTAATCATGCCCCCTACATTTAAGTCTAAATCATGGATATATACCACAAAAAGCAAGGGATCAAGTACTGAGCCCTGTGGAACCTCACTGGAAACAGCCTTCCAGTCACAAAATCATCCATCGATCATTACCCTTTGGTTCCTGCCACAGAGCCAATATTAGATCCAACTTGCCACGTTCCCTTGGATCCCATGGGGTTTTACTTCTCTGACCAGTCTGGCATGTGGGACCTTGTCAAAAGCCTTGCTAAAATCCATGTAGACTACATCAAAGGCACTACCCTCATTTACCCTCCTGGTTACCTCCTCAAAAAATTCAATCAAGTTAGTCAGACACGTCCTTCCCTTAGCAAATCCATGCCGACTGTCATTGATTAATCTGTGTCTTTCTAAATGACGATTAATACTGTCCCCCAGAATTTTTCCCATAATTTGCCCACCACCGAGGTTAGGCTGACTGGCCTGTAATTACTTGATCTATCCCTCGCTCCCTTTTTAAACAATAGTACAACGTTAGCAGTCATCCAATCCTCCGGCATCACGCCTGTAGCCAGGGAGGATTAGAAAATGATGGTCAGAGCCTCCGCTATTTCCTCCCTTGCTTCTTTTAACAGGCTGGGATAAATTTTATCCGGGCCTGGCGATTTATTTACTTTCAAAGTTGCTAAACCCGTTAATACTTCCTCTCTCACTATGTTTATCCCATCCAATATTTCACACTCCTCCTCCTTAACTATAATCTCTGCATTGTCCCTCTCTTTTGTGAAGACAAATGCGAAGTATTCATTAAGACCCAGACCCACATCTTGGGCCTCCACACATAGGTTACCTTTTTGGTTTCTAATAAGCCCTACTCTTTCCTTAGTTATTCTCTTGCTCTTCATGTATTTATAAAACATCTTTGGGTTTTGCTTGATTTTACTTACCAATATTTTTTCATGCCCCCTCTTTGCTATCCTAATTTCTTTTTTAATTTCACCCCTGTGCTTTCTATACTCCTCTAGGCTTTCTGCAGTATTGAGTTCTCGGTATCTGACACAAGCTTCCCTTTTTTGCCTTATCTTACCCTGTATGCTCCTTGACATCCAGGGGGCTCTAGATTTGGCAGTCCCACCCTTTTTCTTTGTGGGAACATATTTGCTCTGAACCCTCGCTATCTCCTATCAATGCCTCCCACTGCTCTGACACTGATTTACCTTCAAGTAGCTGCTTTCAGTCCACTTTTGCCAAATCACATCTCAGCTTTGTAAAATTGGCCTTTCCCCCAATTGAGAACTTTTACTCCTGGTCTGTCTTTGTCCTTTACCATAACTACGTTAAATTTGACTGAAATATGATCACTACCACAAAAATTTCTACCACAAAAATGCTCTTCCACTGATACCCCCTTCACTTGCCCAGCTTTATTCCCTAAAACTAAATCCAGAACTGCCCCCTCCCTTATTGGGCTTGCTACGTATTAGCTAAGAAAGTTCTCCTGAATGCAATTTGAGAATTCTGCATCCTCAATACCTTTCACACTGATTCTATCCCAGTTAATGTTAGGGTAGTTGAAATCGCCTACTATTTCCTATAATCCCCTAAGGGTTTAGATAAAGTAAATAAAGAAAAACTGTTCCCATTGGCAGAAGGGTCGAAAACCAAAGGACACAGATTTAAGGTGATCAGCAAAAGAACCAAAGGCGACATGAGGAAAAACATTTTTATGCAGCGAGTAGTTATGATCTGGAATATACTGCCTGAAAGGATGGTGGAAGCAGATTCAATCGTGGCTTTCAAAAAGGAATTGGATAAACACTTGAAGGGAAAACATTTGCAGGGCTAAGAGGAAAGAGCGGGGGAATGGGACTAACTGCACGATACAAAGCTCGGTGAGAAAGTAAGCAGTGAGGAGGACACAATGAGTCTGCAAAGGCATATAGACAGGTTAAGTGAGTGGACAAGAAGGTGGCAGATGGAGTATAATGTGGGGAAATGTGAGGTTATTCACTTTGGTATGAAGAATGGAAAAACAGGATATTTTTTAAATGGTAAGAAACTATTAAATGTTGGTGTCCAGGGTGTCCTGGTACAAGAAACACAAGAAGTTAGCATGCAGGTACAGCAGGCAATTAGGAAAACAAATGGCATGTTGGCCTTTATTGCAAGGGGGTTGGAGTACAAGAGTAAGGAAGTCTTACTATAATTGTACAGGGCTTTGGTGAGACCTGCGTACAGTTTTGGTTTCCTTATCTAAGGAAGGATATACTTGCCTTAGGGGCGGTACAACGAAGGTTCACTAGATTAATTCCTGGAATAAGAGGGTTGTCCTTTGAGGAGAGATTGAGTAGAATGGGTTTATACAGTCTGGAGTTTAGAAGAATGCGAGGTGATCTCATTGAAACATATAAGATTCTGAGGGGGCTTGACAGGGTAGATGCTGAGAGGTTGTTTCCCCTGGTTGGAGAGTCTAAAACTAAAGGGCATAGTCGCAGGATAAGCGGTCGGCCATTTAAGACTGAGATGAGGAGGAATTTCTTCTCTGATGGTTGTGAAGCTTTGGAATTCTCTACCCCAGAGAGCTGTCGATGCTCAGTCGTTGAGTATATTCAAAGCCGAGATAGGTAGATTTTTGAACTCTAGGGAAGTCAAGGGGATCGGGTGGGAAAGTGGAGCTCAGGCTGAAGATCAGTCATGATCTGATTGAATGGCGGAGCAGGCTCGAGGGGCCGTATGGCCTACTCCTGCTCCTATTTCTTATGTTCTTATTACTCTTACAAAGAGCCCACAAGGGCTCGATGGGCCGAATGGCTTCCTTCTGTGCTGTAACCATTCTATGGTTCTATGATCAATAGCATTTGAAAATGACGGTGAAAATTTTCCAAACAAGGAATATAACATTTTCATTTTCAAGTATTTGTTGGAAATGACATATAACACGTTGCTTATGATATGAAGCTTTGAAACATAAGACAATTGTCAATAAAATGTTACAAAAGCTTTTAATAAGAACTGTACAAGGAAGTTGATACAATGTAAAGAATCTCAGACCATTTTTTTTGTACTGCGCAGAAGAATTGATTCTTTTCTGTTGAGCTTCTGCCCTGAAATTACCCTCACCATTTTAATCATTCTTTTTGCTCTCTTTTTGTTTTAGTGGATTTTCTGTGCTGCTTGGAGTTCATTTTGGATCCATTCTTTAAGACTGACCTGCACAACAGTGAACATAGATAATAAGTGACAAATTGCAGATTAATGAGAAAGGGGTAGAATAATGATCCACTCCAAATTAACATATTTAAATGTTTTGGGGGCAGAGAAGGGTGACAAGAAATTGGAACCAAAATGTAACTTTTTGTAATTTGTTTTTCGTAGTTAAAAATGTCACTATAAAGTTTTCACCGGGTGCAACAAATTTTTCCTTTACTTTTTAGCAGTAAAGATATCCGGGTTGGTTGATGCTTTCTTACTGATATTCAGGCCTCTTTTAGGGAAAGAATCCTCTTTTCATTGCTTCTTTAGTCCACCTAGTACTAATAATCTAGCACTGAATGTTCAACTGCTACATGGTCTATTTCCCAGCCTCTAATACCCTGTATGGTCACCCTCTGTAGGATTTGTATTCTTATTCGTCATAGATGGTGCAAGGTTGGAGGTTTCAAGGGATACGACCTGTTACAGCTCTCTTTCTGGCGTTATGGGCTGTCTTCTAGAAAAATAATGCAAAAAGTGAGGATTAACTTTTATTACCATGACATAAAGTCATGCAGGTTTATGTAGCCCATAATATGTTTGATGACCGGTGCATGTAACCAGCAACTACATTCCATGCAAGGCTTTTGCAGGGTGAGTGCATGAAGGGAATACTTCCAAACAAAGGCTGGGGGTGTCAAGAGCATGGCACAACGTCAGGAGCATTTATTGCTTAGTGCAATGCATCCTTGAAGTGACGTTGATGTGTATATGGACTTACAAAAGGCATTTGATAAAGTACCACATAATAGACTTGCTAGCAAAATTGAAGCCCATGGGATTAAAGGGGCAGTGGCAGCGTGAATACAAAATTGGCAAGGGGACAGAAAGCAGAGAGTAGTGGTGAACAGGTGTTTTTCAGACTGGAGGGAAGTATACAGTGGTGTTCCCCAGGGGTCGGTATTAGGGATGAGGGACTTCAGATACTTGGAGATACTTGAGAATCTGGGGTTGTTCTCCATTGAGCAGAGAAGATTAAAGGGAGATTTAATAGAGGTGTTCAAAGTCACGAACGGTTTTAATAGAGTAAATGAGGAGAAACTGTTTCCAGTGGCAGAAGGGTAGGTAACCAGAGGACACAGATTTAAGGTAATTGGCCAAAGAACTAGAGGCGAGATGACGAGAATTGTTTTTTACGCAGCAAGTTGTTATGATCTGGAATGCACTGCCTGAAAGGACGGTGGAAGCAGATTCAATAATAACTTTCAAAAGTAAATCGGATAAATACTTGGAAGGAAAAAAAGTGCAGGGTTATGGGGAAAGGGTAGGAGAATGGGACTAAATTGGATAGATCTTTCAAAGAGCTGGCACAGTCATGATGGGCCGAATGTATCATTCTATGATTCTATATAACGAATAGTCTGAAAAAAGTAGATCCAGAAAAGTATTTAAAACTAACTTGAAAGAGTAGCACAAATGGACAAAAGGTAAATTTTGAACTAATATCAGGAAGTTCTTCTTCACACAAAAAGTGGTGAACACACGGAATGGACTTCCAAGAACAGTAATGCAAAAACCCTGGAATGATTTAAGAAACAACACGTGGAAACTATAATGTGTTCTGGATGGATGAGTGAAGATGAGCTGAAAGGCCTTGCTTATTCATAATTACCTTGTGATCTATTGATTTTATAAAATAATTATTTAATATTGTGAATGTAGATTTAGATAAAAGAATGTGATAAACATCAATGTTATGGGTTTAAGGAAGTTTAATTTACTTTTACTTATTGAAATGTACAATTTAAATATTGACATGAATAAAGTAATAGAGAATATTAAAATAATGGTCCAAAACATATACATAAATAAAGCTACCTCGGTGTGCTTTGATGACAAACTTTTTAATGAAAGATGGAATAATAAGAGCTTTTGGATATACAGTATTGAATAAACAGGTGTAACCATGTCATTACATCTCGAAAATTAGTATTAATAGAATATTAGAAATACTTTGAATTAAACTTATAAGAATAAACACTCACGAGGATCTTAAAAAGAAGAAATCAATGTGAAACATAGAAAAACTTGAAGAAATGAAAAGAAAAAAATGGTAAAGTATTAAAATTAAGTCCAAAAAATGTATAACATATCGATACGGCTCTCCGCCAATTTATTCACAGGTTTAACTTTACACCTCATTTGGTGGTGGTGGTGGATTCAATTATAAAAGCAATTTTTAAAGCTCTTGAAATTTCCCTCATATAGGAGCTATTGTTAATTCTTGCTGTGTTTCAGGACTTTTGACCATTTTTCCACAGAAAGGATTTAGGAATGAGTCACACATGAGTGTGTCCTTCAAACTGAAATGAGTTTGCACAGGTTTAAATCCTCCTTACAGTCATATGTTGCAGCTGCGGAGACAAAGGGAGATTGTTCTCCTAGTGAGCCAGACGTTGAAGATATTAGCCGCCAAGAACAGGGACAATACGTAATTTATTGACCCGTCTCAGACTCCCATCAGACATTCACACCTGAAGTTGGGAAGGACATGGAGCATGTGTACCCAGCATAGGGATTCTACTGAGAATCTACTCTTGAGGAGGTAGCCAGTTTAACTGACAGGCCTGTGGGCCAATCCCTGGTCAGGAGAAAAGTCAGAAGGATGATCTGTAAACACAGGGAGATAAAGCACAAAAGGCCACAGGGGTTAAATTGGATAAGGCATGATACCGGGCGCGGGTAGCGCGATCCGTGATTAACCCGCACCCGGTCCTTCCATCGTAGCCAGGACGAGATATTTGTCCGGCCTGAACACTCACCTCAGCCAAGCATTAAAAACCTGCATTGACACCAGGATTCACGGACATTCACACTTTCCACCAGCAGGGGGAGCCCGAATCTCTTAAAGGCAGGCTGTCTCTGTGGCAACCAGCCGAAATCTCTTAAAGGTAGCCAGTACCTGTAATTTGCTAAAAATAATAGTCTGCTGTCTGAACGGAGATCATAAAACACAGATGCAGGTCCTGTCCCTATGTTTACAAACTGATGAGTTATTTTAAAACGTTGAATAAAGGTTGCACAGCACTAAATCCCACATCCTCCGATCTGCAGGCCAGACCTCACCAATCTGCCAGTTAGAGTTTGTACCAGGCCTGCGAGAGTGTGTGCGCCAAGGTTCTCTGCTGATGCACTAGAGGTCTTGGTGCAAGAGGTGAACAGAAGGAGGGCCATCCTATATCCGCAGGAGGTGGGGGGGGGGGGTGGTGCAAGAGGCCTCCAGACATATACCCAAAAGGCAATGGGGGAGCGGGAGACAAAGTCAATGCCAGGCGCATAGCTCCACGGACATTGATGCAGTGCAGGAAGAAGTTCAATGCTTTGACGAGTGGTCAAGGTGGGTGAGGTCAACTCAAGTGACATCTCCTACCAATTACACCACTAGCCTCATCCACTGCTCCATGCACTACACCCCCTTCATCCACATACCAACAAACTCTTTCAATCAGTACTCAACTCTTCCAGTCAGATGCTTCCTCTCACCCTTACACATTACCACTGTTGCAAGCCGTCCACCCACAACTCACAGGCCACACATACTGGCAGCTATTCAACCATGACAGCCGCATCACCCAGACACATGTCCTGCTTTCTCGCAGGAGAAGGTGGCACATAACAGGAGGCAGCAAGTGGCAGTGGCATTCAGCCCCTTGAGCCTGTTCCACCATTCAATAAGATCATGGTTGACCTGTGACCTAACTCCATATACCCGCCTTAGCCCCATATCCCTTAACACTCTTGGTTCACAGAAATTGATCAATCTCAGATTTAAAAGTCACGAGTGAGCTAGCATCAACTGCCATTTACAGAACAGCGTTCCAAACTTCTCCCACCCTTTGTGTGTAGAAGCGTTTCCTAACTTCACTCCTGCACGTCCTGGCTCTAAATGTTAGGCTATGATTCCTCGTCCTAGTATTGAAGTATAGGAGACCTCCAAAAACAGTTACAAATGCATCAGCAGCCAGAAGCAATAATCCAGCAACTAACCTGTAAATCCTGCATGATCCCTTTAAATAGCGCTGATGGGCACTCTAAGACATGATTGGATGGTCGCGGTTAAGACAATGCGTTGAGTGGAGCGTTATGTGCCAAAATGGTGTGTATCACTTTAAATCTGCGTTGCACACTGATCCAATGCATTTTCTCCCTACTTTACATGATGCCGGCGTTCGTTACTTGCGTATGCGCCAAACCCTTTACCAAGATGGCGTTCAGCGCAGGTTACGCTAGAAGCGTGCGTGCGCATCCAAGATGCCGTCTTGGATCTCTGGGAGGCCGCGTAGCACAGAAACAATGGGCGCTAGACGGCCCAATTTAGCACCCACATGTTAGGAGGTCAGTCAGTTCCAGCAAAGGCAGCAGGAAGCAGGCCTGGGCTGGAGGTAAAGCTGGTCAGTTCTTATAGTTAAAAGCTGACCAGAAATAAAATAAAATTCAAAGAGAGCATTCTGCCCAACATTTAGGACAGCATTGCACGGTTCTGTTCTTTTGTATGTCACGGGGAGTGTCACAGAAGAAGTTAAAAAATTCTGGAAGTACTATCTTGTTCAGTCACGGGTATTATGCAAAATAATCCTGCTTGGTGACAGTGACAGAGGTTTGCTGCTTCCTGGACTGTGTCTTCCAGCCAATCTCCACAATGAATTCTCCGATTGATAGAATCATAGAAGGTTACAGCATGGAAGGAGGCCATTCGGTCCATCGAGTCCGCGCAGGATCTTTGCAAGAGCAGTCAAGCTAGACCAACTGGCCAGCCGAATCCCCGTAGCCCATTTTTTCATTTCAAGTACATAGCCAGTTCCCTTTTGAAGGCCATGATTGAATCTGCCTCGACCACTCCCTCAGGCAGTGCATTCCCGATCCTAACCGCTCGCTGTGTAAAAAGGTTTTTCCTCATATCACCTTTGATCCTTTTGCCAATCACCTTAAATCTCTGCCCTCTGGTTCTTGACCCTTCCGCCAATGGGAACAGTTTCTCTCTATCTACTCTGTTTGACCCTTCATGATTTTGAACACCTCTATCAAAACTCCTCTCAACCTTCTCTATTCCCAGGCGAACAAATCCAGCTTCTCCAGTCTATCCACGTAATTTAAGTCCCTCATCCCTGGAATCATTTTAGTAAATCTCCTCTGCACCTTCTCTAAGGCCATCACATTTTTCCTAAAGTGCGGTGCCCAGAATTGGACACAATACTCCAGCTGTGGCTGAACCAGTGTTTTATAAAGGTTCATGATGACTTCCTTGCTTTTGTACTCTATGCCTCTATTCATAAAGCCCAGGACCCCATATGTTTTTTTAACCGCTTTCTCAACCTGCCCTACCACCTTCAACGATTTTTGCACATATACCCCCAGATCGCTCTGTTCCTGTACCCCTTTTAGAATTGTGTCCTCTAGTTTATATTGCCTTTCCTCAATTTTCCTACCAAAATGCATTACCTCGCATTTTTCTGCGTTAAACTTCATCTGCCACCTGTCCGCCCATGCCACCTGAGTGTCCATATCCTCTTGAAGTCTATCACTATCCTCATCACTGTTCACTCCCCTTCCAAGTTTTGTGGCATCTGCAAATTTTGAAATTGTGCCCTGTACACCCAAGTCCAAGTCATTAATATATATCAAGAAAAGCAATGGTCCCAGCACCGACCCCTGGGGAACACCACTGCACGCATCCCTCCAGTCCGAAAAACAACTGTTCACCACTACTCTCTGTTTCCTGTCATTTAGCCAATTCTGTCTCCATGTTGCTATTGCCCCCTTTATTCCATGGGCCGCAATCCTAATAGCAAGCCTACCATGTGGCACTTTATGAAAGGCTTTTTGAAAATCCATATACATCACATTAACTACACTGCCCTCATCTACCCTCTCTGTTACATAGACACATAGAAAAAAGAGGCAGGAGTAGGCCATTCGGCCCTTTGAGTCTGCTCCACCATTCAATATGATCATGGCTGATCCTCTATCTCAATACCATATTCCCACTCTCTCCCCATACCCCTTGATGCCTTTTCTGTCTAGAAATCTATCTATCTCCTTCTTAAATATATTCAGTGATTTGGGCTCCACAGTCTTCTGTGGTAGAGAATTCCACAGGTTCACCACCCTCTGAGTGAAGAAATTTCTCCTCATCTCAGTCCTAAATGTCCTACCCCGTATCCTGAGACTGTGCCCCTTGTTCTGGACCCCCCGGCCAGAGGAAACATCCTCCTTGAATCCAGTCTATCTAGCCCTATCAGAATTTTATATGTTTCAATGAGATCCCCTCTCATTTACCTCATCAAAAAACTCTATCAATTTGGTTAAACACAATTTACCTTTAACATATCCGTGCTGGCTTTCCCTAATCAATCCATACTCATCCAAGTGACTGTTAATTTTGTCCTGGATTATCGTTTCTAAAAGTTTCCCCATCACTGAGGTTAAACTGACTGGCCTGTAGTTGCTGGGTTTATCCTTACACCCTTTTTTGAACGAGGGTGTAACAGTTGCAATTCTCCAGTCCTCTGGCACCACCCCCGTATCTAATGATGTTTGGAAGATTATGGCCAGTACATCCGCAATTTTCCCCCTTACTTCCCTCAGCATCCTAGGATGCATCCCATCCGGACCAGATGGCTTATCTATTTTAAGTACAACTAGCCTTTCTAGTACCTCTTCTTTCTCAATTTTAAGGAATCTTACAACACCAGGTTATAGTCCAACAAATTTATTTTAAAATCACAAGCTTTCGGAGATTATCCCCTTCGTCAATTTTAGCCAATGCAGTATCTTAACTATATCTTCCTTCACCGAGACTCTGGCAGCATCTGCTTTCTTGGTAAAGACCGATGCAAAGTACTCATTTAGTACCTCAGCCATGCCCACTGCCTCCATGAGTAAATGGTTCAAACAATGGGAAATTTTACTTGGACAAAGGCCATTTTAGGGCCTGCAGTTTGCATTTTTCAGATATTAGCTGGGAATTCCTGTTAATTATTGCTTCTTTTTATATTAAAAAATGAACTAAAATTGGAACTCTGGTCATTGCCTCAATGTGTCTCCCTCTAGTGGAATCTTCAAAATAGCAGGTAGCCGTTTGTAACATTTCTGCAGTTGATTAATAGAAGAGACTGCATTGTATTGGCTGGATCCAAGCCTTCTACAATACAAAAGCTTTTAAACACTAACATCACACTGAATAACGATCAGTTAGTAACTCTATACACTGTACTCAGAAGGTACTTATCTGTTGATGCTGCATTTTTCATTGGAGTTGCCTTAGTTCAACAAATGTCATTAACATCAAATCACTGGATAACCTTCCAGGCAAAGTTGTGTATGTTCTGATTTGGTTAATAAACCAGGTAGTGGCTTGAGTGTGGTTTACTTATCGAAGGTACATAAAAACAAAAGGACCTCTGCAGGCGCTGTGGTACTACCCGTTGGAACACCAATAGACGGACCACAAAGTGATGGAGCATGAGTTCCACTTCCATCTCTGTTAAGATTCCAACCTCAGCCATGTGCTGCACAGTGGAGATTGGGGGAGAGAGACAGTGAGAAAGAAAAGAGAAGGAAATAAAGAAAGACCCTCGAGGTGTTCTCCCACACTCAGAGAGATGTTGACAGGTTCCAGGCTCTAGGTTACCCAACTGCCATTTTGGCCGACGTCATTACTTTTTGTAAAAGATTAAAAAGAACCCGTGAGAATGCTCAGGCTGGCACAGAGATTACATCTGCTGCACTGCGAACGTTCCTGGTTGTCAATGTGGTTGCCATGGAAATAACATTTTAAGACAGTTGTTCTTTACTGTTCCACAAGCTGAACCAAAAGGATGTTCCTTTAAGGGTGAATGCATGGGTTATGGCATAATAAAATCCTTTGCTTGTATTTCTAAAGTTTCATTGCTCAGATTCTCCTGTGGCACAGGGAAATGTGACACTCCATATCGAGAAAAAACACCCAAGTATGCAAATTTTGCAACACGAACATGTAATTTCCAAGATCATGGGCTTGTTGTGAAATTCTTGACATGTAAAGAATACTGTACATAGAGGAGAAGTTTGGTATGAAAAGTATTTCCACAAATTTTGAAATCTGGAACTCACTTACCAAAAGGCTGTGAACGTCGGATCAATTGAGATTTTCAAGGCTGAGATCAACAGATTATTGTTCGGTAAGGGTATCAAAGGATATGGAACAAAGGCAGGTAAATGGAGTTAAGGTACAGATCGGCCATGACCTAACTGAATGGCGGAGCAGGCTTGGGGGGCTGAATGACCTACTCCTGTTTCTATGTTCCTAAACCATGCAGGCTGACTACTCATGGTGGCCTGAGTGAGTTACAAGCAATGCCATAAACATTAATATTCCTATTTAGCCCTTCATAGAGCACTCTTGCTGTAACACAGCTTTACTATTATAAAGCAATACTCATGCCTTTTAAAGAGACTTCTTCACCCTCCCTATCCCCTTACCCTATTCTCCTGAAGGTAATTACCATGCAGCGATAGGTTCCATGTGTAGGGTCATTCTCCTACCACCCTGCCTAGAGAGCGAAAGCCGGATCTTCCAATTGGTATTATTTTAATGCTGGCGGTAACTCATCAACAATAAATGGGCTACCGCTAGCATTAAAATAATGCTTGATTTATTGGCAGACTATTCCACCATGGGACATATAACAGCCAAGCCTGATCCTGTTCTCACCTGAAGTCCACACACATGTACTTTAAAGCAGGGGCCACTGGATAAGGACCAGGGGCAGGGACTGGGGGTGTTTCTTTTTTCTCCTTGCTCCACTGGAGATGCTGATTTTCTTTTTAAGCATCCTCTTTTCCATTCACACTGAGATTAGTTAATTCAGAGCAGGCCAGGGATCGAACCTGAGAACCTTCCTAGTCGGTGTGGCTCCCCACTGCACCATATACTGTATTTACCTTTTAGGTCACGAGGTGAAAAAACTTCTAATTGTTGCTCTGATCAGAATGAAAACTACCGCAGTATTTCATTTTATTGCAATATTTTGTTCTTCTTCCTCTTTATGACAAAACAACAACGACGTTTGTAATAGTGTCAAGTCTTGTAGTGTTTTCAGTTCCAAATACAAATCCATTTGAGTTGCCTTTCCATACGTAATTGCATACACAATTGGAATGCTTGAGGTTCTGCTTTTCTGTTAGTGGCTACTTGTCTGGGCTTGTTATGATATGAATATTCTTTGCCAGGAGCTTTCGGTTTCGATTGTTTTTTGAACTGTTGTTTTGTTCATTTTATTGTTACCATAGTTATATTTACTTCCCTGTTATTGCTATGTATTACTATGTATTATTTGGACTGGAAAACCCTCTCATTTCATTGTATTTACAGTGATTATTCTTTCTATCATTTTCCTATGGTACAATAGTGTTGATTTTTGAGTTGGGCCTCGGGTCGGGTGGAAGTGGGGCAGTACGTAATTAGCATGCCATGACTGTTAAGTGTGCTGCTTTGGACTATATTTCCAGGATCAGCCTAAGTAGCATTGAGTAAGTGAGCTTCCAGCATGAATAACATCTCTGATTAGGAGCTTGCCCTTTTCTGGGTGGGAAAACTGCCTACAGTAGTTTAAAGGGGCATTGTTTTATTTGACAACATGCCAGTGAGGGGAAACAAAAGGAACAATGAGCACTATTTGCTTCCAGTTGACACCCTAGTTTTCAGATAGGCAATTGAAACCTTATTGGAACAAGTGTGGCAGGGAGGGGCTCTCCTTGGAGCTGATAGGTGGTGAGACCCCATGACGAGCTGCTCAGGATGCATGGGAGGAAGTGGCCAGCAACGTGAATGCCCAGTGCACCATCTAGCGGACTAGCTGTATTGCCACGAAAAGTTTAAAGACCTCACCAGGTCAGCTGAGGTAGTATAATCCATCATAACCTAACGTTCACCCAGCGTATTACCTCCCCAGCACTCTGTCTTTCAATACTGTGAATGCTTATCATAAATGCCCATTATTCAGCAGTATCCTTCCATGTAACGTAGCTGCATAATACATGTACATGTAATCGTACCCACTGATACGTGTATATGTCCTATTAACAATTTGAATTTGTCGCATCTTCTACTCTCTTAGTGGGAGAAGATAGGACATAACAAGAGGGAGAGAACCCACATAGGAAGGGTCCTCCCCCAATGTACGTCCTTTTACCCAGTTCAAGGAGGTGGGACATTGGAAAGAGATGTCATTGAGGAACCAAGCAATGGAGAAGTTAGAGGCTTGGCCCCGGTTCAAGGTTTTTAATGGCCTTCTCCTGTTTTTTCTTCTCATCCGTTCACTCACTCACTGACACCAAAACATACACACGGGCAGTAACGTAAAATATAAAGAGGAAACACAAGAGATTCAAGGTCAAGAGGAGGTGAAACTCAAAGTGCAAAAAGCACTGGACCCTGAAGGTGGACATACTAGAATGCTGGAGGGAGTCAGATGGGAAATAGCAGACACTCTGACCACAATCTTTCAAATGTAATTGGAGATGGAAGTTGTGCCAGAAGTCTGGAGGATTCCAAATGGAACTCCCCTGTTCAAGAAAGAAAGGGATAAACTGAGCAACTAAAGGCCAGTCAACCTAACATTGGTAGTGGGTAAGCTTCTAGAGGCCAACATTAACGCTCACTTAGAAAAAAATATGGTTTTATAAGCACGGATTTATAAAAGGCAAATCATATCTGACAAGTTTAATAAAAATTCTTTGAAGAAATACCTCATTGTATTGACAAAGAAAATGCAGTGGCTGTTGTAAAGGTGGATTTTCAAAACACGTTTGATAAGGTGCCACAAAGGAGGCTTGTTGGTAAAGTTAAAACACACAGTATTCAAAGAAATGTGGCAGCATCTACAGGAAGTTGGTTGAAGCACAGAAAAGAGAATAGTTCACAAATGATTTTCAGACTGGAGGGGTGTGAACACTGATCCCCCCAGAAGTCAGTGTTGGGACCATTGCTTTTCTCAGTATATATAAATGATCTGGACTTAGGTATAGGAGGCACAATATCAAAATTTGCAGATTACACGAAAACTGTGAAGAGGACTGTGCTGTAGATTAGTTAGATAAATTTCAAATTAAATTTAATGCAGAGAAATTACATTTTGGGAGGAAGAACAAGGAGAGCAAATATACACTAAACGATAAAACTTTAAAACGAGTAGAAGAGCAGACAGACTTAGGAGATCAAATACATAAATCTTTTAAAAGTAGGAGGATAAGTTGATAAAGCTACAAAATAGCAAATGGGTTCCTAGGTTTTTAAATAGGGACATAGAGTACAAAAGCAAAGAAGGTAGTGATAAGCCTGTATAAATTATTGGTTAGGCTGCAGTTATATTGGCCGATGAATTGGGCCATGTAGCGCCCGTTGTTTCGGTGCTGCACGGCATCTCCAACATCCAAGATGGCATCTTGGATACACACGCACGTTTCCTGCGTGACATGCGCCAGACGCCATCTTGGTATAGGAGTTAACGCAGGCACAGATAACGAACACTGGAATCGTGTAAAGTAGGGAGAAAATGGCTTCAATCGGTGTGCAATGCTGATCTAAAATGATGGATATCATTTGGGACTTAACATTCAACTCAACGCACAGTCTTAACCCCGACCATCTGAATGTGTCGTAGAGTTCCTGAAGGACCCTTCATCGGCGCTATTTAAAGGGACAGTGCAGGATTTACAGGTTAGAGTCATAGAGTCATAGAGTTATACAGCACGGATAGAGGCCCTTCGGCCCATCGTGTCCGCGCCGGCCATCAAGCCCAGTCTAATCTAATCCCTTATTCCAGCATTTGGTCCGTAGCCTTGTATGCTATGGCATTTCAAGTGCTCATCCAAATGCTTCTTGAATGTTGTGAGGGTTCCTGCCTCCACAACCCTCTCAGGCAGTGAGTTCCAGACTCCAACCACCCTCTGGGTGAAAAAGTTCTCTCTCAAATCCTCTCTAAACCTCCCGCCTTTTACCTTGAATCTATGCCCCCTTGTTATAGAACCCTCAACGAAGGGAAAAAGCTCCTTAGTATCCATCCTATCTATGCCCCTCATAATTTTGTACACCTCAATCATGTGCCCCCTCAGCCTCCTCTGCTCCAAGGAAAACAAACCCAACCTTCCCAGTCTCTCTTCATAGCTGAAGCGCTCCAGCCCTGGTAACATCCTGGTGAATCTCCTCTGCACCCTCTCCAAAGCGATCACATCCTTCCTGTAGTGCGGCGACCAGAACTGCACACAGTACTCCAGCTGTGGCCTAACCAGTGTTTTATACAGCTCCATCATAACCTCCTTGTTCTTATATTCTATGCCTCGGCTAATAAAGGCAAGTATCCCATATGCCTTCTTTACCACCTTATCTACCTGTTCCGCCGCCTTCAGGGATCTGTGAACTTGCACACCAAGATCCCTCTGACCCTCTGTCTTGCCTAGGGTCCTCCCATTCATTGTGTATTCCCTTGCCTTGTTAGTCCCTCTAAAGTGCATCACCTCGCACTTTTCCGGGTTAAATTCCATTTGCCACTGTTCCGCCCATCTGACCAACCCATCTATATCGTCCTGCAGACTGAGGCTATCCTCCTCGCTATTTACCACCCTACCAATTTAGTGGCTGGATTATTGCTTCTGGCTGCCAAGACATTTGTAACTGTTTTTGGAGGTCTCCTAGACTTGAATACTAGGGCGCGGGGACATAGCCTAACATTTAGAGCCAGGACGTGCAGGAGTGAAGTTAGAAAATGCACACACAATGGGTGGGAGACACTTGGAATGCTCTTTTGCAGATGGCAGTTGATGCTAGCTCACTTGTGAATGTTAAATCTGAGATTGGTAGATTTCTGTGAACCAAAGGTATTAAGGGATATGGGGCTAAGATGGGTATATGGAGTTAGGTCACAGGTCCACCATGATCTCATTGAATGGCGGAACAGGCTCGAGGGGCTAAATGCCACTGCCACTTGCTGCCTCTTGATATGCGTCACCTTCTCCTGCAAGAAAGCGGGTCGTGTGTCTGGGTGATGTGCCTGTCATGGTTGAATAGCTGCCAGTGTTTGTGGCCTGTGAGTTGTGGGTGGGAGGCTAAAAACAGTGGTAATGTGTAAGGGTGAGAGGAAGCATCTGATTGGAAGTGTTGAGTACTGATGGAAACAGTTTGTTGGTATGTGGGTGATGGGGGGTGTAGTGCATGGAGCAGTGGATGAGGCTAGTGGGGTAATTGGTAGGAGACACCACTTGACAGTTGACCTCACTCACCTTGACCACTCGTCAAAGCATTGAACTTCTTCCTGCACTGCATCCATGTTCGTGATGCTGTGCGCCTGGCATTGACTTCATCCCCCGTTGCCTCTCACTGCCTCTTGCCCCCCCCCCCACCGCGGATATAGAATGTCCCTCCTTCTGTCCATCTCTTGCACCCAGGGTCTCTAGTGCATCAGCAGAGAACCTTGGTGTGCGCACTCTCGCAGGCCTGGTACCAACTCTGGTGCAGATTGGAGGATGTGGGATTTAATAGTGCGCAACCTTTATTCAATGTTTTAACATAACTCATCAGTGTGTAAACATAGGGATGGGACCTGCATCTGGGATTTACGAGTGGGATGTCTGATCTCCATGCAGACAGTGGACTGCTTTTTTCAGCAAATAACAGGTACCAGCTACCTTTAAAAGATTTCTAAGAAACATCCACCTCTGGTGGTGGAAAATGCGAATTGCATTGGTTCCACGTGCAAGGCCTGGAAAGGAATGCTGATTGCAGGTAATTGCTCTGGTGGGTCGAAACCTGCGTCCTGCCTGCGCAGGGGTAATAGCAGATCACGCTACCCGCATCCAAAAATGGACCCTATCGAATTTTCCCCCCATTGTGTCCAGTTTTGGGTTCCTTACTTTTGTTCCTTTGACAAACACAAGAATCCCAGAAGGAGACGAGATAGCCAATGTTACTCGGAAAGATGCGGTTGTAGATTCAAGGAATCATTGCTAAAGATATGAGCTTTTCAGCAATAAGCTGAACTAAACTTTTAACATATCCAGTGGATTTATTATTCGGAGCAGTTAACTTGTCAGCTATACAAGCATTCTAACCGTAAACTAACCTTGCTGACTCTATGTCCATCTTGGACAGTGGGAGTATTTTTGATTAACAGAAGAATCTACTTTTCTCTTCCATGAACTACGATTCTTCAGCAATTTTTTTTTAATCAGTCTCTATGGGAGTGACATCTGCTTTTCCAACAGGAAGAGCTTGCCCTTTGTTATTTTGGAAGCAATCTTGGGCATTGAGTATAATGTCAACTTGTAATAAGTAGCGCCCAGCCAATACTGAGTTAATGTGACAGACTTGAACTGCAATTGTAATTTTAGGATTACTAATTCCACTCAGTTAATAAAATCTTGCTTAACTATCTTAACTACTTTTAATGTTGACTATTAAAATGCTGCTAATTGTGTTCTCATAAGTGTTAATAAAGAAAAGGTAGTTCATGATTCATTGTCTGATTTCTTTGATGATTTGGCAAGAAGAGGTTAACTCGTTTACTCAGCATCACACCATGTATCACAGAAGAGTACTTGATTTGTGTAACTGTTAATATAATTTGGACTGGTTAGTATAAGACAGTTCAAGCAAACTAAATTTTAGGCATTTAATAAACCATAGACCTGAACCGTAAATATTCATATGGTTCTCTGATGAAGAGTTAAGATGAAGGGGTTAAAAGTCCTTTTGATTAATTTCCTTGTGAGGTTTATGGGTTTACTGATTACAACATTCTTACATGGTTTTCAAACTATTCTGTGTGGGGAACACCTTATCAGCTACCCACAAGGAAAACAGTGCTACCATTGCAGTAAGCATTTTATTAACATACAGCAACAGTAACACAAATCATATGTCAGTAAATCAACAAATATAGAAAATATAGAAATCTGATGATAGACAGGCACTCCACTTTGAAAAACATGCTCTGAACAGCTATGTTGGTGGATTTTCAATATATAAATACTTTGCAACTTTAATTTGCTATGGAACAGACCAGTCTTCTAACTCTTTAGCAACCACAGTATTATTATTCATGGTGATTGTAACTTCGACCTTCATATTTTCACCACATTTTTCTTCTTATCTTATTTCTAATTTATCAGGGCCTATCATGGGTGGCAGTTTGTAGACCCAAGGAGACACCAATGTTATTGTGGTTTTTTTTTTGAAAAGGGTGTCTGATGTTTGAGGAGAGGAGGCTGCCATCATCCCGCTCATCCTCCAAATCTCACCTCTACTATTTGGGAACCATGACAGGTTCCAGAAAGCCACAGGTCCAGTGGTTCATTCTGAAACTTCACAACCTCAATTTACAGAGCAGAATTCATACTAAAGTGTAATTTGTTTAGCAAATATTGTAATTAATAAAATCATAGAGCAACATTAACTTAAAAAAATGATACACCTAATTATTATAATCACTAATCAAAATACAAAAGATCCCTCCCACTTAACCTCAACAAGTCATTGTGACATAATAATATAGCATTTAACTGGTAACCATTCATTAAACTGCATAAGATAAAAACTCAATTTCAAAAGGAAAATAAAACATTTGAGGTACGGTGCCAAGCACTATGACATTGATAGTCCAATGCAAATTTAAACAAGTCAGACTTGTATTTTGAATTGCAAATGAATTCCAGGAAGCAATGAAGATGACAAACAACACAATCGCCAGCTCATTTCCTCAAACCATCACTTCAGCTTTCAGTTCTTCAATCACGATTATCTGCTCAGCTGAGAATAGCACCAACTCCTTTTAGCTGCATTCTATAATTTCTATGTTCCAGACTCAGATACAAGATAAGGGAATGAACCTCACTGACCATCTTATAATGAATGATTTATTTTCTTCCCAACGGCTAAATGTCTTTCACAAACCCCGGATGATCTATTGATCCACAGTCAGCATGTCTCATGGCGGAAATACATAGGAATTGCTAGACGCAGAAAGACCAAGATCCATCTAGTTTGTCTTCTACCATTCCGGTAGTCGCATAATGGACACATAATAGTCACACAACGATAATGAAGTTGTTGACTAATCATAGCAATCAACCTTTATCAATTAGTTTACAACAGACCCTGATGTGAGACGAGGTAAACCCCCAGTGGTGGAAAGCTTTGGGAACAATAGGTCCAAAGTCATCTGTTTCTCCCAAGCATGCTACACTTACCATATGTCATGAATCAAATTACCCATATACTGTGTCCCAAAATATTATTCTCGAAAAAGACATCTATCTAATTTGTATTTGAATAAATCAACACTATTTGCTTCCATCGTCTCCTTTGCTTCCTGTTCCATAGATTTACTACTCGCTCACTGAAATAATATTTCTGCAGATTAGTTTTGAATTTAGCCCTCTCCAAGCTCAGGCCGTGTCCCTTGTTCTACCGTTCTGGACAAGGCGAAACAACTTGTCTTGGTTAACATGTGAGAACATGCTCAATTTACATAATCTGGAGTTTAAAGGTTTTACCATTTTTAGAATCACTTGCAACAAAAGAGCCTTCTTCTCCTTTCATTAACTTCTTCAATCCCAAATCATCTACGTTTGTAGATTAACACAGCATAAAAATAAAGTTTAAATAAAAACCAGGCGCAATTCAGGTTATCATGGAATCATAGAAAATTAAAGGCACAGAAGGAGGCCGGTCGGCCCATCGTGTCCGCACCGGCCGGAAATGAGCCACCCAGCCTAATCCCACTTTCCAGCACTTGGTCCGCAGCCTTGTAGGTCACAGCATTTCAGGTGCATATCCAGGTACTTTTTAAATGAGTTGAGGGTTTCTGCCTCTACCACCCTTTCAGGCAGTGAGTTCCAGACCCTCACCACCCTCTGGGTGAAAAATGTTTTCCTAAGCTACCCTCTAATCCTTCTACCAATCACTTTATATCTATAAGAACATAAGAACATAAGAAATTGGAGCAGGAGTAGGCCAATCGGCCCCTCGAGCCTGCTCCGCCATTCAATAAGATCATGGCTGATCTGATCCCAACCACAAATCTAAAGAACACAAGAAGTCGGAGCAGGACCCGGCCACATAGCCCCTGGGCCCTCTCCGCCACCCACAGGGCATTGACCGATCCGAACTCAGCTTCATGTCCAATTTCCTGCCCGCTCCCCATAACCCCTAATTCCCTTTACTTCTAGGAAACTGTCTATTTCTGTTTTAAATTTATCTAATGATGTAGCTTCCACAGCTTCCTGGGGCAGCAAATTCCACAGACCTACCACCCTCTGAGTGAAGAAGTTTCTCCTCATCTCAGTTTTGAAAGAGCAGCCCCTTATTCTAAGATTATGTCCCCTAGTTCTAGTTTCACCCATCTTTGGGAACATCCTTACTGCATCCACCCGATCAAGACCCTTCACAATCTTATATGTTTCAATAAGATCGCCTCTCATTCTTCTGAACTCCAATGAGTAGAGTCCCAATCTACTCAACCTCTCCTCATATGTCCGCCCCCTCATCCCCGGGATTAACCGAGTGAACCTTCTTTGTACTGCCTCGAGAGCAAGTATGTCTTTTCTTAAGTATGGAGACCAAAACTGTATGCAGTATTCCAGGTGCGGTCTCACCAATACCTTATATAACTGCAGCAATACCTCCTTGTTTTTATATTCTATCCCCCTAGCAATAAAAGCCAACATTCCGTTGGCTTTCTTGATCACCTGCTGCACCTGCATACCAACTTTTTGATTTTCTTGCACTAGGACCCCCAGATCCCTTTGTACTGCAGTACTTTCCAGTCTCTCGCCATTAAGAAAATAACTTGCTCTCTGATTTTTCCTGCCAAAGTGCATAACCTCACATTTTCCAATATTATATTGCATCTGCCAAATCTCCGCCCACTCACCCAGCCTGTCTATATCCCCTTGCAGGTTTTTTATGTCCTCCTCACTCTCTACTTTCCCTCCCATCTTTGTATCATCTGCAAATTTTGATATGTTGCACTCGGTCCCCTCCTCCAAATCGTTAATATAGATTGTAAAGAGTTGGGGACCCAGCACCGACCCCTGTGGAACACTACTGGTTACTGGTTGCCAGTCCGAAAATGAACCATTTATCCCAACTCTCTGCTTCCTGTTCGATAACCAATCCTCCACCCATGCCAGAATATTACCCCCAATCCCGTGATTTTTTATCTTAAGTAATAATCTTTTATGTGGCACCTTGTCGAATGCCTTCTGGAAGTCTAAATACACTATGTCCACTGGTTCCCCTTTATCCACCCTATACGTTATATCCTCGAAGAACTCAAGCAAATTTGTCAGACATGACTTCCCCTTCATAAAGCCATGCTGACTTTGTCCTATTAAATTATGCTTATCTAAATGTTCCGTTACTGTCTCCTTAATAATAGACTCCAAAATTTTACCCACCACAGATGTTAAGCTAACTGGCCTATAATTTCCAGCCTTCTGCCTACTACCCTTTTTAAATAACGGTGTTACATTAGCAGTTTTCCAATCTGCCGGGACCTCTCCTGAGTCCAGGGAATTTTGGAAAACTATCACCAAAGCATCCACAATCCCTACTGCCACTTCCCTCAAGACCCTAGGATGGAAGCCATCAGGTCCAGGGGATTTATCCGCCTTGAGTCCCATTATTTTACTGAGTACCATCTCCTGAGTGATTTTAATCGTATTTAGCTCCTCCCCCCCGAGAGTCCCCTGTTTGTCCAGTGTTGGGATATTCTTAGTGTCCTCTACTGTAAAGACTGAAACAAAATATTTGTTCAGCATTTTTGCCATCTCCATGTTTCCCACCATTAATTTCCCGGTCTCATCCTCTAAGGGACCTATGTTTGCCTTAGCCACCCTTTTTCTTTTTATATAACTATAGAAACTCTTGCTATCTGTTTTTATATTTTTTGCTAATTTCTTTTCATAATCTAACTTCCCTTTCTTAATCAATCCTTTAGTTACTTTTTGCTGTCTTTTGAAGAATTCCCAATCTTCTATCCTCCCACTAAGTTTGGCTACCTTATATGTCCTTGTTTTTAGTCGGATACTATCCTTGATTTCTTTACTTAGCCACGGATGGCTGTCATTTCTTTTACACCCTTTTTTCCTCAGTGGAATATATTTATTTTGAAAGTTGTAAAATAACTCCCTAAATGAACACCACTGCTCATGTACCGTCTTACCCTTTAATCTATTTTCCCAGTCCACTTTAATCAATTCCGCTCTCATACCATCATAGTCTCCTTTATTCAAGCTCAGTACGCTTGTTTGAGAATCAACCTTCTCACCCTCTAATTGGATATGGAATTCAACCATGTTGTGGTCGCTCGTTCCAAGGGGATCCTTAACTAGGACATTATTAATTAATCCTGACTCATTACACAGGACCAGGTCCAAGGTTGCCTGCCCCCTTGTAGGATCAGTTACATACTGCTCAAGAAATCCATCCCTGATGCACTCAATGAACTCGTCCTCAAGGCTGCTCTGCCCAATTTGATTTGTCCAGTTAATATGATAATTAAAATCCCCCATAATTATGGCTGTTCCCTTATTACATGCCCCGACTATCTCCTGATTAATACTTCTTCCAGCAGAGTTGCAACTATTAGGAGGCCTATATACTACGCCCACTAATGTTTTTTTTCCCTTATTATTCCTTATCTCCACCCAAACTGTTTCATTACCTTGATGCTTTGTCCCAATATCATTTCTCTGTATTACAGTGATTCCTTCCTTTATTAACATAGCCACCCCACCTCCCCTTCCTTCCTGCCTGTCCTTCCTGATTGTTAAATACCCTGGCATATTTAATTCCCAGTCGTTGTCACCCTGCAGCCATGTTTCTGTAATGGCCACAAGATCATACCCATACGTAGTTATTTGTGCCGTTAACTCGTCCATTTTATTACGAATGCTACGTGCATTCAGATAAAGAACTTTCAAATCTGTTTTGTGACGCTTAGTTCCTGCTTTTTCCTTTTTTAACACTTTACCTATTACTCCATACCTTCTGTCCCTTCCTGTTACGCTTTCCTCTCTCTCCCTGCTCAGGTTCCCAACCCCCTGCCACTTTAGTTTAAACCCTCCCCAACAGCACTAGCAAACACTCCTCCTAGGACAGCGGTCCCGGCCCTGCCCAGGTGCAGACCATCCGGTTTGTACTGGTCCCACCTCCCCCAGAACCGTTTCCAGTGTCCCAGGAATTTGAATCCCTCCCCCTTGCACCATTCCTCTAGCCACGTATTCATTTGAAATATCCTCCTATTTCTACTCTGACTAGCACGTGGCACTGGCAGCAATCCTGAGATTACTACCTTTGAGGTCCTATTTTTTAATTTACCTCCTAACTCCCTATATTCTGCTTTTAGGACCTCATCCCCTTTTTTACCTATATCGTTGGTGCCTATGTGCACCACGACAGCTGGCTGTTCGCCCTCCCCCTCCAAAATGTTCTGTAGCCGCTCCGAGACATCCTTGATCCTTGCACCAGGGAGGCAACACACCATCCTGGAGTCTCGGTTGCCCCCTGGTTATTGACCTCTCTGCTAAGGGAAATAGATCCTTCCTATCCACTCTATCTAGGTCCCTCATAATTTTATGCACCTCAATTAAATCACCCCTCCATAGAGAACAACCCCAGCCTAACCAATCTTTCCTCATAGCTAAAATTCTCCAGTCCTGGCAACATCCTCGTAAATCTCCTCTGTACTCTCTCTAATGCAATTACATCCTTCCTGTAATGTGGTGACCAGAACTGTAAACAGCACTCAGGCTGTGGCCTAACCAGTGTTTTATACAGCTCCTGCATAATCTCCCTGCTCTTATATTCTATACCTCGGCTAATAAAGGAAAGTATTCCATATGCCTTCTTAACCACCTTATCTACCTTCAGGGATCTGTGGACATGCACTCCAAGGTCCCTCACTTCCTCTACACTTTTCAGTATCCTCCCATTTATTGTGTACTTCCTTGCCTTGTTTGCCCTCTCCAAATGCATTACCTCACACTTCTCCAGATTGAATTCCATTTGCCACTTTTCTGCCCACCTGACCAGTCCATTGATATCTTCCTGCAGTCTACAGCTTTCCTCCTCACTATCAACCACACAGCCAATTTTTGTATCATCTGCAGACTTCTTAATCGTGCCCCCTGCATTCAAGTCCAAATCATTATTATATAACACAAAAAGCAAGGGACCTAGTACTGAGCCCTGTGGAACCCCACTGGAAACAGCCTTCCAGTCACAAAAACACCCGTCGACCATTACCCTTTGCTTCCTGTCACTGAAACAATTTCGAATCCAACTTGCCACTCTCTCTTGGATCCCATGGGCTTGTACTTTTTTGACCAGTCTGCCATGTGGGACTTTGTCAAAAGCCTTGCTAAAATCCATGTAGACTACATCAAAAGCACTACCGTCATCAACCCTCCTTGTTACCTCCTCAAAAAATTCAATCAAGTTAGTCGGACACGACCTTCCCTTATCAAATCCAAGTTGACTGTTCTTGGTTACTCCATGCCTTTCAAAGTGACGGTTTATCCTGTCCCTCAGAATTGATTCCAATAATATGCCCACAACCGAGGTTAGACTGACAGGCCTGTAATTACTTGGTCTATCCCTCGCTCCCTTTTTAAACAATAGTACAAATTAGCAGTCATCCAATCCTCTGGCACCACGCCTGTAGCCAGGGAGGATTGGAAAATGATGGTCAGAGCCTCCGCTATTTCCTCCCTTGATTCTTTTAACAGCCTGGGATACATTTCATCCAGACCTGGTGGTTTATCTACTTTCAAAGATGCTAATCCCCTTAATACTTCCTCTCTCACTATGTTTATCCCATCCAATGTTACACACTCTTCCTCCTTAACTACAATGCATCATCCCTCTCTTTTGTGAAGACAGATGTAAAGTATTCATTAAGAACCATACCCACATCTTCCGCCTCCACACGTAGATTGCCTTTTTGGTCTCGAATGGGCCCTACTCTTTCCTTAGTTATCCTCTTGCTCTTCATTTATTTATAAAACATCTTTGGGTTTTCCTTGATTTTACTTGCCAATATTTTTTCATGCCCTCTCTTTGCTTTCCTAATTTCCTTTTTAATTTCACTCCTGTACTTTCTATACTCCTCTTGGCTTTCTGTAATATTGAGTTCTCGGTGTCTGACACAAGCCTTCCTTTTCTGCCTTATCTTACCCTGTATGGTCCTTGACATCCAGGGGGCTCTACATTTGGTTAAAAAAAAAGAGTCCAAAATCTGCAGCGAGTTTACTCCTTGCATTTGGTGATCCACCCTCTCCTCCAGATGTCACTCATTCTCCTCTCATCAAACGAAGCAGATAACCTCAGAGAACAAATAAAAGGGGGAAAAAATGGCAAATGCTGGAAATCTGAAATTAAAGAAACAGATAAATGCTAAAAATACACAGTAAAGATCAGTCAGCAACTGTAAAGGGAAAAGACAGATTAATGTTCTGAGAACGGTTAACCTGCCTTTTTACAGATGCTGACAGGCCTGCTGTACCTCAAGCTAACTTATCGATGCAGGTCTCCAGAACCTTTTGGACAGTAAACAGAGACTCTGCATTAACATCTCCCACAAGCCATCAGTAGAATTTTATCACTACCTGCAGGTGTACAGCACACCTAAGACAAAACGAAACTTATTCTCCAGTCAGTGACTGATGAAACATATATAGGATTTCCAGTGTGTAATTTTTCAGGTTTTGGTGTTTATTTTTATCAATTTTTCATCTGCACCAAGTTCAGTATTTCAGTGCTTTCTTTTCTTTTAGTTCATAAAGTTAAAATGGAAAAAAACTGAACAAAAACTATAAATCATATGTATCAAAGGAAAATAGGAATTGCTAGAAGAAAAAAGTCCATGATCCATCTCGTTTGCCTCCTACAGTCCTGGTAGTCACATGATACAACAATAATGGAGTTGTTGACTAATCATAGCAATCAATCTCTATCAATTAGTCTACAACATTGTTTTATATTTCAAAATAGACTTTATTTCATAAATTTTAGAGGTACACACAGTTCAAGTAAAAAGACACAATTCCAAACAAAGCAGTTCAAAGCAATACAGTACAGATCATATACACCATGATCTCATTATTACAATTGTAAAACTCAGTACATCTCTTCTAATACATTCTATACAATACAAGGTGGGGTGGCCTTACACGGTGGCCTTTCCCCATACAGCCTTTGTGAAGGTCACACCTTGCATCAGTGCGTCCCGTAGCACGTACTCCTGGACCTTGAAGTGTGCCAATCTACAATTTTTTAAAATTTCAAAATATACTTTATTCATAAAATTTGTAAAGGTACATACAATGCAATTCAAGTCACGCTTTAAACAATACAATACATGTCATATAGTTTGCAACGGTACATACAATACAATTCAACGGTCCAGTACAATCAATATAATTACACACCATACGTTGTACATACAGTTCATGGTGTATAATACAAGGTGGGGTGGCCTTACACGGTGGCCTTTCCCTATAGAGCCTTTGTGTAGGTCACACCTCACCTCAAAAGCTCCTGCAACACGTACTCCTGCACCTTGGAGTGTGCCAGTGGGCAACACTCGGTCGTGGGCAGCTCCTTCAGCTGGAAGACCATCATGTTTCGGGCGGACCAAAGGGCCTCCTTCACCGAGTTGATGGTCTTCCAGCCGCAGGTGATATCTGTCTCTGCGTGCGTCCCGGGGAGCAGCCCGTAGAGCACAGTGTCCTGTGTTACCAAACCGTTGGGGATGAACCAGGACAGATACCAACGCATCTCTCTCCACACCCTCGTGCAAAGGGGCAGCCCATCAGGGGGTGGACGACGGTCTCCTCCCTGCCACAGCCTCGAGGGCAGCTCATGGTGGCACTGAGGTTCCGTGCGTGTTGGAAGGACTGCACTGGGAGGGCCTTTCTCACCACCATCCTGGTGCCTGTTGGTCAGTTCCGGCAATGAGACGTTCTGCCAAATGGCATTGACC
Source organism: Heptranchias perlo (assembly GCF_035084215.1). Taxonomy (NCBI): domain Eukaryota; kingdom Metazoa; phylum Chordata; class Chondrichthyes; order Hexanchiformes; family Hexanchidae; genus Heptranchias; species Heptranchias perlo. The sequence continues at coordinate 109,006,489 of NC_090329.1, forward strand.
GTCCGGTTGGGGAAGAAACTGATCGAGTCCACCCTCTCAGTTCCTTGCAGGACTCTGAGAATGTTTCGTGGGATCTTTGCCCGCTCCCAAAAACAACGATTTTGATTGCCCTCCCGCGACCCCAACCCACCGGTTTTTCCCTTTTAAAATCCTGCCCCTTGTTTTTCTTTTTATCTTAATCTAACCAAACAACTTTTTGTATTATCCTTCATTTCTTCCCAATGTGTGGTCAGTTGTTCACCAAGGCAAGGTAGGAAGAACAGAAAAGCAGATTATTTTTTAAATTGTGAGAAGCTATTCAGAGAGATTTGGGTGTCCCCATACAAGAAGCACAAAAAGTTAGCATGCAGGTACAGCAAGCAATTAGGAAGGCAAATGGCATGTTGGGAGGAAAAATTCGATAAGGGTCCGTTTCGGGCGGGGGGTAACACGATGCGCAACTACCCCACGCCCGATGGACCCTACGCAGACAGGACACACGTTTCGACCCACTGGAGCACTTACCCGCAGTCAGTGTTCCTTTCCAGGCCTTGCACGTGGAACCAATGCAATTTGCCACAAACGCGTAAATATTTTTTTTTATTCGTTCATGGGATGTGGGCTTCGTTGGCGAGGCCAGCATTTATTGCCCATCCCCAATTGCCCTTGATAAGGTGGTGGTGAGCCGCCTTCTTGAACCGCTGCAGTTCATGTGGTGAAGGTTCTCCCACAGTGCTGTTAGGTAGGGAGTTCCAAGGTTTTGACCAAGCGACAATGAAGGAACGACGATATATTTCCAAGTCAGGTTGGTGTGTGACTTGGAGGGGAACGTGCAGGTGGTGTTGTTCCCATGTGCCTGCTGCCCTTGTCCTTCTAGGTGGTAGAGGTCGTGGGTTTGGGAGGTGCTGTCGAAGAAGCCTTGGCGAGTTACTGCAGTGCATCCTGTGGATGGTACACGCTGCAGCCACTGTGCGCCGGTGGTGAAGGGAGTGAATGTTTAGGGTGGTGGATGGGGTGCCTATCAAGCGGCCTGCTTTGTCCTTGTTGGTGTCAAGCTTCTTGAGTGTTGTTGGAGCTGCACTCATCCAGGCAAGTGGTGAGTATTCCATCACACTCCTGACTTGTGTCTTGTAGATGGTGGAAAGGCTTTGAGGAGTCAGGAGTTGAGTCACTCACCGCAGAATACCCAGCCTCTGACCTGCTCTTGTAGCCTCAGTATTTATATGGCTGGTCCAGTTAAGTTTCTGGTCAATGGTGACCCCCAGGATGTTGATGGTGGGGGATTCAGCGATAGTAATGCCATTGAATGTCAAGGGGTGGTGATCAGACTCTCTCTGGTTGGAGATGGTCATTGCCTGGCACTTGTCTGGCGCGAATGTTACTTGCCACTTATCAGCCCAAGCCTGGATGTTGTCCAGGTCTTGCTGCATGCGGGCACAGACAGCTTCATTATCTGAGGGGTTGCGAATGGAACTGAACACTGTGCAATCATCAGCGAACATCCCCATTTCTGACCTTATGATGGAGGGAAGGTCATTGATGAAGCAGCTGAAGATGGTTGGGCCTAGGACACTGCCCTCTGGAACTCCTGCAGCAATGTCCTGGGGCTGAGATGATTGGCCTCCAACAACCACTACCATCTTCCTTTGTGCTAGGTATGACTCAAGCCACTGGAGAGTTTTCCCCCTGATTACCATTGACTTCAATTTTACTAGGGCTCCTTAGTGCCACACTCGGTCAAATGCTGCCTTGATGTCAAGGGCAGTCACTCTCACTCACCTCTGGAATTCAGCTCTTTTGTCCATGTTTGGACCAAGGCTGTATTGAGGTCTGGAGCCAAGTGGTCCTGGCGGAACCCAAACTGAGCATCGGTGAGCAGGTTATTGGTGAGTAAGTGCAGCTTGATAGCACTGTCGACGACACCTTCCATCACTTTGCTGATGATTGAGAGTAGACTGATGGGGCAGTATTTGGCCGGATTGGATTTGTCCTGCTTTTTGAGGACAGGACATACCTGGGCAATTTTCCACATTGTCGGGTAGATGCCAGTGTTGTAGCTGTACTGGAACAGTTTGGCTAGAGGCGTGGCTAGTTCTGGAGCACAAGTCTTCAGCACTACAGGCGGGATGTTGTCGGGGCCCATAGCCTTTGCTGTATCCAGTGCACTCAGCCGTTTCTTGATATCATGTGGAGTGAATTGAATTGGCTGAAGACTGGCTTCTGTGATGGTGGGAAGATCTGGAGGAGGCCGAGATGGATCATCCACTCAGCACTTCTGGCCGATGGTTGCAAACGCTTCAGCCATGTCTTATCCTGCATGATCCCTTTAAATAGCGCTGGTGAGGGGTCCTCTAGGCACTCTAAGACACGTTCAGATGGTCGGAGTTAAGACTGTGTGTTGAGTTGAGCATTAAGTCCCAAAATGGTGTCTATGACTTTAAATCAGCGTTGTACACTGGTTGAAGCCATTTTCTCCCTACTTTACATGATTCCAGCATTCGTTATCTGCGCCTGCACTAATTCCTATACCAAGATTGCATCTGGCGCACGTCATGCAGGAAACGTGCATGCGCATTCAAGACGCCATCTTGGATGTCAGAGAGGCCGTGTAGCGCCCATTGTTCTGGCACTCTTGGTCTTTATTGCAAGGGGGCTGGAGTACAAGAGTAAGGAAGTCTTACTCCAGTTGTACAGGGCTTTGGTGAGACCTCACCTGGAGTACTGTGTATAGTTTTGGTCTCCTTATCTAAGGAAGGATATACTTGCCTTAGAGACGGTACAACGAAGGTTCACTGGATTGATTCCTGGGATGAGAGGGTTGTCCTGTGAGGAGAGGTTGAGTAGAATGGGCCTATACTCTCTAGAGTTTCGAAGAATGAGAGGTGATCTCATTGAAACATATAAGATTCTGAGCGGGCTTGACAGGATTGATGTTGAGAGATTGTTTCCCGTGGCTGGAGAGTCTAGATCTAGGGGGCATAGTCTCAGGATATGGGGTCGGCCATTTAAGACTGAGATGAGGAGGAATTTCTTCACTCAGAGGGTTGTGATTCATTGGAATTCTCTACCCCAGAAGGCTGTGGATGCTGAATCATTAAGCATATACAAGGCTGAGATCATTAGGTTTTTGGACTCTATAGGAATAAAGGGATATGGAGATCGGGCGGGAAAGTGGTCGAAGATCAGCCATGTTTTTACTGAATGGCGGAGCAGGCTTGAGGGGCCATATGGTCTACTCCTGCTCCTATTTCTTATGTTTCTTATCGACTAGCTTTCAGTTGCTGCAGATGAAACCCTCCAGAATCTGGGCCTGGAGGGGAAACATTCCACAACCTCTACAATGTACAAAGTATTCCATCCTCATACAACTTTGAAGTTTGAAGATTCTGGCAACAGCCTCCGCTATTTCCACCGTTACTTCTGTCAGTAACCTAGGATGTATCCTGCTTGGACCGGGCGACTTTTCTACTTTGAGTAGTGCCAACCTATTAAGTACCTCCTCTATTTTTATCCTATCCTCTCTACCTCATCCTCCTTTACTGTGACATTGGCAGCATCCACTTCTTTTGTAAAGACAGATGCAACGAACTCATATAGTACTTCAGCTATGCCCTCAAGAAGATCTCCTTTTTGTTTTGCAAGTGCTTCCATTACAGCTGACTTTCCTGTGATTTTTGCAGACACAGATTCATTTTGTTTCAATATAAGCATTCCTTACATGTTCTGATACAAAAAAAGGTTTTAAATATTAAAAAAGAACAAAGGGGAATAAAGCAAAACAAAAAAAAGCACTAAAATGGATCTGGAAACATGAAAATTATTTAAAGAACAAGCATTGGGCCTTTAATTGCACTTCCATTGCACATGGAGTTTTCTGAATTTACACCAGTTCTGAACTGGTGTAAAGTTACACCCAAAATGTTACGTGCAGCAGGATCTGAAGTCACTATTTCTGGTGATTTATATCGATTTTTTAATAGTGATTTTTTAAAAAAAAATTATTATTGTATTTTCTAAACCTTTGAATGCTTTTTAATGGAATCAGAATTTGTAACATTAAAAAGAGAAAAGCTTCCATAATTACAGGTGCATAAATGATGGTCTGGTGGCTTCAAACATTAATTTCATATCATCAACAAGATAATGAGGGACTTAAAGAAGGAAGATGGTGCATGTTCCACCCTTTCCTCAGGTCCCCATTGTTTTTATGCTGATTTCCGCTTGTTTAACGTTCCAACATATGATATTGAGATTCTCAGGAAATTTCGGGGTAAGTTGCCGTTGGCTAGATTGCCACTTATTTCGGCATAAGTGGGATCAAGGAAATTCCAACCCATTGAAT